>NC_090934.1:63867725-64203558 GCF_040938575.1 Ambystoma mexicanum
AGGTAGTGCTGGAGGGGGAGGAGAAAAACAAGAAAGGAGGTAGTGGAAAACAGACAAACTACTATCGTACTAGGTCTGATGACATTTCAGATAGAGTAACAACTATGACAAAGATAAGGAGGGGAGGGTAGCGGTGGTAGGAGATGAGAAGACACCAACCTGCTCTCTGCACAGATAATGACAGATAAACCACAGCAACAGGAAGGGGCGGACCCTCTCTCCACACATTAAGTGACAGACGTCACCATTAAGGAGGACACAAAGCTGGTACTAACACCATCACTGCAAGGAAGTGACAGATAAACCACACCAACAGGAAAGCAGTGGACGGTTCTCCACACAGAAGTGACAGTTGAACCAAGGTAGGAGGAGAATAACAGATAGCCATGGCCGCTGAAAATCGGACTCAAGCCATAACCTTCCACATGTGTTTACTGAATTACTTCTCAATACAAAGATTGATACACACCAATGGTCAGATTTTCTGACCTTTTTCTGAAGTATTCTTTTGTTGTTTGCTATTTTGTTATGTTATATCAATACAAACTGTTATTAAAATAAATATAAACCACTACTACAATGTGTTACTGCGCAACCACAGGAGGATGCTGAGGTGTTCATGTTCCAGACAAACCCACACATCAGGATGGCACTGATCGGCCACAGCAACAGGAGAACAGGCTGCCACACCAGAAGTGAGACAGTCAGAGGAGGAAACTGAACAGGCTGCCACACCGGACGTGAGTGCTAAAAGACAGCCACGAGAGGATACTGAACAAGCAGAAACACCGGAGGTGAGTGCTAAAGACAGCCACGGGAAGAAACTGAACAGGCTGCCACACCGGACGTGAGTGCTAAAAGACAGCCACGAGAGGATACTGAACAAGCAGAAACACCGGAGGTGAGTGCTAAAGACAGCCACGGGAAGAAACTGAACAGGCTGCCACACCGGACGTGAGTGCTAAAAGGCAGCTACGGAGGAAACTGAACAGGCTGCCACACCGGACGTGAGTGCTAAAAGACAGCCAAGGGAGGAAACTGAACAGGCTGCCACATCGGACGTGAGTGCTAAAAGACAGCCACGGAAGGAAACTGAAAATGCTGACACACTGGAAGTGAGTGCTAATTGAAAGCCACAGGAAGAAACTGAACAGCCTGACATACCGGAAGTGAGCACTAAAAGACAGACACAGAGGAAACTGAACAGGCTGACACACCGGAAGTGAGCACTAAAAGGCTGACACACAGGAAGTGAGTGCTAAAAGAAAGTCACAGAGAGGAAACTGAACAGGCTGACACACAGAAAGTGAGTGCCAAATGACAGTCACAGGGAGGAAACTGAACAGACTGACACACAGGATGTGAGTACTAAAAGACAGTCCCTGGACGAAATTGAACAGGCTGACACACAAGAAGTGAGTGCTAAATGACAGTCACAGAGATTAAGCTAACTGCCTCATCATAGTTTCTGATATCTAAACCACAAAGGCAGACAGACACTGAGAAATCAGTGTCTCACACTCCAGACCTGCAGGACATGCTAGACATTCTACGCCTACAGGAAGACACGTGCCGGCCACTCGGAAGTGTCAGATAACACCCACCAATAGAAAGACAGAGTTCTGTTTGTCACACAGAAATCACAGACATGCTGCATACAGCAGGCACTATACTGCTTGCTACTCCTGAGTAGATTTGTCAGAAAACTAACACGCACAAGAAGATGCCCCCCACCCAAACCATGATACTGAGCAGCCCTACCGACAGGATGTGACCAAGAATACTGGCATACAAATTAACTCTCAACTAGCCACACCTGTAGAAAGAGTGTGTTTGTGGTCTGTTGCGGGCCCAGAAGACCATAAACACATTGTAAAGCAGAAGTCTTCAAACTGTGGGATGCACCCCCCCCCCCCAGGGGGTGTGGCCCCTCATCCCAGGGGTGGCACCAGAGCCCACCATGAAATGTGTAAAAAACATTTTTTTTTTTTATGATTGGAGGAAATGGGAAGGGGAGGCTCACATGGTCAGACTGGACCATAAAACGGTGTTAGGCACCAACGAAAAAATGGCCAGCAGTTGCAAATGTATATTCAGTCCTTTAGTCACAGACTGTTTGAATAGTACCCAAGGGGTTGTTTTTTGTTCAAATGTAAACAAATTGTGATATTTAAAGAATATTCAGCAGCAATGGTCAAAACTACTAGCTGCAGTGAAGTGACTCCTCAAACTGGCCCACATTGGCTAAAAATGTGTCCCATTTTGACTGGCCTAAACTAGCATTTTGCATTTTTGGTAAGGTCATCGCCCTATTGCCCTATAGGTCAGTCCAAGCCTGCCGGCTCATCCATAATGGGTGAGGGGGCGTCCACCCACTGGCCACCACAACCATTATGGAGGAGCCGAGGAGCCAGCCCAGTGAAACACTGAGCACTCCCTCAGCTGCTTTTTCCAGCTGAGGGAGTGCTCCTGCGCTGGCGGAAATGTCAAAGGGAAACACTGTTTGCCTTTGACAGTTCATTTCCCCAGCCGCACATGCTCACTGAGCCATGCAACGCTGGGGGTGTTTTGCTTTGCCAGTCTTGCATAGCTCATTGGAAATGCTGGCTGGGGCACTGCATGTATGTATGTGCGAGGGGGTACTCCTGTGCCTCCTCGCACATACGGGCAGAGCAACCTGGAGCAGGGTATTTTAGCAACCACACGCAGGCCCCTGCAGAACGTACGTTTATGGTGATTTATTTTTTATTTAAACATGTGTATGGATGTGTGTATGCTTGTGTTATGGGACTATGGTGGGAGCAGGATGGGTGGCAGCACTGGGATAGTGGTGGGAGTAGGGTTGGGAGAGCCCAGGGTCTCTACTGGGAGTAGGGTGCGTTGACGGCACACAAAGGTTCATAGCAATTTCTACATACTGTCCATCTGGCACTTTTGGGTGGGGCCCGGCCTGGCCAAACTTTGCTCAGGGGGGGGTCAGGCCAAAAATGTTTGAAGACCTCTGTTGTAAAGCATTGGACACAACCCACAACCAACCCCAAGGTGCCAGCAACTCATGAAAAAGGTGATAGAATCAACAACTTTATTTTGCAAAATTAGACCAATTCTGGCATATCGTCAATTCAACTTCACAAAGTATTACCCCCTGTGCATTCCACCATGCACACTGACTATCTGGACCAAATTGTCTCCACTCCCCCCACCCCCCACTGACCAACTAAAAACAATTGCTTCCTTCAAACCTACTTCACTATTTCAATATCATCCTGGCCTCCATCATTAAACAATTGATGGACCCAGCACTCACCGCATTCCTCAGCATCATTAATGCCTACCATATTGAAGGGTCATTCAAGACACCCTCAAGACTGGTCTTGTATGAACTCTTTTGAAAACGAGATGCAGATGACCTGGCTAACTACCGGTTCATTCCAAACCTCCCATGTATTGGGAAATTTTGAGGAAAAGTAGCCACTTTACAACTACTCGCCAGAATCGAACAACTGCACCTTCTCAATGACTATTGGGGTCCTTCCCCAAGTGAAGCATCGAGACAGCCACCATCTACGTGGTAGATGATGACCTTCAAATCATGAATAAGGGAAAATTATGCTTCCTCTTCTTTCTTGACCTCTCGGCTGCATTTGATGTTATCGAGCACTGTATCTTTTTCTGCCTCTTTGCCAACAGGTTGGCATTTTCGGGCACTGTCCTGAATTGGTTTACCTCCTACTTCTAGGGCAGGCACCAAGCCATCCAGATGAACACGTTGCATTCTAGCCGACTCCCAGTAACCCCCCAGTGCTCCATCCTCTCACCAATATCTTTTAACCTTTACATGAAGCCTCTGGCACACTCCTCAAAGATATTGACATAGGTATCCATCAATATGTGCACAACAATCATTTGTACATGAGGGTAAAAAGCCAACAGGACATCAGTTGCCTATGCAATTACTGTCCCATCCTCCATTCCTGGATGTTGACTGCCTACCTGAAACATAACCCCCCGGAAGAACAAATTCATCCACATCGATCCCCCCACTAAACAAGAAATTGTCCAACAGTGGCTCAATGATATGCGCCTAGAAGGATTTCATCTGCAACTCTCAGATTCAGCAAAACCTTAGGCTTCGCCATTGATAACAGACAGCCTGTTCTTCCAGCAACACATAGCCAAGAATTGAACTGGCTCCAAATCTCCACCCTTCACAAAATCAAACCCTTGATCCTGCGGCAGGACTTCTGGATCATAGTGCAGGCGCTTGTGGTCTTGTACACTGATGGGGGAAATGCCCTTCTGAAGGGGATCCCAGGCACTCACATGGCTCCCTTAAAAGGAATCCACCACGTAGCACCAGGTCTTATTACGGGAGCACGGAAATGTGATCAAATTACAAGTATTTGGTGTGCTCACTAAACAAAACCAACACATGCAGAATAATCAGCAGCACGCCAAGAACACACGCACCTTCTGCACGGAAAGCTTACGGGCTCACCGAGAGCCGATAGATCCAGGCGAAGTCACGAGATACGACAATCGCACTTTTCATAAGCGCAGCTTCATGAGAATGGGCCGCGGCGCTATTAGGCGATTATTTAACTGGAGGGTGACAGAAGACAGGAGTCATTTTAAAGATTTGTACAATCATCAAGACGTCGGAAGGGGATGGCTCACAATGAGGCGCAGCGGATTAGAAGCTTTCTCATGGGCACGTCTCAGGCTGCGCTCATAACCTTGCTCATTACCAAACCACTGGCGCATTACTCCTCGTTAGCAAATGTCACACGCTACGGAAAGTTATTTCGGCATTAGTGGGGTGCTTTGCTGCAATGCATGTGTTGCTCTTTTTCATTGTGGGAGCCTATACTCTCACCTTGGAAAATATCTCGTGCCGTGAGCCCTCTTTTGAAATCAGGGTATCTTTGTTATATTTTATTTTTTGGGTGGTTTTTAAGGCACCTCTAGTTTACTGAATAATTATGAGGGCATAGAAGAAGTTAGGGGAAAGGGGAAAAGAGGGATGATTGGCAACAGGGCCTTTCATCTTTTTCGTTGAAATGGCCCTCGAGCTGCATTGGTGGTCCTGAGCAGCTGCCCCCTGTTGTCATTGTTAATCCTTTAATTAAGGAGATTGGACATGCACTTTTCAGTATGCACATTACAGGATGCCTTTGCTGATGCCTTCAGGTCGTCACCTCCCTTGGTCTTTGCAGTATCCAGCATTGTCCTTATCACATCATTGACTTTTGACTCTGGTTTCGACTACGTTATAACCTGTCAGGGGATATATACATCCCACCCATTTTCAGGGTTAGCTGAATATATGGCAGGGCTCATGGGGCCCCATGCCAGCATGTTGTTTGGGGCACTCTAGAATACAGCTTAGAAAAACTGTCTGAGAAACCCACATGGTGTTCAGATTATAACAGAGACCTAATGGAATGCAACTAATGGGTTAATTGCTGCAGATTATCAAGTGAAAGCCATGTAGAAGGGAGCTGAAACACTAAGGGCCTGATTCACAGAGCATGTTCCTGTGGGGTTGTGCCATTATGAACCGCTTCTGAGAATCAGGTCCTATATACCCACGCAAAAAACACTTTGGACGAATTTACAAATGCTCTGAGAGACAGAACATGTGAACTATTATTTAAGTATTGATAAACCAATTATTTGCCCGATCTTGACAACAAATAGACACTGTTGGGTAAAACTCCATTGCTGAATGTTGGAGTTTTGGTGATGGAGTTGTAGCTCGTGTGGGAAAGTTTCCCACAGTTCTGGGACTGATATTTCTAATCTGCTTCTCCCACATCTCTCCAGGTAGGCGGTTGCAGAGGTGACTTTATTGCTTGAACTCAATCACAGGTTTCTACACGAGGTGCACTTGCTGAGGTCCAGTAAATACTTTAGATGAGCCTTGAATGTTGGTCTCTTGGTGATGCAAACATACAGTTTAGACTCTGTGTTCCTCTGGAGAGGCAGCCAGTGTAGGCTTCCGAGCCTTCTTTTGGTGGTTTGTGTTTCTTCAGCTCAAATATTAGGCAAGCCCGAATAGCCTGCCGTCTGGTGTTTGATTATTTGGAAAGATCAAGGAGGAGAGGTTACCATATTCCAGTTTGGATGGAATCAACGCCACCAGCATTTGGGTTGCGTGGTGCATCTTCAGGGCGGAGAGACTGTTGCACCACATGTTTAGAGTAGAATGGCTTCTGCTCACTGTGGAAGCGACATGTTTGTTGAAGGAGGCACATTGTGTGAAGGTCACCCTCAGATGCTTGCGCTGTTGATGATGGTGTTATGGTTGGGTTTAGGGTGGTGTGCCAAGCTTGGCAATGGGTTCACCCATGTGCCTGTCACCAAAGCAGGAATTCCCTTCCCCCAGGATTCAGATTTAGCTGGATTCAACAAATCCAGGCACGGATCATGAAGGGAAACTGTGAGATTTCGGAAGCTCACAGGTTGGTGAGTATCGCCTGGAAGCTCACGGGTTGGTGAGTATCGCCTGGAAGCTCACGGGTTGGTGAGTATCGCCTGGAAGCTCATGGATTGGTGAGTATTACCTGGAAGCTCATGGGTTGGTGAGTATCACCTGGAAGCTCACGGGTTGGTGAGTATCGCCTGGAAGCTCATGAGTTGGTGAGTATCGCCTGGAAGCTCACGGATTGGTGAGTATCGCCTGGAAGCTCACGGGTTGGTGAGTATCGCCTGGAAGCTCATGGGTTGGTGAGTATCGCCTGGAAGCTCATGGGTTGGTGAGTATCGCCTGGAAACTCACGGGTTGGTGAGTATCGCCTGGAAGCTCATTGGTGAGTATCACCTGGAAGCTAACGGGTTGGTGAGTATCACCTGGAAGCTCACAGGTTGGTGAGTATCGCATGGAAGCTCATGGGCTGGTGAGTATCACCTGGAAGCTCATGGGTTGGTGAGTATCACCTGGAAGCTCACGGGTTGGTGAGTATTGCCTGGAAGCTCATGGGTTGGTGAGTATCACCTGGAAGCTCATGGGTTGGTGAGTATCGCCTGGAAGCTCATGGGTTGGTGACTATCACCTAGAAGCTCATGGGTTGGTGAGTATCGCCTGGAAGCTCATGGGTTGGTGAGTATCACCTGGAAGCTCATGGGTTGGTGAGTATCACCTGGAAGCTCACGGGTTGGTGAGTATCGCATGGAACCTCATGGGTTGGTGAGTATCGCCTGGAAGCTCATGGGTTGGTGAGTAGTGCCTGGAAACTTAGTTGAGTGCCATCTGCGCAAATGCTAAAGGCTCTCTTGAAATGATCAAGGGTATGATATGATATGATTGGTTATTTATAACGCTCTTAATACCCAGAGGTTTCTAAGCCCGGGGATCGAACCTGTGTTGCTCCGTGTTGTCTTGCTTCCAAGGCGAGCACGTTTCCCCTGAGCTATCCCCCCCGAGACCGGTGTCTGCAATTGGCTGGGTGCAGGCACAGAAAGACAACTGTGGGGGTGCAGGGAGGGAGGAGGGTCCCGGTGGACCCCAACATGGAAAGGTGATTTTTTTCAGTAATGCATGGCCCCATCAAAGACCAATTTATCATTTCAGATGGGAAGAGGATATCCATTCCATGTACGACCCCTTAATGCCAATATGGTTAGACACTCAGATTGACCTCACTGATAGAAAGGATGGCCGACACATAGCCCGTGTGCCTCATCTGAAGAGGCTCTGCTTTTTGTAGGCTTGGCTTAGGTGGTCGAAGTGCCAGGTGGGCTGTGGTTGAGAACATTGAAGAAGGTTTCTTTCCTCCCCTGAGTGTGAGTGAGAGGAGAATAAGCTCCCTTGTTTGGATCGGGTAGATGCCGGTAGACATGACCCATGTCTACCGGCGCTTGACCCACAATTACTTGGTTGGTTACAGGCAGTGTTTTAGGTGGGATTAGAAATCGAGGGGGGCTTCTTGTTGGGGGCATGGCCTAAGTACACGTCAGATAAAGGGGAGTGGGGCGAGCACTTGGCAATTCACCCTGAAACACACCAGTAGGTTATCCTTTGCTTCGTTTCTGCAAGGTGGTGGTGAACCGGATCTCTTCGAATGTTACAGGCATTAGGGGGCTCAGTTCTGCTTTTTAAGATCCCTTGACTTATGAAGGCAGAAGAACTAGCCTGCTTCTTCATAAAAGGAAGGAGGGATGTCCCAAGCATCCTTCACCCCACTTCCTAAAAAAGTGCCCCCGGGAAAGTCTATGGTGAGGTCTTATGCTGCCATTTTCAGGACTGGATGAACTCGGAACATAGGATGACTGGTGTCAGAAGACGATCTCGCCATGGATCGGTCCCGGATCAGGGACCGATGAACAATGTTTAGGATAAATCTCTGGCTTCTTAAGTATGTCCAGGTTTAGGGAGAACATGTGTGTTTGAGGTTTGCAAACCTGTTGGCTCTACATCAAAGACCCTTCCGGGAAGCATTGCGGCGCGGGCGCGTTCTCACGAACGTATTCAGGCCACCCATGACAGTGCTCCCGCTGGAGTTCACTCTACTATCAGAGTCAAGTCACCCACGAGTCATACTAGCAAGTGGCTGGGCCCCAACCCTCTTCCACCTTTGAATGATTCGGGTGTTTGATTCGAGGGACCTGGGCAAACTACACCAAAATTGGAGGTGCAGATAAAGGTTGATGTCCAGTGCAGATCAACGGGAATACACCAGCATGAAGCACTACATTTAACAGCAACCCGTATTACAGCGCTTAGAAGTTGGAGGAATCTTATATGCGGAGGTGTAATAAGAATACAATAGTATTATCATTCTCAGCACCGTCCACAGCCAGGGTGCACCCCCACCCCCCCGCCCACCACACACCCAGTCCCCGGTAAGGCTACTAATGGGGCTGGGAGTGCCTTACTTCCCTGTTTGACTATGTTAAGGTCACCTTGTAACACCTTGTAACCCTGAACTCTGATGACTGAAGCCGCTATATAACACATACGAGGCCAACACACATGGCAGAAATGACCTCTTTCACTTGCATACATATGTATCCGAAGGTGATGCCAGAACTAACACACTAGCCTACTTCCCCAGTTACAATGTTTCCTGTGAGAGACCTACCACTGCTTACTGGTAACCCGTGACAGCTGTCTGGCCGACCATGGAGCACCCCAGGTTCTAAACTATGTTTCTTATCATTCAAAGATGGTACGTGGAAGCCAGAGGACTTGGTTCCTTGGCCTTTTGGATGTGTTGAAGATGCACGAGCAAGTTCTTACCCATTTCTTAAGAGAGTTGGGGTGCAAGAAGCGGGTGTGGGAAACGTTTGGGAGCAGCTCTGGAATAACCCTGAACTCCTTAGCGAATCATGAAGAGAATTGAGGACACGAGAGACGGGGCTGTGGGCATGTCTTGGCAGCCACACTTCTGCTTAGGACTAATCGGTGTGTGTGTGTGTGGCATGTATTTATATAGCAAAGCAGTGCACCGGTGACTCCTTCACAGCAACGTCAGTGGGAATCAACGTAGTACATACAACATCACAGCAATGAAACTAACTAGACATAATCTCACCCAACACCACATGGCGATTACCAACCAAAATGAATGACCGGTTTCTCCGAACTGAAGCTGCCAACAGCACATCACAGCTCTCTTGCTCTTTTTACCGCTCGGACCTACTAACGTACCCACCACCCTCTTCACAATACAGATCCACCAGAGCGCCAAGAGACCATGCAGGTAGCAACAGTGCACGTTAGAACACCCTTTAACATAACATAACATAACATAACATAACATAACATGACTGCAGACAATCCAAACATAATTGCAGCCTGGGTGAACCCCAAAGAGCACCTTGTCTTTGCCTTACCCGAAAGTCCTCACAAGGGAGTGGTTACTATGAAGGGTTAACCTCTATGCCGGGGGCAGACAGACATGGCTTCTGAAACTGAACTCTTGAGAAGCAACTTGGAAAAACAATGCTTCTCCATTTAGAAGCACTTGAGTGCATGTGTGCAACTTAATGCATTTGTGTACTTTTAATATGCCACGTTGTGCACCTTTTATGTATACGTGTTTGCACAATTAATATGCTGAGTGCATGCACAATTGATTGGATGCCATTTGCACCATTACTGAACCCTATGTCAGGGGTCTAGTATTTGTAGTTCTCCTTTGCTCAGTCTTAGTTTATTGCATATGTTAAGAGTTTGTACTTGACGCATGCAATTTGCAAGGTGCATGATTGTTACATGTGCTTCTGAAGTAAGTGGTCTCCGGTTGCTCTCTTCCACCGCTTTGGTTGGCCTGACAGCAAACTCTGGCTGTTGGAAGTCCTTGAGAAGCGGATACATGCTGCTGCTGGCCAGGAAAAGAAAGGCGGAGACGGACAAACAATGGCCAGCTTGTGCCACAGCCACATCACCCCTTTATACAGCACAGCATGGTTGAAAAGTGTTGGTGTATTAAGTCACCGGTGGGAAACAACGCTGAGCAACAATTTAGACTTCAGATTGGATGAATGAAAGTTACGGAATGGTATTTGCACTGGGGCAAACGTTGCCTTGGTGCAAACATGCATTGAAAATATATCTTTTTTGCAGTAGGGCCATTTTTCCCCTGATGCTTATACCATGCCAAACTGCACGTGTGATGGTGCAATGGTTTTCTAATACTTCCCAGTGTTTTTAGAAAACGAGCAAACTGTGCCCTGATGTTAATACCATGCAACTTTACACTTGCACCCGTGCAAAGTTTCTATAATCTGGCCCCAGGTAGGATAGAGAGCGTTATTTATTTTCTTTATATCTTTACAGACTTTTTGATTTGGTAATTGTTCATTGTTATGGTATTGCAACATTGCGTGTTTTCTGTTTTTCATAACACTTTACAGCTTCAGCCTGAGCACTTATGCATAACACATTCTGAATTCCATTTTTGACCAGGTTTTATTGTTTTTGACTAATGAACAAGTGCCACTTCATGTGTGCCTCCCATTTGCCACAAGTCTCACCCACCCATACATTTAATATTGTGAGAATACATGCAACACCCACATTTGTATAATTTGCAAGTTTACTCTTGTTGCATTTACTGAACTCGTGACAGTTTCAGAATTGTGCTATTGTGTTCACAATGTTCAAGTTACTAAGCATCTAAGAAGCGGTCCAATCTTACTCTACCCACAATTGGTGATTTTGCAGCATTGTGGGACTCATTCATTTGAAAAGCATGGCTGTATAATTGTGCCTCCATGAGTGCACCATGCCCTTCCACATGCTTCTTCTTTTAATAAATCTCACAGCTTATATCCATTCCTGCCAGTCGGGTACAACCAATATGGCAGCCGATCAAATGTCAGGGTACCAGTCCTTTCCCATTTTTAAGTCTCCCACAAACCCGCCCGCCCCACAGCGTCATCACTATAACACAAATATTGACCAATGAAAATGAAAGCACAGGAACACCTACCAACACACCTTGGCAGAGGCGAACTCCAGACACGCCGTCTACCTCCAAGGCAGGTGATTCGCGACACGCCTTCCAGCCGGTATCCGGGAAAGCAGGAAAACATAAGGACGTCACCGACGCCAAACTGCAGGCCCTTGCGGATGCTGTAGGCCGGGACGCCCGGCTCCTCGCATGGCTCCAAGTCATATTCTGGAAGGGACCAGAAAAAAAGCAATTCTTAGAGAAGGTTGAGGAGATACTCCACGGATGGTGAATACTCGATGATGTCCAATATGACCGTTGCAGGCATGCATTGTGGGAGGAGAGTGATGGTTGAATGGGGACCTTAAGTGTTGCATGTGAAGAAATTCAGGGGTTATTAACTAATATTAAAATACTTATATAGAACATATTATGGCTCACTAGGCACAGTGGGAAAGTGTGTGGGGGCAGTAAGAACCCTGTTTCCAGGGAGACAGTGTATTGCAACCTGTTAGTTGCCCTCAAAAGGCTCAAATTTCAAAGAATACTCGCCACTCAGGAATCAAGTAATAATACTAATAATAACAATAATAAAAATGATAATAATAATAATAATAATAATAATAATAATAATACTGCAACTAATAATAATACAAATAATAATAACACAACTAATAATAAAAATAATAACACTACTACTACAACTAATAATAATAACACTATTACCCCTCAAAATAATAATAATAACACTACTGAAAATAATGACCCTACTATTACTACTACTACTAATAATAACACTACCACTACTTCTACTAATAATAACAGTTATATTACTACTACTACTACTACTAGTAATAATAATAACACCACTACTACTTCTAATAATAATAACAATAATACTAATAATAACAGCACTAGTATTACTACTACTACTACTTCTAATACCACTATCTACTACTACTGATAATAATAATAATAATAATAATAATAATAATAATAATAATAATAATAATAATAATAATAATAACAACACTACTACTAGAAATGATAACACTACTATTTCTACTACTACTAATAATAATAATAATGCTACTTCTAACAATAATAATATTAATATGAATATACCAACAGTCCTGGCCAGTGGCTTCTACATAGTTGGTCAGTAATACACACGATGGGTACCAGTTCCAGCCAATGGTAAAGAGAGGGCACAGTGGGCAGCCCACGTAGAGCAGACACTCAGAGTGTCGTGGAAAGACGAGGGTGCCCAGAATAAAGGATTAGGCAGCGCATTTGCTGAGATCAACTTCATTTGGTCGGTGTCCCCCGGAGCAGGCACCGGCTGGCCTAGAATCTCTCTCCCTCCTGTGCATGGCTAGATATGGATGGGCACCGGGGGCGCCCGGCAGCTAAAATAAAGAGTTAATGCATTTTCTCCTCGCATGCCGCGCTCAAATGAGCTCCGAGAAAGGCCTGGGAACATTAAGGAGGCTGAGGACAGCAAGATAGCAAATGAGACATGAAAGTAGGTCTTTGGCGATGTGAGCGCGCAGCGTCGCGGCGGGCCGACTGATAAATGGCAATCTTGCGTGGTTTAATTTCAAAGACTTACTCCACAGCCGCTCCGTTATGGAGCAGCAGAAAATATAATTACACAGATAAGTAGCTACTACCTTGCTGCATGGTGGGGATGAGACAGAAAATGGAAAATGCAACACAAGCAGTGGCTGACATGGGTGGGAGGGGTTGGGAGCTTTGCTCCTCTACTTTTCAAATTAAGTTTTACTGTTCCTTTAACTTTGTTTGAAAAATAAACTGTTCCGGAAGTGTTTTGTTTTAAAATAAACGTGTAGGAAACAGTTGAAACTTGCACTTCAGAGCACTGCACTCATGAAAGGTTCAACTCTTCACCCCTCCCCTCAAAGAGGTTAAGGACATAATCTCTAAGCTGATACTGTCAAGATTCCAGGGAGACATTTGCCAGGCACCCATCATCAAGGATCCAGGGAGGTATTTGGCATTTGGCACCCTTTATCACCACTCTTATCAATGCCTCATTTGAATCAAGCATAGTCCCAACCAATTTGAAAGACGTGTGGGTTCTCCTAAAAACATGCTAGACCCTAACATCCCCACTAAAAACAGGCCTATTATAACAGTGCCAATCTTTAAATAAATCTTGGACAGAGCAGCCTACCTGCAGATCCAGAACCATCTAGAAAATCATAAACCCCTGGGTCTCAGGCAATCAGGTTTCTAACCAAAACACGGCACAGAAACAGCCCTGATTGACCTCACTTGCCCTCCTACTACTACTAGACCTCTCGGCTGCATTTGACATGGTTAATCACAATGTCGCATGCAACCACCTTTCATCAGCAGCGCACTTCTCCGACAAAGCAAATGCTTGGATTCAATCCTTTCTAACTTATATATCCATGCGGGTCTTTGAACCCTCGGCCTCCGCTGAACCAACTCCAGTCACATGCAGCGTTCCTCAGGGTTCCTGCATCTCATGAACACTATATAACGTGTTTACACAACACCTGTTGCACGACCTTGACCACATGGGTGTCATATACACAAACTATTCAGATAACACCCAAATACTCATCCCTATGACTGAGGACTATATCAAAGATGTGAAAGTCCTAAACGGAATCTACCTCATCATACAAGCCTGGATGGCTAAACATGGCCTATGCCTCAACGACGACAAGACAGAGCTACTCCTTTTAGGTTCCCAATCCAGACTTAACAAACTCGACAGACAACACTCATCCTTCAGCATTGACGGCAATAACATAATGGTTTCCAAGAATGTCAAAAGGCTAGGTATCTACCTTTGACTCCTCAGTTAACATGACCAGACAAATTAACGCAATAGCCTCCTCCACGGCTATACTTGTAAGCTAATCAGGTCTTCTAGACTATTTCTCTCCACATCAAACTGGACCTCCACAGCTAGAGCCTTAGTTCTCTCTGAAATCGACTACTGTAATGCACTCGACCTAGGCACGAGTCAACATAACCTTAACACGTTTCAAGGAATCCAAAATAATGCCCTCAGATCAGCATTAAACCTCCCAAGGTCTCAACATATCTCGGATATAAGAAGAACACTCAGTGACTCTCTGTCAACCAAAGAATAGAGTACAAGACTCTATCACTCAAACATAAGTGCTTTGCTAACCTGGGGTCTAGCTATCTGGCTGTCAACTTCCCCCGAAACACTTCAGCACGTCCTACGAGATCTGGCCAAGCTCACTGCTTCAAGATCCCCAGGTTTAAGCTCCCGAAAGATGGAGGCAGCAGCTTCCCCGTGTTAGCCACCAAATTATGGAACACCTTACCACCTTCCCTAAGAACAGAACCTCCTTCCATCTACTTAGGAAGAAAATCCAAAACTTGGTACCTAAAAGAAAGCGCCCAGATGCCCCAGGGCTCAGTGCGCTATATAAATACATACATAAATTAACAAATAAATATGTTCCCTTAAACAGCAGGGACATGTGTTTGGGGGGGTTGTAGTGCATGTAGGTGGGGGTGTGGTGATGGGGTTTGTGGGGAGTGGGGACAGGTCAGCAGGGAATACAGTTCCACCAGTTGTTTTCAGACACTTCGACCACTGAATACAAGTCAGACATTTGAGCCAGCGCATGCATGCCGACACAGGAAGGCATCCGTACCCATGAAGGTGATGTTGAACCCTTCGTAGGACATGGAGAAATCGGAGATGAAGCGGATTTGGGCAGTGAAGTTTCCGTAGAGGCCGGCACTGAGTGGAGGGGGCAAGCGGGAACCGGTGAGCCGCTTCAAAGGCTGGGAAAAGCTGGTGTTCTCCGTGATGAGCAGATAATCGTGGCCACTCTCCAGGTGGAAGGTGTGGAATGTGAAGAACACACCTGGACAAGAGGAAGAGACATTGGAGAATGTATTGAGGTTAAGCGGAAACAGTCATCACATCAGATTGTAATAGGTTCAGCCACATCAAACAAGACTGAGGGCAGGAGTCTGCAATGAGTATCTCTCCAGGTGTTCTGGACTACAACTGCCATCACCTTTACCCAGCGTAGCCAATGGTGAGGAATCATGGGAGTCGTAGTTTAAAACCGCTGAGGGTAGACGAAGTTGCATGGATCGTAGAAAAATATAGGTTTATTGCTAGCTACATGGCTAGTAAAGCTGCATAATTAGCATAACTCGAATATGGCAAAGACATTCACCATGCAACGTGCGTCCCCAAATGTTTACCTCTGAGCAGTTATCTAGTTCATAATCTAGTAGAATTGATTTTCTAAAGCTTTTCATGGACACAGCCAGGGCTCAAGCCGAGGGTACACGCGGGTGCACGCGGTCCCCCTACTTTTCTAAAATATCACCCTGATAGGCTAATTTCTGGTGACCCCACTGAGCCCGCACTTTTTTTTCTTTTAGGACTTGACCCCTGGACACGAGACTGAATTTCCATGGGTAAGGCAATAGGGGCTTGGTTGAATCCCCACGATCTGTATTTTCAACACGTTGCCTATATCTTCTCATCGAGAAGTCTGGCAGGTCAGGTTATGTCATCACTTCAAGTTGTTCACCCCGGGTCTCCCAATCTACAGGTCAGTACCTAGGAAATGTAACAATATTGAATCTCAGGTCCTTCAACATTATAAACACTGTCACCTAAGTACTGTTTCCACTGTTTGTTATTTACAATGGGGGTCATTACGACCCGGGCGCAAAGGGATACCGGGCATCGGTAATGACACCGCTAATAGCTCTATGACTAGCACCAACCTCGGAATCAGGGCCAATGTGTTCTAAAGCGGCTTGTTGGTCACTTTACGCTTTATATGTTTTGAGAATTTTAATAAAAATGGTATACACACTTTACGAAACGTGTTCCATTAAGGGAGAACAACTAATTTATGCATGGTCCCCAAATAACATGATCTAATCAACCACAGACCACACAGCTGTTATTTCAATGATCATTTTAGCCCACACTAGTGTCCAAAGGATGATACAAATCATGATAAGTAACTTTAATCTAGGAACTCATGGCGCCTGGGCTTGAAACCAATGATAGAGCCTGCGGAGAGCACCCTATCTAGGAGACTAACCCTAGCCCACAGCGGACTGAAAGAGACTTTGGTGAGAACCCTACCCAGGAGCCTAGCCATAGTCTCAATCTGCACAGCGGATAGATAGACCCTGCGGGGAGCAACCTACCCAGAAGCCTAACCCTAGCCCACAGTCTAACTCTACACAGCAGATTGGCAAAGCCTGTGGCCAGTACCCTACCCAGGAGCCTAGTCCACAGTCTAACTCTACACACAGGCTAGACAGAGTCTGCGGACAGCACCCTAGCCAGGAGCCTAGCCCAGAGTCGAACTCTACACAGCAAGTAGACAGAGCCTGCGGATAGCACCCTACCCAGGAGCCTAGCCCAGAGTCAAACTCTACACAGCAAGTAGACAGAGCCTGCGGATAGAACCCTACCCAGGAGCCTAGCCATAGTCTAAATCTGCACAGTGGATAGATAGACTCTGAGGGGAGCAACCCACCCAGAAGCCTAACCCTAGCCCACTTTCTAACTCTACACAGCAGATTGGCAAAGCCTGTGGCCAGTACCCTACCCAGGAGCCTAGTCCACAGTCTAACTCTACACACAGGCTAGACAGAGTCTGCGGACAGCACCCTAGCCAGGAGCCTAGCCCAGAGTCGAACTCTACACAGCAAGTAGACAGAGCCTGCGGATAGCACCCTACCCAGGAGCCTAGCCCAGAGTCAAACTCTACACAGCAAGTAGACAGAGCCTGCGGATAGAACCCTACCCAGAAGCCTAGCACACAGTCTAAATATAAAAAGCAGATCGAGACTGTGGGTAGTACTCTGCCTAGGAACTAGCCCACAATCTAATTCTACACAGAGGAGAGGCAGAGTGTGTGGCCGATACCCTCACCAGGAGTTTAGCCCACAGCCTAAATCTACTCAGCGGATAGACAGAGACTGTGGCCAGTATCCTCATCAGAAGAGAGGCAGGAAG
The DNA here is from genome assembly GCF_040938575.1 of Ambystoma mexicanum. Lineage (NCBI taxonomy): Eukaryota > Metazoa > Chordata > Amphibia > Caudata > Ambystomatidae > Ambystoma > Ambystoma mexicanum. The sequence goes on from NC_090934.1 coordinate 63,885,165, forward strand.
GAAGGAAGGAAGGAAGGAAGGAAGGAAGGAAGGAAGGAAGGAAGGAAGGAAGGAAGGAAGGAAGGAAGGAAGGAAGGAAGGAAGGAAGGAAGGAAGGAAGGAAGGAAGGAAGGAAGGAAGGAAGGAAGGAAGGAAGGGAGGGAGGGAGGGAGGGAGGGAGGGAGGGAGGGAGGGAGGGAGGGAGGGAGGAAGGGAGGAAGGAAGGGAAGGAGGGAGGGAGGGAGGGAGGGAGGGAGGGTAGGAACGAAAACTGGAAGGAAGGAAAGGGTGGAACGAAAACTGAAAGGAAGGAGAGAGCAAGAAAGAAACAAAGAAAGAAAGAAAAAAAAGAAAGAAAGAAAGAAAGAAAAACAAAGAAAGAAAAAAAGAAAAACATAAAGAAAGAAAAAAAGAAAGAAGATATGAAGGGAGGGAAGGAAAGACACACAGCAAATAGGAAGGAAGAAGAATGAGTGTGGAAGAAAGAAAGAAAAAGGAAAGAGAGAGAGAGAGAAAGAGAGAGAGACAGAGAGAGAGAGAGACAGAGAGAGAGACAGAGAGAGAGAGAGAGAAAGAAATAACACGGGCGCACTAAGAAAAAACATTGAAAGGAAGAATGGATTTAAACAATGGTACTCCAAGGTGTCACCTCTGGGCAATTTTCTTCATCACACTTACCTTTGCCATGTGAGGTTTCTATCACCCATGTGCAGTTTAAGTTGTTGGGGTAGAAATCAGGAAACCCTGGCGATAGAATGGTCCCAACAGAAGCTTGGATGTACCCTCCACAGAGAGCTGCAAAGGAAACAAGAGAGAGATGCGCTCGTGAGAGACAAGAAGGCGATAGGAGCAGTTGGATGCCCGAGTCACGCTTCTGATGGCAGGCAGGGCAACCTAGGCACGGGGACAAAACAATGCGCCCTCCATAGGCCGACACACAAGACACACGAGCTCTGCAGCAATGCAATGCGCCCTCCATAAGCCTAGACACACGACACACGAGCTCTGCAGCTATACAATGCGCTATCCATAGGCCTAGACACACGACACACGAGCTCTGCAGCAATACAATGCGCCATCCATAGGCCTAGACACACGACACACGAGCTCTGCAGCAATACAATGCGCCATCCATAGGCCTAGACACATGACACACGAGCTCTGCAGCTATACAATGCGCCATCCATAGGCCTACACACATGACACACGAGCTCTGCAGCTATACAATGCGCCATCCATAGGCCTACACACATGACACACGAGCTCTGCAGCTATACAATGCGCTATCCATAGGCCTACACACATGACACACGAGCTCTGCAGCTATACAATGCGCTATCCATAGGCCTAGACACACGACACACGGGCTCTGCAGCAATACAATGCGCCATCCATAGGCCTAGACACATGACACACAGGCTCTGCAGCAATACAATGCGCCCTCCATAGGCCTAGACACATGACACACGAGCTCTGCATCAATACAACGCGCCCTCCATAGGCCTAGACACATGACACGTGAGCTCTGCAGCAATACAACGCGCCCTCCATAGGCCTAAACACATGACATGTGAGCTCTGCAGCAATACAATGCGCCATCCATAGGCCTACACACATGACACACAAGCTCTGCAGGTATACAATGCGCTATCCATAGGCCTAGACACACGACACACGAGTTCTGCAGCAATACAATGCGCCATCCATAGGCCTAGACACATGACACACGAGCTCTGCAGCAATACAATGCGCCCTCCATAGGCCTACACACATGACATGTGAGCTCTGCAGCAATACAATGCGCCATCGATAGGCCTACACACATGACACGCGAGCTCTGCAGCAATACAACGCGCCATCCATAGGCCTAGACACATGACACATGAGCTCTGCAGCAATACAACGCGCCATCCATAGGCCTAGACACATGACACATAAGCTCTGCAGCTATACAATGCGCCATCCATTGCCTACACACATGACACACGAGCTCTGCAGCAATACAACGCGCACTCCATAGGCCTAGACACACGACACACGAGCTCTGCAGCAATACAATGCGCCCTCCATAGGCCTAGACACATGACACACGAGCTCTGCAGCAATACAATGCGCCATCCATAGGCCTAGACACATGACACACGAGCTCTGCAGCAATACAATGCGCCATCCATAGGCCTAGACACATGGCACACGAGCTCTGCAACAATACAATGCGCCATCTATAGGCCTAGACACATGACACACGAGCTCTGCAGCAATACGATGCGCCATCCATAGGCCTAGACACATGACACACGAGCTCTGCAGCTATACAATACGCCATCCATTGCCTACACACATGACACACGAGCTCTGCAGCTATACAATGCGCCATCCATAGGCCTAGACACATGACACACGAGCTCTGCAGCAATACAATGTGCCCTCCGTAGGCCTAGACACACGACACACGAGCTCTGCAACAATACAATGCGCCCTCCATAGGCCTACACACATGACATGTGAGCTCTGCAGCAATACAATGCGCCATCCATAGGCCTACACACATGACACACGAGCTCTGCAGCAATACAATGCGCCCTCCATAGGCCTACACACATGACATGTGAGCTCTGCAGCAATACAATGCGCCATCCATAGGCCTACACACATGACACACGAGCTCTGCAGCAATACAATGTGCCCTCCGTAGGCCTAGACACACGACACACGAGCTCTGCAACAATACAATGCGCCCTCCATAGACCTACACACATGACATGTGAGCTCTGCAGCAATACAATGCGCCATCCATAGGCCTACACACATGACACACGAGATCTGCAGCAATACAATGCGCCCTCCATAGGCCTACACACATGACATGTGAGCTCTGCAGCAATACAATGCGCCATCCATAGGCCTACACACATGACACACGAGCTCTGCAGCAATACAATGCGCCATCCATAGACCCACACACATGACACACGAGCTCTGCAGCAATACAATGCGCCATCCATAGGCCTAGACACATGACACACGAGCTCTGCATCAATACAATGCGCCATCCATAGGCCCACACACATGACACACAAGCTCTGCAGCAATACAATGCGCCCTCCATAGGCCTACACACAAGACACACGAGCTCTGCAGCAATACAATGCGCCCTCCATAGGCCTAGACACATGACATACGAGCTCTGCAGCAATACAATGCGCCCTCCATAGGCCCACACACATGACACACGAGCTCTGCAGCAATACAATGCGCCATCCATAGGCCTAGACACATGACACACGAGCTCTGCAGCAATACAATGCGCCCTCCATAGGCCTAGACACATGACACACGAGCTCTGCATCAATACAATGCGCCATCCATAGGCCCACACACATGACACACGAGCTCTGCAGCAATACAATGCGCCATCCATAGGCCTAGACACATGACACACGAGCTCTGCAGCAATACAATGCACCCTCCATAGGCCTAGACACATGACACACGAGCTCTGCAGCAATACAATGCGCCATCCATAGGCCTAGACACATGGCACACGAGCTCTGCAGCAATACAATGCGCCATCAATAGGCCTACACACAAGACACACGAGCTCTGCAGCAATACAATGCGCCATCCATATGCCTACACACATGACATGTGAGCTCTGCAGCAATACAATGCGCCATCGATAGGCCTACACACATGACACGCGAGCTCTGCAGCAATACAACGCGCCATCCATAGGCCTAGACACATGACACATGAGCTCTGCAGCAATACAACGCGCCATCCATAGGCCTAGACACATGACAGATAAGCTCTGCAGCTATACAATGCGCCATCCATAGGCCTACACACATGACACACGAGCTCTGCAGCTATACAATGCGCCATCCATAGGCCTACACACATGACACACGAGCTCTGCAGCTATACAATGCGCTATCCATAGGCCTACACACATGACACACGAGCTCTGCAGCTATACAATGCGCTATCCATAGGCCTAGACACACGACACACGGGCTCTGCAGCAATACAATGCGCCATCCATAGGCCTAGACACATGACACACAGGCTCTGCAGCAATACAATGCGCCCTCCATAGGCCTAGACACATGACACACGAGCTCTGCATCAATACAACGCGCCCTCCATAGGCCTAGACACATGACACGTGAGCTCTGCAGCAATACAACGCGCCCTCCATAGGCCTAAACACATGACATGTGAGCTCTGCAGCAATACAATGCGCCATCCATAGGCCTACACACATGACACACAAGCTCTGCAGGTATACAATGCGCTATCCATAGGCCTAGACACACGACACACGAGTTCTGCAGCAATACAATGCGCCATCCATAGGCCTAGACACATGACACACGAGCTCTGCAGCAATACAATGCGCCCTCCATAGGCCTACACACATGACATGTGAGCTCTGCAGCAATACAATGCGCCATCGATAGGCCTACACACATGACACGCGAGCTCTGCAGCAATACAACGCGCCATCCATAGGCCTAGACACATGACACATGAGCTCTGCAGCAATACAACGCGCCATCCATAGGCCTAGACACATGACACATAAGCTCTGCAGCTATACAATGCGCCATCCATTGCCTACACACATGACACACGAGCTCTGCAGCAATACAACGCGCACTCCATAGGCCTAGACACACGACACACGAGCTCTGCAGCAATACAATGCACCCTCCATAGGCCTAGACACATGACACACGAGCTCTGCAGCAATACAATGCGCCATCCATAGGCCTAGACACATGACACACGAGCTCTGCAGCAATACAATGCGCCATCCATAGGCCTAGACACATGGCACACGAGCTCTGCAACAATACAATGCGCCATCCATAGGCCTAGACACATGACACACGAGCTCTGCAGCAATACGATGCGCCATCCATAGGCCTAGACACATGACACACGAGCTCTGCAGCTATACAATGCGCCATCCATTGCCTACACACATGACACACGAGCTCTGCAGCTATACAATGCGCCATCCATAGGCCTAGACACATGACACACGAGCTCTGCAGCAATACAATGTGCCCTCCGTAGGCCTAGACACACGACACACGAGCTCTGCAACAATACAATGCGCCCTCCATAGGCCTACACACATGACATGTGAGCTCTGCAGCAATACAATGCGCCATCCATAGGCCTACACACATGACACACGAGCTCTGCAGCAATACAATGCGCCCTCCATAGGCCTACACACATGACATGTGAGCTCTGCAGCAATACAATGCGCCATCCATAGGCCTACACACATGACACACGAGCTCTGCAGCAATACAATGCGCCATCCATAGACCCACACACATGACACACGAGCTCTGCAGCAATACAATGCGCCATCCATAGGCCTAGACACATGACACACGAGCTCTGCATCAATACAATGCGCCATCCATAGGCCCACACACATGACACACAAGCTCTGCAGCAATACAATGCGCCCTCCATAGGCCTACACACAAGACACACGAGCTCTGCAGCAATACAATGCGCCATCCATAGGCCTACACACAAGACACACGAGCTCTGCAGCAATACAATGCGCCCTCCATAGGCCTAGACACATGACATACGAGCTCTGCAGCAATACAATGCGCCCTCCATAGGCCCACACACATGACACACGAGCTCTGCAGCAATACAATGCGCCATCCATAGGCCTAGACACATGACACACGAGCTCTGCAGCAATACAATGCGCCCTCCATAGGCCTAGACACATGACACACGAGCTCTGCATCAATACAATGCGCCATCCATAGGCCCACACACATGACACACGAGCTCTGCAGCAATACAATGCGCCATCCATAGGCCTAGACACATGACACACGAGCTCTGCAGCAATACAATGCACCCTCCATAGGCCTAGACACATGACACACGAGCTCTGCAGCAATACAATGCGCCATCCATAGGCCTAGACACATGGCACACGAGCTCTGCAGCTATACAATGCGCCATCCATTGCCTACACACATGACACACGAGCTCTGCAGCAATACAATGCGCCATCCATAGGCCTAGACACAAGACACATGCGCTGGGGTCAGCAGGTGGGCAACACTTGCATTTCTGCATCACTGCCAACCTTGACGGAAGTGGGCACTGTTACACACAAGTCGTACTTCTGTATCCTCTTCCTCTTAGTTGTAAAATCATAGCCATGTACCCCCAACATCAAGCAATGACAAGCAGAAGACCTTCTCGATTGCAGGACCTGGCACAAATTACTCAAAGATCTCATGATGCCAAAACATCTTCACACTTTAGCCGTTCAATTAAAACATGGTTATTTTCTCCACCCATCTTATCAGAGCAATACTAGTGCCTGGATGTCCCAACTGGCCTTTAGGGGCTATATTAACAACCGATGATGTGGCATGCCTAGCTTCTAGAGCAGAGGAGAATGAGCCAATGGCGTGGGAGTTGCAGGATTTATCGATATACTCGTGGTTCTAGAAGGATCTGAAAGCTCAAACACATCAGACCCCGACTATACGCACATATTTTACTTTCAGGACCCCCACCTGTTGGGAAACCCACTTATTACCACAAAGGGAAGTAAACCTTGGACGCTTATCTCAGTGCCAGCAGCCTGCAAAGACCCAGGACACGCCGCAATCCCTCAAGATGCTGCTGCCACCTCACTCACCCTCACAGCTGGGCAGCGGCCGGCTCCACTGGAAGTTGGGCTCGCACTCCAGGGGTTCGTCATCACTTAGCGTGTACCCTGAATCACAGCTGAACGTCGCCAGCGCCCCCACGTAGAACTCGTTGCCGTGCCGCTGGCCGTTGACCGGGATGCCGGGGTCCAAGCAGTGGTCAGATTGGAGCTTCACAGCTGTGCAGAGAGAGGCCAAAACAAGGCTTTATGATGGGCTTTCAACAACAGGAGCAATGGCTGAATGAATGAATGAACGCTTAGCATGGCGTTAAGAACTCGTCGGACTTCCCAAGTGGGTAGTCAAGGAGCTCCGAATCTGGCTTCAGCAGCAGTGTCTACTCCAGCTCAAGTGCTGGCTTCAGAATGTACTCTGAAGGGAATACTTTAACCATCATTTGCATTTTAACCTCACACATTAGCATACTTAAAAGGGCTTCTACTGGTAAAAGCAGGTGCACGTAACTATCCTGAAACATGCTGCATTGCCCATTTTGTTCACTGCGGAGGTCACATTGCAAGACACACACACATTCCAAGAGATTGAGCAGCAGTTATATAATGACGCTGGGTGACCACCCTATCCATTGCTTTGTACGTCATTAGTTACGTTGCTATGTCAGTAAAAGCCAGTAGCAGTTGTTTGGGCGCTTGTGAACAATTAGTGCACACATTCATTCTTCAGCGCTTGTGCTGGGTGACCACTACAGAACACTAAGAGTGAATATGTGTTGTTGGGGGAGCAGAAAATGTTTGCAGTTTTCACCAAACGTATTTGGTTTTATCACAGTAGTGGTCACTGAATTTTCTTTTTCCCCCTTCAAATTGATTTCTCTTTGATTGACACTATATAAACAGTATGTCACAATGGGGGTGACTGCTGCAGTCAGTGAGCCCCTTAACAGTACCTTCAAGGGCTGTCTCTGGTGACCCAGGTTCCCTGAGGGCTGACTGCCAAGCTGGAAGAAGGGCTAGCTGGGGGCACGTCCCCTGAGGATAGATGGGGGTTTGGCCCGCTTCCTTATTCATGTTGTCCCAGTTCAGCACATGGAGCCCCCTGTGCTCTGCTGGTCTTCTGGGCAACCCCCTGCGCAAGGGGTGTTCCGCCAGCCATCACTACGATTCTCCATGACCTCTTTCATTCATCTCGGTGGCCCAGTTGGAGTGGGGGCCACCAATGATCACCACTGGGCCTGCAACTCTCTTTAAATCTTCTGGGTGGGCCCCATTGCCTGACATCCGCCAGGACCCCCAGAGCTGCATATGCCAGGGGCAGTTGACCTGCCCCTGGCATAAGCAGTTTGGCCGCTTGGCTCACTCTTCAGGGGGTTCCTGGCATAAGCAGTTAGGCCACATGGCTCACGCTTCACGGGGCACCCCACATGCCCAGATGACTAGGGGGGCCACTTGAGGCAGCAGACACTAGGTAAGTCTATTTACCCTTCTCTGCTGTCTTTTGCGTCTCTCATCCTTCCTCCCCTTTTCTTACTGTCCTTTTCTAACTCTCACTTTACTTCAATCCTCTCATGATTAATTTCTCCCCTGACTAGCCCACTCTTGAGCAGGGGAGCTGTATTCCTTTGTTTTCCTTTCTTTATTAATATTCCATCCATCCCCATGGTGGGCTCGATGGTTGGATCCAAAGCCACACACATTGAACACGCACACATAAACAAAACATACCTAACACATTTAATAAATGACCTTTATTACCCTGGTGTCTGCGTCTTTATTTCTGGGTGTTTCCTCAGGGGACAAGCACATAGCCCCTACTAGATGGGCCCCGTGGGGCCACGGGCTACATTAGCATCGAACAGAAGACGCTGTGAAGACTTCTCTGCCCACCTTTTTTAGTTTCCGGTGACTTTGTAACGCTAATAGTTTTGGAGGCGGGTAGCTGCACCTATCGTGGATATCTGGAAATGTATAAACATACTGGTGCAGTCAGATAGATCAGTCCCCCAGGCTTTATATAGTGATAATGGCCTGTGTTTTTCCTAGTCAGCTGAAGACTGCTACCTGAGTGTCCCACGTCACCCACACACCCTGCCCACTCACTGCCGGTTCTCGCCTCCTGCACTCCTTCACCCACGAGATTTCCATCCGCATCACCTGTGCTATACATAACTTATTTTCTCTGGGCCCATCGCCATGATACTTAGCAATGGAAAGAGAAAAAGGACTTGAGTGTATTTTCCTTCAATGAATGGGAGGTCACCCACAAAATAGTTTCATGTAGGAAACACCTTGTTTTAAAGCATTATTCGCATTCAATTCCAAAATGTGAACGACCCCCTACTGAGAAAGAACTTGGCTCAAATAACCTTGAACATGGGTCATGATGCCGAATTGCTAGTAGCACTGAAGGCCACCATGAATAGCTGAGCCGGCTGGTCATGGCCCAAGCCCTCTTTGAAGGTCCTTGCTTTAGTTGGGCTCGCAACCGCCTTGTGGTTGTACAAGAGGAGGGCCAAGAAAAGGGTCAGTGAACAATGAGTCTTTTGACGGGGGTGGGGACTCCTGAATCGATGGGTCAAAAGAAATTAGCACATCTTGCCCTACCTAAGAACAGAGTCAAACCTGTGTGAAAAGGTCTCAAAACATGATCATTTCACACAATAATGTTCCCTTCCCATTAGCAACCATGCATGATCCAGAAAGGTAGGCCCTCGAGCATATTTGCAATTTCTGTTCTAAATGTTCCTATGTGTTTTTCCCGCTATGCCGTGTGTTTCTCTGCCATTAGCATTCGAGCAAAGCCTTTGAAATATAATACAGGTTTGAAAAGCAAATAACAAAAACCCTGCATTCTGATTCAATAACACCTTCTAAATGCATTATTCCAGCTGCTATAAAAGACAATCAATACCAATGGTGATAATTTGCAGGTTGTTATTGGCTGATCACAGTTTAATGTCCCGGTCTTGCCCGCCTGTAATAGTCCAGCCGCTCCACAAGGTGAGGAACGACTGAAATTGACATCTGCTTGCTTTCAGAGAGCTGGGAATTATCGAGCGGTGTCAGGACTGGCTGGGTTAGTAACAGGAAGAGTAACAGGATGAACATTGTGCTTTCAGAGCTGGCTGGGTTAGTTGTGCTTTCAGAGAGCTGGGAATTATCGAGCAGAGCTCATACTCACTCTCATAACGGATCTGGAACCCGACGTCAGAGTGGCTCTTGTCGGTGGAGAAGAGGAGGTAGAGGAAGTTGCTTGTGCTGATGAGGAATTGGGGAACTTGGGTTCCGTCGTATACCCCTATGAGGGGGGCTGAGTACGATCGACCATCGCGCACCTCCAATGTGTCATAGTTGACCTCGGTTTTAAACCTGTGAGAAGGGGTAGAAAGAAGATACTTGGTGAACATAGATCTTGGCGTGCAGGGATAATGGTGGTAGTCTAGTCAACACATTGTGTTGCCACTTATAAAGAGGTCTGTGAGCGAATCACTCTTGGTAGAAAATAGCTTGCGCGAAGGTCAATGTGAAAAGTATGATACCCAATGGCATATTGATATTTTATTTCTGTCGCGCTCGTACACAAGTGTTCCATAGTCATTCCTGTGTAACTTAGAATGCCCCAGAATGAATCCAGGTGCCTCGTGGGGTATAGCAGAATATCCGAGCGCACCTTCCTCTGTTGCGGGGTATGGGCAAGGTGTATTTGATGTGTTGAATTGAGAGTCCCACATTTCATTTTCGATTATCATTATACACGTAAATATCGACACTTAGCCTTGGACCATCACTTCGGACCACCAAACCAACCTTTCATTTCTACTCGTCTACATACCGCTGACGTACAACTGCCCTTTAATGGACCGATTTGTAGAAATCATTAAGAACATCACCATAAAATATGACCACCTGATCATACTATGGTGTCTTCCATATCTGGTTTGAAGAAGAAAACACCAACTCAACTAAAACACTAACAAATCAACTGTCAACAATGAGTATACAGCAATTGGAGAAGGGGGCGACCCACTCGGCAGGGCTCACACTAAACGCAATCTTGTGCAAGAAACCTGGTTACAACTGCACCATCAAACCAGATTCACTGGAGTAACCGCCTCATAATACACTTTGTGATCTACCGGGCAAATACAAGCCAACCTCCCAAAAACTCCTCTAACTGAGAAAAGAAACTGGAAATCCATAAATACAACATGCCTGAACACCCGATTCCAATCCATGAAACCATCATCGCCGTTTCGATTCATCCAAGACAAACTCTAGATGATATTGCACCACAGAAAAAATTCACCACCTTCGCTAAATAAACCAACAGCAAGATGATTAACACCTCGCCCCATAGCAGTGAAGTAAAAAAACTGGAAACTGGAAAAAGAATGGAGAAAAACAACACCCATAAAGAGATGCACAGCATCAACAAAGAGAGAAGAAGCCCAACATCTTGCAACAACAGACTGATGCCCTCACACAAACTATACAATTACTATCCAAAATTTTCAAAAACAAGATTCCCAAGCATCCAGCAAGTCATTAAGAGTATGCTCAAGAACACCAGCAACACCCTTAGCAAGGCAACCCCAGAACTAAACACAAGACTAAACTACTTCCCACCAGTGTCAAGAGAAAGATTCTCCAGCCAAGGTAACCAAAGCAACAGAGCAGGCGCACCAGCAGACCCTTGCCCACCAGACATGTAAAAGAACATCCTCAACCAAAAAACAACTGCTGAATACTTCTGCAACCTCTTTAACCACTCACTACAACAGGAAACACTTGTGTATAGGCATGGTATAAATGCCATGTCATATCATATCATGTACAACAAATGTTCAAATTGGCATTCATCAAACATCTTCTTTAAGATGCGTCAGGAAACACAGATGACCTAACCAACTACCGACCAATATCAAACATCCCATATTGAGTGCAACTCTGAGAAAATTACATATACAAACAATCTTGGAAGAAGCAGAAAACAATCGGGTACTAGACCAGACACAAATCAGTTACAGACAGTTGAGAGGAAAGGATACATCTGGGATGACATAAAGAAAAAATGCAGACGCCATCATCACCTCAGAGCTAATACTACTGGACTTATCGACAAACTTTGGCACAGTTCACTACAAAACCCTCATCAAAAGAAGTCGAGAAATAGGAATCAGCAATACGGCTCTATTATTTTTGAAATCCTTCCGGACAGAAAGAACGTAAGCAACGTAGCTAACCTCTTTCATCCGAGCAGCATGCACAACAACCTGCACAATTCCCCAAGACTCACCACTCTCCCCACTACTTTGCAACATCTACATGACCCCACTCCTCATTCTCACCAAAAGACATGGACTCACCTGTTACAACTGCAGATGACACAAAATGCATCTACAAAATCAACAATTCTAGAGAACCAGACCAAACCCTTACCAACAGCCTCACAGAAACACACAATGAGCACCAACAGTCTTACTCACCCTGGACAAAACAGAAATCACGATACCACTGAACAGCCCTTTGAACTTTCACCCCATTCCATGGCCCACTGAAATGGGAAAATGACCATAACCTTCCAAAGTTGTTAATAACCTTGGAATATTAATGGACAATTACTTTACACTTGAGCCACAGGTCAATGCACTAGTGAAGAAGTGCTTCTTCCAGTTATGCACAATCAAATGGATGCTACCTTTCCACATCTCCCCGCACAGGAGACTCGCCATCATCTCCCTCATCATTTCAAGAACAGAATACATCAACAACATCTATCTGGAATGCCAGACTACCTCACCAAAATACTACAGTGAATACAGAATGCAGCAGAATGTCTACTCCTTAGACTCACCCCTCAAGAGAGAACACATCACACCAGCGCTGAGATCTCTACACTGGCTAAGAGTCAAAATAATTTCGTTTGAAACACTCTACATAACCCAAAGAGCCATGCAAAGCCAAGGATCACATTTCATACATGAAAATATGGTATGCAGTGATTACATTGAATATAAAATAACTAATGATATTACAATGAACACAAAAACAATGACATGGAAAATAACTAATTTGGGAAAAAAACTAGAAATGAGGTTGGGACTGGGAATGGTGGTTTTGGTGGTGGGGAAAAGTAGTAGTAAAAAGAGAAAAGGGGGACTTTGGCTGGGAACACCCCCTCCTCCCCCCGCCACCCACCTAATAACAATGAAAAAGAAATTTGTTATTTTTGTATTCGTTTTTTTCGTTTGAAATGTCATCGGTTTTGGCCGTTCGATTAAATCACATGCAACCAAAAATATCTCCAACTAAAAAGCAAACTGTACATTGAGGTCCAGCAACACCATTAACTTCAAACTAAAGCAATATTTAAAGTTAAAATTTGGTGGATCAGAATTCTCCAGAATCGCTGCAAAACTTTGAAACTCACTCTCCAAGGAAATACAAACTGAAGAACAACTAAAATTCAGAAAACTACTGAAAACATGGATCTTTAACTCACCAAGCTAAACAAGATATAAGATAGAAAAGAAACAGCAAACCATAAGAACAAAAAACAACATTTACAGGAATTCTCTGAACCGAAAACTGGAATACGCCAATCAAATAAAGCATTACTGAGCAAACCACCATACAAGGATACTAACACAGCCAAACCAACTGCACACTCACAGAGAGGCACACAACACCATATCGTCACTAGCCCAACTAAAAACCTTCCATTATGCTGCGTACCCTAAACTACGCCCAAAAAACACAAACAGACCTCTATCACAGCAGAATCTTGAAACCATCACGAACTGCACACTCTTCAACACACTACAGAAAAGCAAATCATAGACACACATGCATCAAAGCACGCACAACACCTTAACAACAAAAAGCAACCCCAGCACACAGCGACTGCTTTTTCTGAACTGAAGCTACCAAGAGCACTTTTGAGCTCTTCCTCTGCCTCCCACTAATTAACTCTTCCCGGCCCGACTTCCTTTTCAGATCTGCCAGAACGCCTGGAGATCATGAAAGTGACAGTGGGGCGTGGTCTGAATCACAATAACATAGCATAACATGACACAACAGAACATAACTTTATGATTTCCATTACTTCAAAACGTAGTTTTGGCAACCACCATCTCTCCACTAACCTGCTGGGTCTTCTCCTGCTCCATTAAAGAACTACACAGTGTTAGTTCACCCTTTCCATGGGCACCATAGGGTGAAAAGGGAGGGTTGGCAGGGGTGGTACAAATGAAAGGGAAGAGCATGGACATGTTCAAGCGTGGGGTAGAGGAGGCATGGTAGTGGACAGAATTCAGGGTGTATAGATAGGGGGCTGCTGGGTCAAACCTGAGCTTAAAATTCCAATACAGAGCTCCCAGAATGCCGCAATGACTTAAGGGGACTATCACCCCAGGGCACATTGCACGGAAGCGCATCGCTACACATGGACTTATCAGCATAAGAAATAGATATGCAGATAGGCAGAACATTTACAAACACACACATACACACACACACACACAGATGAACCTCTCAAAGGCGCACACACACACTTCTCACACACACGCGCAATGCATTTGTGATGTATGTGATGCAAAGTTTTTTTAATGACTGTCCTGTTAAAGCAAATGATGTGTTTTTATCATGTCACTGCACTCAGAACAGAGAAGCACACATTCCACTTCTGACCTTCTTACCTGTCAAAGGTTATTTTGATGGGGTACCCAGGCTGCGCTTCTAAGACCCATACACAGTTGAGGGAGTCCTTGTAAAACCCTGGCCAGCCGGGGGACAGGATCATGCCACTCTGTGACGTCAGGTGCCCACCACAGGGAGCTGCAGGGGTAAAATATAAAACACGCATTAGCCTGACCAGTTTTCATTTTGCTCCCTCACACTTTGAGAACTGTGTGACCTCGGTTTTATGATAGCTTAATGAACCATTTGATATCTACTGAGGAATTACATGTCAATTGCTATTTAATATTGGGTCAGACTTGTCACCGAGGTATTTTCTCGAAGGTATCTCTTCAGAAAGTTTACCGAAGTTTGCACAAGTTGAAGCTCCTTCTTTTTGATTTGTTTGTTTGCAAAGACAGACAATTGCACTCTAGAATTCTGGTGTGAATGTCACATCATCATTTTCACAAAACATGATCATATCCCAAACACCCACTGTAGAACGTTTCAGTTGGCTCCGCCAATCAGGAACGAGAAATGCTAGGAGTTTCCCGGCACTCCTAGCCAGAAGTTGTCTAAAATAATGTTTTTGTTTCTGGATGGTTGGGTCATGCCAAACACCCGCGATGCTTTGCCTCTGTTGACCTCTCTGGCCTGCTAATAGGCAGACCTCTCCTGTCGACCTCTCTTTTGTCCTGGGCATCTTCTATGTTGCCACGGTAACGCGTCATGTGCCTGCTCCCACCAAAGTCAGTTCATACCTATCTGGCCTGCAACTCCCCGCCATAGTAGGTACTACAAGACTTAGAACTTTGGGGCAAGCAATAGCTCCATTGGGTAACGTCAGTCCTCTCCAGAGGCTGAGAGGCTCTCAGGGCACATATTGGATACAATGACCCACCCATTTGGGAAGTAACACTTAATTAGTAACCTCTATCTCCTTAGTTTGCTGTTAAAGGTTGTTTCACTAAAAGGGCACTTTCTTGTATGACCTACAGTAAGGCTATTATAATGATAATTATCTTTAAAAGAATAATATCAACGTTGCATTGCGCTGTGTTGTCTTGCTTCCAAGACAAACACGTTGCCCCTGAGCTTATTCTACCACCCCATTCAAATGCCTCAATGCTGGCATTCAACCTAAAATGGCGTATGAGACCATCCTTGAGGGTTTCCAGTCTATGAACGAAAAAAAGGGTCTTTGCCTGCCGCCAGTGTTTCAACCTAACCAGTTGTATACTAATTGACCTTTTCACAATTGACCTCGGGAGAATTGACCTAATTTAGAAGGTCAATTAGGACATATATGTTGGGGGGAACCCCCCGCAACCTTCCACCCTATCCAAAATCCCCTGCAACCCCCACCCAATCCCCTTATATTATTTATAATCTAAAACCTACATAAAATAACTAAAATAATATAACGGTCGATTGTGCAGATGGTCAATTAGGACCACTATAATTAGGTCAATTGTAAAAGGTCAATTTGGATAATGCCACCTAACCGCAGTGCCTCCGGCACAAGCGTCCTATTACATTCCTAACTTCAGGTAGGAACCCTCTGGAGCAGGGCTGAAGATCACTCAGTCTTTGCGGGTGAGGGGTAGGAGTTGAGGGTGAAACACAGATTGTGGCTGAGTGAGGGGAAAGATATTGGGGATTGAAGAGCCAGAAAGAGTTCTTTTTATTTTGCTGATCTTTACTGAGAGGCAGCCGGATGCCGTCCACTCCTGCGTCTTCCAGTTGCCCGCTGAGGGTGGTGGTGCTCGGGTTTGGGTGTTGCACACCCTAATCGTATCATCATCTGGACGTCGTATGCATTCTGTTGGAATGGCGCGTTGAAGGAGTTGATGAGTCTCCAAGCGTTTCAAGTAGACATTGAAGTGCCAGTCTGAAATAAATAAGGCTTGGCCTCCGCAAGAGGAGGTCAACTCCGTAGGAAGTGATTGGCCCACCTTTTCTTGACCATCTTTCTGCATGCAGAAGATTGCAAGCTATGTCAGTGTTCCAGGGGTACTGCTTTGCTTGCCCAGAAGAGTGGCAAGATGATGCGGGCTGTGAGTGGGGATCTTCAGTGGTTTTCTTAATGATCTACATTTGCTTTTTAAGCGTCTGCATGCATGTTATTATATGATATGATATGATGTGATATTTGTAACGCGCCTATACACAAGTGTCGTGAAGTAAGTGTTCGTGGGTCAACTTATACTTGACTTAATTTGTACGTCGATTCTTTCCAAGATGACAGCACCCAATGCGATTGGGCGCTCTTGTTAGAGGTGGTTCACAAGGGCTCTGCACGACACATTCTTAGGTACCTTTCAATGTACCATGTGAAGGGGGAGCATCCTTTCCACTGCACTCCTCTTCATCAAGTGCGCCGGTGAAGACCAGTAAGGCCCTTGACTTAAACACGCAGCCCCAACTTGAAAATCAAATGGCCAATGGGTTCACACTACTCGCTGGAGTGGTAGGAGCCAAGGGGAGTGACTCAAAGCTGTTGCAGCCTGTGTCGTCACAGTACTGAGAGCAAAGTGAAAGTTTGATAATGATGGGAGTGGGAGTGACAGGATGTTAGTGTAGTAGCCCCCAACTTCCGTGTCAGCCTTATAGAAATAGACACAGAAAAGGGTATAGTGTCTTCTTAGTGAGGTGATTATTATCACAAGTTAAAGTGAGCATCTACCCTCAATTAAGTGATGTAGACCCAGCCCCAAACGTAAAACTATAATAAAAGGGGCCTAGGAAGTGATTAGATATGGAGTTCGTATCAGTCCAAAGCCAGATGTTAAAGGCTATTAAGTTTTTAGAGAGTGTGGTGGCAGGCAGAGAGGTAGCATTGTATGTAGGCAAGCAACATTGGCCAGCTCGTACTGGCAATTATTTGAAATAAAGGCTCGTGTTAGTAGTCAGTGCTCGCCCTTTGACTTCAAGGTGGACACCCAGCAGGATAGAGTGAGTGACTGCTCCCTTCATGCATAAAATAGAGCAAGAGCTTCTTGGGGTTTTAAAGCAGATCCAGAAAACAGTTGTCCATGTTGGTGGACCCCATCACTCGCCTCCTGAAGAAAGGGGTGACATTTGTTTGGTCACACGAGACGGGGCGAGGTGTCTGAAAAGATGAAAGAAAGATACACCTCAGAACCAATGCGTCTTCATTTTGTTTTGGTGGTGATGTTTTATATGTAGCAGTCTGAGTGTACTTCCCAAAGACATGGAGATATTGGGCAATTACATCGCATGGTGTTGCTTTTCCAAGAAGTGTGGAGCCCTGAGGCTAATCCCAACAACACAGACAAAGACCTATTGCCAATTCGAGCTGTCGTTCTGGAGTAGAGGCATTATTTAGTTGGGGCTAGATACACCATGACGGTGCATATAGACCACCAAATTAAATATGTTTGTGATTAGCCAGTGTCTCGACTCCAAGACATCTTTGGTAGTCCTTGTTGTTTCAGGATTACGATGTCATCATTACTTTTTAACCAGGATGCCATAATGGGAAAGTCAACACCCTTTTTCATCAAGTGCCTCCTATCTGCAAGGTGGAGAAGGAGAATCAGGCACAGTTGGGGTGGGGTCGAGAAGCCTTGCAGAAGCAGTTTTGCTGTTTTTGGCAAAGGCAGGGGTTAGACGCTTAAAGCCGCAAGATCTGGGACGATAGGGGGCGGAAGGAGTGCCTTATGTTGGTAGAAGGTTTTATCTACGCACTGAAGGACCGTCATGACACAATTCTAGCATGCACATTGGGCTGTTGTACAACCATGGAGCTGCTTCTATGATGAACATGGTCAGAAACAATGCATAATAACACCATCGATGAATGCGGGTACTTGTGAAATGTGTGCCCCAGAAAAACAGAGAATGGGAAGCCACTAGCTTTACTGGAGTCTTTTCCTGTCCCACCTAGGCCCTGGTGTGCAGTTTCTATGTATTTCCTTCTAGACCTATCTGATGACCGGTGAGAGGTGTTCTGCAATACAGATCATGCTAAACCTGTGGACTAAGGCCAGAGATGTTTTCCCCTTTAGAAGGAGGCGTCATCTGCAGTAGAATTACCTTCAATGGCTAGTGTTGTGCATCCTCTCTACAAAAAGCCCTTTGCCGACCACTCCTGCGTGGCTAACTAACGCCCTATCTCCATTACCCCCTTCCTGAGCAAACTCCTGGAGAAGCTGGTCATCTCTCAACTGATCCAACACACTGAATGTGTTGGTTGTCTCCATGACCACCAGTCTGAATTCACAGCAGCCAGGGGCATGGAAACTGCAACATCCATAATGACCTGCTCTCAAATCTTGATTACAACGCTCCATCCATTCTTAACCTTCTGGATCTTTCCTCTGCCTTTGACACGATCATGACACTCTGACTAATAGGATCAGTAACACCCTTGGCATCACAGGCCTGGCGCGGGACTGGTGGAACTCTTTCCTCTCTTACTGACTTTCCCAGGTTCAACTGGGCCCTTTTCTCTAACCTATCACGCTCTCCACCTGCAGCATCCCTTAAGGCACTGTCCTCACCTTGTGGCTCTTCAACATCTTTCCTGCCCCTCTGGCCCGCCTGATCTCCTCCTTCTCTCCTCACTTCCAGTGTTATGCAGACGACACACAGCTCTCCTTCAAGCTTTCGTCTACTTTCCCTTCCTCCTTAAGTTATGGAAGCTCCTCAAGACCCTCCTTTTGTCTTCTTCCTTCCCTATACCCCTCCCCTGCTGACACCCCCATCTGCCGCAGTGACTGAGTGTCTGGTTCCCTATGAGTACTACAGGGCACCAGGCCCCCACACCAGTCCACGATGTGTGAGCACTTAGCATGTGGACCCTCTCCCCCTGCACCCCTTGCAATTATCTAGCACTAGCCCACCTGCCCTCCCCATTCCACTTGCTTAGCCCCTGTGGCCATCTCCCCTCCTCATTAACCTCTCCTCCACCCTCCTCCCCGATCACTTGCATGCCCTGCACTTCCTTTCCCACCCCTGCACTTCACATTTCACCCAGCCTTGCACTCTCCCCCTCCCTCTCCCAGGGACTTCTTGTTACTACACTTGCACAATTCAAATGTCACAAGGCCAAAGCAGGACAGTTATTGTTATCTTGTCCCTTATCCCCCCACCCACCCGTTTGGTCTTGTGGCGCCTTGGAACATCATTTGTTGTATAGGTACCTTACACATTTCCAATAAATAAATAAATATCTGTCTGGTTTTCCTGCTGGTAAAAAGAGGTATACGAAGTTAGAGACTAAGAGAGAAGCAGGGGGTCCGGCTACGAGGTTGGCAGTCAGTCTGGTTCTCTACATGACACATTGGAATTAAGGAACTGGCCAAGGAATTCCTGAGTACATAGGAACCTCTTCCATTACAATGGTGATGAACCCAATAGCTTAACGTTGGCAATACCTCAAATGTTAATGATACGCCACATCTTTCATGTGAGCCTCTTTAATGGAATGACTAGGGTGTCAAAGAGTCGTATGTGGCGATAAAGATGTGGGGAAGCACTAAGAAGAAAGGACAATTATGGATCCTAGGGTTTGCAAAGGGATGGTTCAGGGTTGGAGTCATGTGTACAGTTTTGGCTCTGAAGAGCCTTCCGGGATCCCGAGAAGTTGACCTCAGATGCTTCTCTGAGATTTAGGACGCACAGGTTAAATCCTACTCAGACTGGCCCTAGGCCGGCCCTGGAAAGGGACTCTGGGAGAGCTTCCACCTCACTTGCTCAGTCAGGTGTCAAGCTCATCACATATTACTGGTGTCCTTCAGCATCTTAGTGACTTTAGAGGGAATGACCTTTATGTCATTGCTAAGTGTCTCCACATGTTGTCTAGTGAATTATTTGTTTGTGGACTGAGTTGTCCTGACCATCATCAGATCCAGATTTCCAGCACTTGCCTTCTAGATTCCTTATGGATCGTTTTAGGTCAGGAAACTCTCTGTTGAGTTAATTATAGGAACCTTTGAAGGGAGCTTTTATCCACCTGGGCACAGGAGCTGCTAATGACTCAAGGGCTGTTGTAATTTCTTTGTGACATTGTTAGACAGGATATCATATTGTGCCTCCTTTATTGTATATATTGGCCTAAGCCCAGTCGATCTGTGAAGAAATCCGTGTCGCAAGGTTCCGACCTTAGATCGACCTAGCCGCCATTTTAGGTCTATCCGCCATTTTGATTTCCACCTCATAGTCACTCTGTATTCTAAAATGGTGGACAGTGTTCTCCTGCTCGTAACCTTAGCCGTCCTGACCTTTACACAGGTTAATGCCTAAACTGCCTGTAGGTTACATTTTTGGGTCGTGTAATAAGACCATATCCTATGTTTGAACTGAAGATCAAAGGATTACTCGCTCCAACAAGTCCAATCCGCGGGCATACATTGAATACAATGTTGTTTAAATACTGAATGTGAGCACTTGTTGAACTACATTGTATAAAACATGTACTAAGGCTTAATGTCAAATTCTAAGATACACTGTTGCCATTGTGACTTGTTGTTTTATAAACTAGACGTAATCCACATGCATATAGTTGTACTAACTAGAGGCGAACTCGGCACGATCCCTAGACCGAAAATAATTAACTTGCAGAGGGGCTGGACATTGCGATTGAGAATTGTATAAAAGATGTGAATATGTAGACGTCCAGTACCTCTCACTTCTCACACCGAAAGGGCTGGTATTCGTTGTGATGTTCTGAGGGCCAGATAGCTATCTGATACTTTGTTCCTTTGTAAACTGAACAGTTATTTGAATAAAGATCCGAGAATCTTTATAAGCCCGTGTTTGGTGTATTTCCTTTTGGTGGTACTCAGCCTCAACATTTCACTTCTGCTTTTACAGCATGAACCGGTTATGTCTAGGGGAGAGGCAGAGGATGGGGTGGGGGGGGGCAGAGACTCCAAACCAACTTCCCCTGTGTCTCTGATGTCCTAGGCCCCAACCCCTCTTCCATGTTCTGCTTTTTACATCATGCAATGCTTATAGCCTTCTCATTAAACAAATTAACAAGCGTTATGAACAATAGTCCTTATGCATTTGAATAATATCAAAATTAGAAGGAAAAAAAAAATATCTAATTAAAAAATAAAGATCTATAGTGGTCACCTTTCTGAATTACCTGTGGCCAGTAAGGTAATTCCACCCTCCAGGGTCCCCCTCCCCATTCATATAACCGCCCCATCATCGTGTGAAGATAGTTAAGCCGGTCCTAAACGGTGTACACTCCCCCGGAGTAATGGTTACTGAGAACCCCTTCCTGTGGCACCCATCTCACGCTGCAGTAACACGTTGCCTCTTTGCGGCATCCTCCGCACCCACAGTTTACAATATGCCACCCACCGGCGTGCTTATTCGGCAAGTAGCACGGGGGGAGGGTAAAGTGAGGCCACCCAACAAACCGTGAAAGCCAATTATTTTCCCAAATATTACTCTTCAACACTTCAAAATTCTTGGAAATTCAAACGCATGCAAATATCATTGGCCTGCGCCTTCTGCGCGGTGGTATGAAAGAGGTGGGTTCCAAGGCCTCACTGCGCCCGCTTCTTATGCCGCGTGAGCGCGCGGCACGGGAGCTTTAAAGGTCCGCCCGGGACTTTGAAATCCCCTTCCGAGGCGTAGCTCTCCGCGGGGTACAGTACAGGCAGGGCCTTGCTACCAGGGGATAGCCAAGGGGGGGGTGCGGGGGGGGGCGGGGATTCAAGCATCGTTTAGCAGCTTCTGCATTCGACACTCACGTGACCCCATATGGTGGGGGATAACAGCTGTGTGTAGAAGACTGCAAATGAAACGCACCTATTCAACAAGGACTTCCTTTTTATTCTTCATTACTTTTTATTTGGACTAATATATTTTTTATTACGTTAGTTTAAATTAAAGGCAAGAGCAACACTGTTTTCAAAATAAAGTGAATTGTTCTATAATGTGTACATCTTTGATCACGTCTGTGGAGGGCAATTCCTTTTTCAGATATAAAGCCCTCACTAGCTCGACCGGTTATTTCCTCTGGGGATGCAATGTGTATACAGAGAACCTATCAAGAAGCGCGGAGGAGGGCAGGGGGAAACTGACCAAAACGATTCGACTGTCAATCCTCCATAATTCCTGAAAATTGCAATGTCTGATTAAAGGAAACCTATTAAGGTGGACTGTGAAATGATCAGAAACGTCTGCTCTGCAAGGTCAGAACCACTGTGTCCTCCCTCTGAGTGTGCAGCAGAGAAAGACACAACAGGATTCTCAGAATGTCACCTATTTCCTATACCAGACTGCATAGGATATCCTTTACTATTCCAAGATGCAGAATGAGGTACATCCCAGGAATCTCATTCCTGAAGATATTGGGAGGCAACAGGAAGAGCAATTCCAACCCGGATCCATGGACTTCTTCCCAGCAGGAGCCCAGAAGCATCTTTCGGGAAGGTCCTTCCCAAATGGTCACGTCCTTTCCATCTTTCCACCTGAGTCCACCAGACTGCCCAACCCTCTCTCATCGGCCCTGGAAGTTAAGGATGTGGTCCTTTGTTTGGGTCGCTAGAGGGCAACCTGTCTGATCATCAGTGCTAAAGGGTATTCAGCCGAGGGAGGCGGGGAAGCGTGGTGAAGTTGTGCAGCCACTTTAATAGCAAGTTTGGTGAGTCATCCTCCCTTCAAACTTTCCCATAATCCAGTGGTCTTGGCATCATGGCATCTGTAGACTCATTAAGGAGTTACCTGCCAGCATTCTGAGCTTCGCTGACTTCTGTTCCTCCCACCCCAACAAGTGCCCTCTGATGTGTACTTTTGGGACACCAGCACACACTGTTTTTTCTTTCCAACGTGGGTGCCCCCCCATTGAACTAACTAGAAAGACTGACCAATAACAGATATGATCTACTTATGCCACAAACACTGTGGTCAGCTTCCAGGTATTAAACATGAATACTATTTATTTCTGAATTAACACGAGTGTGGGAGCCCCTCTACTGCGGACAAGCATGGTGTGAATAACCTGTTCCATAGAATGTCTTCCACTCGGGAGACTCTACCACCACATCACATGCTTCCTCTCGGTGCTTGTTCATTGCTCTGGGGGTGGTACCCTTGTTCAGAGGAGCAGTGCCTAGCGTGTCGGTGCTGGACGGCCCTTGCAGGAGGGACCAGACTGATGTGCAAATGGATATTTCTCCTCCATAAAGCGTCAGTGAGCTAAAACCTGGGGTTGTAAAACCTGGGGGTGTACCCTCCTGGGTGGAAGAAATTCCATAGAAAAGGTTACTTTACTTGAACCATGTTCGTTCTCAGCAGAGGGTTCCCACACTCCTGTTAGAACTATTTCTTTCTGAGTTTATGTAATGCAAACATGTGCATGCCAGGAAATATATTGAGGTCCTAATTTCCACAGGAAAACACTACCATCTCAACATAAGCACCCTGGGCTGGACCACTAGTCAACCAGGAAGCTCAAAATGTGGGCAGTATTCAGAGTTATAAGCTGCATTCCGAGCTTTCAGAGTGCTGCGCACCCCTCAGCACCATCCATGTCCGATTCCTGGATGCCAGTGGCGACAGGTGTATGTTCTAACCGCAGCAGCGTAAATATTAGTCCAAGATATGCCAGAACAACCAAGCATAGTGAGGGAGCCCGCACCACTCAAGGGGGATTTGGGTGGGTTCTCCCCCCAAGACATGTTTTTAAATAATGGCTGAAAAACTGGGTAAAAAGTTAAACAGTTTGCAATTGGGTTGTGTAGGGTAACTCATGAAAATAATCCAACAGATGCAAGTCTTCAACAGTGCACAGGAGCATTTCTCCAACATATTTTCATGATGCCTTTTCCAACAACATGTGACAGTATAAAACATGATCACACTGGCTGTGCCCACACATTGCCATGCTGACTGCAACATTATACCCTAGTATTCCCATGTAAGAACATACTGATGTTTGCTTTGCGCATAATGCCAGTAATGATACTATAGGAAAACATGTCCATGCTGGTTCTGCCAATAAATGGCAGTATCCCCACGTAAGAACATACTGCAGTTGGCTTTCCTATAAACATGCATGCCAAAGTATGAAAACGTCTCCAAACTGGCTGTAATAAAATGCCAGTCGAGGTACATAATACCACTTATCATGCTTGCTTTACCAAAGATGCCCGATACACAATGTCATACTACAATAGAAAAATGACTAGACTGCCTGCATTGCAATGCCAGTCTAGCTACATAATAACACACATGCTTGTTTTTCCAAAGATGCCTAATACAAAATGGCATGCTTCAGTAAGAAATGGCTAGACTGGTTGCATATAAAAGTTGAGTTTTGCTTTGTAATAACACTTATCATGCCTGCTTTACCAGAGATGTTCAATACAAAATGTCATGCCACCATAAGAAATGGCTAGACTCGCTGCAACTCTTATCATGCATGATTTATCAACGATGCCAAATACAAAATGTTATACCACATAAAGAATAATACCACTGATCATGATTGCATTGTCAGAGCTACCCAATATAAAAAGTCATACCACAATTAACAATGGCTAGACTGGATGCATGAAAATGCAAGTCTATCTACATAATAACACTCATCATTCTTGCTTTATCAACCATGCACAGTATAGTAAAAAAAATGCCAAGCCTGCTCCATGGTGTGCTTCATGGTGTGCCAGAGCCTTGTAGTCAGATATGTTCACATTAATGATGAATGTGATTATGTGTGCATGCGAGGTGCTGGGGGCCCAGTCATGGTATTTCTTTACTGGGCATCTATTAGAGGCCCATTAATAGATGGCATTCCTTCCCTCAGTGCCCTCCAGTGCCTAACATGCACAGATAATCAATTCTGTGTACATGCCTGGTGCTGGGGGGCTTAGGGGTCAGGCATATATATTTTTTTTACTGGACATCTATCATAGATGCCCAGTGGAAAAATGACAAGCCTATCCCATGTGTCCCGAGCTCCACACAAACGCACAGAATCAATTCGGTTTTGTGTGTATGCAAGGCTCTGGGGGGGGCAGAGGGGAGGTATGGCATTCTTTTACTAGACATCTATCATAGATGTCCAGTAAAAAAAATACCATCCCCATGGCCACACAGCACCTAATACGCAGAGCTGATTTTGGCAGGTGGGGAGGGGGATTGTTCAACAAAGGTATTTTTAAAATACCTTTGTTGTACAAACTTCCTACCCCCACTCGCCAAAAATGAATCTCGCACAAACACACTCACACACACACACTTAAACAACATGCACACAGCAAGCACTCGCTGTCTCATTCACAGTCACGAGCATCCATCGTGCACTCACTCATAATGCAAGCATACCTGCATCCATACACAATTTTGAATAATACATAAATGAACATAAAAACACACATATTTACACAACATGCACACAGCAATCACACTCTCATGCACACCGACATCCATCATCATACTTTAATTCACCTAAGAACACAAGCACGCATGCATCCATATACGTTATTTACATTTATAAAACAGAAAATAAAGAAACATACCTTCTGCCGCAGGTCTTTCCTCACCAGCGCCCAGGCCCCTGCTAGCGTGGACAGGAATAAGAAAGCTTCCTGGTTTCTGCTCATACGTATATGAGCCTGAGCGTGGGTGACAAGACGCCCCGCTCCAGCATGCTCTGTCTGCAAGTGGTGGGAGGTGCCGGAGCGCCCCATTGAACATGCAGACATGCAGTTCCCGCAGGCAGCATTTCCAGTGAGACATGCAAGGCTGGGCAAGCACATGCCCCCAGCATTGCATGGCTCATTGAGCTTGTGTGGCTAGGGAACTTTAACTGTTGAAGGGAAATTATGTTTCTCTTTGATGGTTAACACACTCCCTCATCTGAAAAAAACAGCTGAGGGAGTGCTTGTATTTCACTAGGCTGGCTCCTCCATAATGGGTGAGAGGGGAGCAAGTTCCGGTGGGTCAACGCCCCCTCGCCCATTATGGATGAGCCACTCACTGCTGAATGCAGCCTTGTGGCTTAGCTGTGAATGACCCTGACCGCCTCCTCCTTTCACCTCAGCCCACTCCTCTGTCTTCTCCTCTCTGTCATGCTCTGTAATGCATCCTTCTGTCCCGCTCCTCCAGTCCACTCTGTACCCCTCTTCATTCCCCCTCTCCATCAGTCTTTGGACTGTGACTTTGGGGTCCCTTTGTCTATCCTTCCATTTGAATCTGGTTCTGGAATGCAGCCTTCCAGCTGAGTAGTGTATGGCCCAGACCATGCTCCCTCATCAGCACAGTCACATCCACTGTCCTCTCTTCTCAAGTCAGGCCTTTGACTGTAACTTCTGGGTCCCCTCGTCCATCCTTCCATCACAGGGCTGCAGACTCTCGCTTAGCTGAGAATGACTGTGACCCCTGTCACTGTCCTCCATTGCAAATCAATTGCTGATTGCACTGGTGCATGCTATGACCCCCAATAAATACAATAAACAGGATTTGATCAATGTTCTGCTTATCCCTAGCTGTCCCGCTGGATTCAGGGGTTTTTGCTGATTAATAAAGCACCTCAGAAACCACAGTCAACTCTTCCAGGGTGCCTGAGAATGCAACATGAAATCCATCCCTCTATTGACACTGTGACTCTGAAACAAGAGCTGTCCAGTGCCACCATCATCTTCATTTCACTGCAAGAGCTTTCTGCGTTGAAAGGTGCAAGAAGATTATCCATCCAGAACTAAGTTCACTATAGGTCCCGAATACCTTAAACAGAAACTCAACCATTAACAACCGACTAGAAACTTGTGACTGGTCACGGCACTCCTCTATGTTGTGTATGACTTGCCTGGGTAAGCAGGAATGTTGTGATGTCATGTGGAGTGTTGGTGTCTGAGTGTTGGAATGTGTGAGTGAAGGTTCGAGCCTTGGTCAGTTGGTGAACCTCCTGCCTGGGTGATGGGCTGCCAGTGTTTTATTGTCCTATATGTAACTTAAGTGTAACATGATTGGCTGCTATTAAGATGTCTATGAAGCTGGAAATAAACCTAGCATGTCAACTTAAAAAAAAAATAATAATAATAATTTTCCAAAAATGGTCATGCATGGTCTATAGCTATTATTGCTGGGTGGTAGCGCCCCCAGTCAGTCAGGGTGTGACTGTGTTAGTCATGCATGGTATAAAGAGGAATATGTGACAGGTGGTAGCGCCCCCGGTTTTAGGTGAGGGCACTTCTGTGGTGATGTGCATGAGCAGTCACACATATACTTTGACCTAGTGGTCCTGTACCACTTCTGTTTAATTCCTTTGTGCGCAGGCGGTTGTTTCTGGCTGCACTGCGTGCCCATTTAAGACTCGCTCCACCTTTCAGGGTTCAGAGTGTGGCAGTATTTAGTTGTTGGTCTCGGTGTGAGAGTCAGAGCTTTTGTGCACATGCGGTGTGACTGCCCTGGTCATCCGAGTCGGTGTGGATGGGGTGTGTTGGTATGTGTGGAGGTGTTTCCCGTGATGTTTTGCATGTTGTGGATAAGTGCAAGGAGGGGAGGTGTGTTGTGCAGTGTTTGGTGTGTGCAGTGTGTTAATGTAAAGGGGGCGGGGGATATGTTGTGTATGACTTGCCTGGGTAAGCAGGAATGTTGTGATGTCATGTGGAGTGTTGATGTCTGAGTGTTGGAATGTGTGAGTGAAGGTTCTAGCCTTGGCCAGTTGGTGAACCTCCTGCCTGGGTGATGGGCTGCCAGTGTTAATGTCCTTTATGTAACTTACCTAAGAACTATGTAACTGCTCGTGAAGGTATCCTGAGATGTTCCAATAAACCTAACAAGCTTACCTAAGAAGGCTGTGAGCTGCTTCTTAACAATGATATGGTGTTTTAAAATAGTACATTAATGTGCACATGTATAGGACATTGCAATGTAATCTGCATATTGTGTTATGTGATGTATGGTTGGGTTGGGTATGGATGGGAGCGGTTATGAGTGCTTTCAATACTGGTTGTGGATGGTGCTTCTATACATGTCAGGAGCATAGTTTGGCTGATGGTGAGTGGCCTGGCTGACATGTTAGGAGTATGCTTTGGCTGGTGGTGAGTGTGCCTAGCCGACATGGTTGACCTACCACATGTGGTAGCTGGGTGGTAATCTCAGCAATGTATTAAGTATGGTATGGGTGCGTCTGTGGTAGGGGTGTGCATGGGTTAACGGTGTACGGTAGCACCACTAGTTCTGTCAGGGCGTAATTGTAATGGTGGTGCTACCACCATGCACAGGCATACGTGGCTTCACCATGCATAACCAAATTACAGTTACGCCCTGACAGAACTAGTGGTGCTACCTCCATTAACCCATGTACACCGTTAACCCATGCACGCCCCTACCACAGGTTCGTATCCCATCCTCGTCGCCAATGTTAAGAAGCAGCTCACAGCCTTCTTAGGTAAGCTTGTTATGTTTATTGGAACATCTCAGGATACCTTCACGAGCAGTTACATAGTTCTTAGGTAAGTTACATAAAGGACATTAACACTGGCAGCCCATCACCCAGGCAGGAGGTTCACCAACTGGCCAAGGCTAGAACCTTCACTCACACATTCCAACACTCAGACATCAACACTCCACATGACATCACAACATTCCTGCTCACCCAGGCAAGTCATACACAACACAAGTGACCCCCTTCCCACTCAAATCGGGAAGAATAGTGTGATCCTCCTTCTCCGTCCGACACCCTTAACCCGGAACACAATTCCCCTTAGCATCTGCCGCACGGAGCATCACCTTGTCTTCCAGGAGCCCTCAAGACATGGCCCCCACCACACCTAACAAGCCCATGCCAAACTTCAGGCTATTTAACTCCCTCTCAGATGGGCCGGGACAGTAATGACCTGGCCAAAAAATTGACTGAGCGACTGATAGAATAAACTCCTGTAGACCACAGGACAGAATCCACGCCACATCTGCGAAACCAAGAAACCAGCCAGGACACCTGGGTACGTATCACTTCCCGTACTTATGGAAGATAGCCGAAGGCACGGCCACCCACCTGCACTCATCTGCTATCACACACTACTTAAGACACATCGCACAACACCACTGCCATAAGAATGCAGCAATGTCCCACAACAGAAATTCAGTCTAGCTGGACACACAATGAGTCTCCTGCACTCCTATACTCTCCAGACAACCTCACAGCACCCACCCACATGCAAACTCGACATGGGCCACTAGCAGCGACTTGGCCACCCCCACCTACCTTTGCATTGGCCAAAATGCACACATGCATTCTAAACTCCTCCCATGAATTTCCCATACCTTGGACTACGGGTCCCCCGGGGGCTTTCACCTACAGTGCTTTAAGGCCATATCAATGGGGAAAGGCACTATACAATTGACAAATGACATTACATTACACACACACACATGTCTCTGTGAAGGCATGCAGGCGGGCCGGCTCTGAGTAACACTCCGGCAAGCGACCCAGGTGCTAGAACGTACCTTCACATCTCAGCACCGCATTGTTCCACACCACGTTACCCTCCTGGAGGACACAGGTGATGGTTTCCGAGCCGTGAGTTCGTATAAACCCCTCATCACAGAGAAAGGACACCGAACTCCCAAGCTGCAGGCTCTCGCCAAACCTTTTCCCATTCACCGGGACTCCGGGATCGGGGCATTCATTGTGCCGGAACGCTGAGGGAATGAAAGGGATCACATTAGTATGTTTATAAGCTCATTGGCACGAGGTTCACGAGAGCCTTCTTACAATTAGAGCAATTTTACTGCCATAATGAAAGTCAATACATATGAGACTGGGCCAGTAGGCAGGCATTGGTGGTCCTCCATTGTCTGCCCCCCTCACCCTTCTGTGGGCAACAGGTAAAGAGGGCAGTGGTGAGGAAGCCCAGCACAAGGGCAGTACTTACTGTGAGGGTGAGTGTGAGGGATAACGTGTGGCCATCTAGGGTCCTCAACCATGGTTCCCCTGACTGCACCATGACCGGTGGTCGTCCATGACTGGGATATTATCACTGCCTTTAGTGGTAGACACGTACTGTGCTTTACAGTATTCACCTCGCTATTATCTAACAATACATAAACAATGAATGTGTAACCAGTATGATGGTGAATTGCTGGTTATTGCGTTTTGCAAAATATAGCTCTTCGTGTCCATGCGCAGCGGACAGAAAGTCGATCAAGTCCTGTTAAAAATCAATGCTTACACTATTGCTGGAAGCACATTGCTCACAGAGCAGAAGGGACATGGAGATTAAAATGCATTGATCCTGAACGTACCACTTCAATGTGCTGTGTTGCTCAGGCTAACCTTACTTGAATCCCTGCTTTGCGTTTGTCCCCTTTCGCCTTGGCCTTCCAAAGGTCCCCTTAATGTTCTATTGTACACACACAGACACACACACACACACACACACCTGGTAGCCATGTAGCCCATAAGTGGGACACGAGCATGCCTCGATGTGGGTGTTTGGCTGAGTGCGCGGCGCTGTGGAACGCAGAGCATCACAGCCCAGGGGTGGGCCAATACCAGGCATGGAAGGTTTGGCTGAAGGCATGTATGGATGAATGAATGCAGTGCAGGGCTCCAAACCACAGCGTCTCAGGTAGCTTCCTGGATGTGTACGCCCTGGGGTTTGGAGGGTGGGGGTCTGTGCGTTCCATGGATGTGGACTATAGAGTTGGGCTGGAGGGAGAGAGAGATTGTCTCTTGTGACTCTTGGAACCTTCACGTGAATGGTCGAGGTGAGGGGGTACTGGGCATGGAGGACTTTGTGCATCTCCTGCGTTCCTTCATTATGTTCGAAAGTGTCCAACGGAATGGCAGCACACACATCTGTCCACATGTGTCCTCGACGCCTTACATTTTCGCCCTTCAAATGCTGTAATTTAGAAAGAGCACAATGACAGCTGAGAGGGACACAACTGGTGTGCGACACTCAGGGAAGACAACACGCACAGTGCACTGCAGAGCTCACCCTTATTTGCATTTAGAGTAGCGCAGACTGGAGAGGGGGTTGCCTTCTCCTGGCGGCACGGATGAACGTGGGGTGATGCCCCCTTTATCAGTGGTTTGAACACTATTGACAGATTGGGTGTGCACGAGGCGAGAAGACCTGACCCCCACTTATAATCATTCTGTATTTACAACGTCCTCTGTGAGGTCCAATTGATTTCTAGCTCCGAGGGGCAATTTCAGAGCGCTATAGTGAGCTGTAACAGCAAGAATACCATGCTGCCTGCTACATCCTCAACATCCTTATGCATGGTGGCCTATACGTCCTGAATCTCTTTGGGGGGCGAAGAGCCCCCCACTATGGAGATGAAGAGAGATCCCCTGTAACTCCCCCCCCATGAGTTAGTCCCTCATCCATCGCAGCATACCCAGGTCACAGCACTCGGTTGGGGTCCTGGAATCGCCTGCTCTCTTAGTAGGTGGTTGACTGCCTAGCCTTCTCCTAAAGTAGCGACACAGGATCAAGGGGTGGTCGTGTATTGGGTGGCTTGGTAGGAAGTTTGCAGAAAGCCCTAGCGCTTGACATGCAATCCTAGAGCTTTGCTGGAAGACCCTCCCCCATGCGTGAATGCTCTGCTAAGGGCAGCCCATGGTGTACATTGACTGGGGAAGCCAATAGCATTCCTTCAGGAATCATTAGACAGGTGTTTGCAATGCAATGGCCCCAGACAGAGGGCGCCATTGTGGCTAATATCCCCAAATGCCACCACTCACATTGTCAGTTCTGAAGAAGCCCAATCTGGTGGCAAGAAACATGCCAGAGACTGATATCAGAGGTATACACATCACCCCATCCCACACAAGTGTATTCATGGATTGGTCTGGCCCCATGCAAACACAAAACGATAATGGTTATGTCTTTTCAATGTCAAACCGATGATTTTAAGATTTGTGCAACAACATTTTTTTTATTAATTATGTAATGTTTCATGAATTGTGTAAATTAATGATTTCTTTTTCTTTTATCTATATTGCATTTTAACGAATGTAATAGTTTTGTATTATTAAAGGTCGAGCTTTCTCAACCGAACAATACAAAAATAAAAAAATAAATAAATAAATGCATAGATAAATAAATAAAGTTCTTCTTTTCATTGACCGTCTGAAAACGTTGGGGATGAGGCCTGCAACAGACAGCCTCTGCCCCAAATCCTGCACATGCTAAACGAGTTTAATACTTTTCTTTCAGGATGCCCCAATCACTCGACACCCACATGCAGGGTGGCGCCAAAGTCTCCAGTGTAATTGCAGTAAGTTCTAACAAGAGGCAAGCACGTGAAAGTGGAATTATGGCCTGTGAATCAGACCTGTGAGGGAGAGATGTAAGAGATGCTGACGTCACGGCCTACATTGCGTTCCCAAGCGCCATTCCCCACATCTCATCCAGGAAGCCTTTATTCTAGTTAGCCGTACACACTCGTTCTGCTCTGTGACTTACTGTGGTCGGATCAAAAAAAATGTTTCTTCTATGTCTATGATGACGGATCTAGTTAGCGGAAAGAGAGAACGGAGAGACTAAAAGAAGGAAGTCCATTCCATGTAAGATTGCAGACCCACTTACAGGGCTGCCTTCTCAACACGTGTGCAAAGAACCATGGACTCATGAGCGAAGCTTGTATCTCCCTTCACCAGTGCTGCAATTGGCTCCCTTCACTCTTGCTCCCCTGCCAGGGGGGCATGCTTACGTGCTATATGGTATTGGACTCTTGTGGGGTATGGTGATCAGGATGTCTCCAGCAGTTCACTTTGCCATAACCTGGGCATTTGTCCATTAGTTAGGCCATGTGTATCACCCATTTCTCATTCTTGCCAGCCCCTTTCCTGTCCCCTCTAGTAAGGTGCTGAATGAGACATTTCCTTTAGTTTGGCGTAACAAGGCCGCAGATTTATTTTCACATAAATACAACCACAGCAAACAGATCTTGAAAATAGTTCCAAAGATGTAGCGACTGCTCCTTGTCCTGTTTCCCCCTTTTTATCCATGTCCATTGCAGGCCCAACTCCCCCAAGACCTTCGAGTCTGAGAACCGCCTGCCCCTGCAGGTATTTGCGGACTGGGGGAGCGCCGTTTGTTGGGGGGAAGCTGAGCCCCAATTGCTACCGCCAGACACCCCCGCCGTTTAGGCTCCCAGGAGGCGCTGTCCAGACTGGGCGAAGCCCCTTCCGGTTTAGCAATGGCTCATTCGGAGTCTTTCTCTTCTCATTGGTCGCCACAACACCGCACTGTCGTCCTGCGACAACGACGTCCAGGCTCTGCCGTAGCTGTAGGGTGGGTGGGTGTTAAAACGAAATCCTCTCCTGGTTGACGGGCGCCCGGCTGCTGGAAGAGCTGCAAGTGCTCCTGTGCCGCTGCATATGAAGCCCTTGCCCCTCCCCTTTCCATTGTTGCCCTTTGCGGGCTTCCTGTTGCGCTTGGCGCGCTTTTGAAACTCTTGCCGCCCTCTCCCCTGCCCCCGAGGGGGGGAGGG
This sequence comes from Ambystoma mexicanum, assembly GCF_040938575.1. Classification (NCBI taxonomy): domain Eukaryota; kingdom Metazoa; phylum Chordata; class Amphibia; order Caudata; family Ambystomatidae; genus Ambystoma; species Ambystoma mexicanum. Next base: position 63,918,940 of record NC_090934.1, read on the forward strand.
GGGACGAGAGAGCGGAAGGAGGAAGGCCCCTGCCCGGTTATCGGGGTGCCTCCTCCATTTATTTTCTGTATTTCCGTCGTCACCTTCATAACCTGGGCATTTGTCCATTAGTTAGGCCATGTGTATCACCCATTTCTCATTCTTGCAAGCCCCTTTCCTGTCCCCTCTAGTAAGGTGCTGAATGAGACATTTTCTTTTGGTTTGGCGTAACAAGGCCGCAGATTTATTTTCACATAAATACAACCACAGCAAACAGATCTTGAAAATAGTTCCAAAGATGTAGCGACTGCTCCTTGTCCTGTTTCCCCCTTTTTATCCATGTCCATTGCAGGCCCAACTCCCCCAAGACCTTCGAGTCTGAGAACCGCCTGCCCCTGCAGGTATTTGCGGACTAGGGGAGCGCCGTTTGTTGGGGGGAAGCTGAGCCCCAATTGCTACCGCCAGACACCCCCGCCGTTTAGGCTCCCAGGAGGCGCTGTCCAGACTGGGCGAAGCCCCTTCCGGTTTAGCAATGGCTCATTCGGAGTCTTTCTCTTCTCATTGGTCGCCACAACACCGCCACGCCAAAGGTGGGTTACCGCCCACCGTGGCTCCCCCCTTTTCCTATTTTGTAGTTCTATCAGTTCTGAGTACACCTTGCTGCCCAGTGCAACTCAGTCTATCCTCCTTTGACCAGGGATTTCACCTTTGCCGGTTGTGTCTGATCTAGGGATACCTCCGTCCCCTCCATCTTTTCCGTCATACCTTGACCTGCTCTCGCACAACCGGCTCCTGGTTCGACCACCGCTTTGAAGCCAACTGCCTCACCTTTCTTCCAACCATCCCCTGGTAGACCCAAATCTCTCAACCCTCCGTGCCAGCCACCCCCCTGCCCCTGCAGGTGTTTCCGGGCTGAGAGAGCGCCATTTGTTCGAGGAAGCGGAGCCCTCGTTGCCTCCACCAGACGCCCCTGCCTTTTTAGGCTCCCAAGGGGCGTTGGTCCGACTCCGTTCCTTGCATAGTCCAACCATCGCCTTCGTAGACACCACTCTCTCAACCCTCCATGCCTGATACCCACCTGCCCCTGCAGGTGTTTTGGACTCAGAGAGCGCAATTTGCTCGAGGAAGTGGAGCCCTTTCTGCCCCTTGGTAGACCCAACTCTCTCAACCCTCCGTGCCTGCCACCCTCCTGCCCCTGCAGGTGTTTTGGACTCAGAGAGCGCAATTTGCTAGAGGAAGTGGAGCCATTTCTGCCCCGACCAGACGCCCCTGCCGTTTTCGAGTCCCAAGAGGTGATGGTCAGACTCCGTTCCTTCCTTGTCCAACCATCTCCTTCGCAGACACAACTCTCTCAACCCTCCGTTCCTGATGCCACCCTGCCCCCGCAGGTGTTTTCTGGGCTGAGTGAGCGCCATTTGTTCGAGGAAGCAGAGCCCTCGTTACCACCACCAGATGCCCCTGCCGTTTCAGGCTCCCAAGGGGCGCTGGTCCGACTCTGTTCCTTGCCTTGTCCAACCATCTCCTCCGTAGACACGACTCTCTCAACCCTCCGTGCCTGATACCCCCCTGCCCGTGCAGGTGTTTTTGGGCTGAGAGAACGCCATTTGTTCGAGGATGCGGAGCCCACGTTGCGACACCAGAACGCCCCTGCCGTTTAAGCTCCCAAGAGGCGCTGGTCCAACCCCCGAGTAGAGGAGTCTATACCTGAGGCTACTGTACATACTGACTTGTATTCTGGATTGAAACTTATTCCCCCTTTTGCCTCCTAATCCTGGTGTTCTATTGTTTCAACTTAACTGACCGCCCTTACACAAGCCCCAATAAATTGCGCTGTGTATTAGTCTCCTTCGTGGCCACCTCTGCAGCCCAATAGATAGCCTGAGCCATCTCCCCCGCATCAGTGTCCTTGCAACTACCCGGCCATGCAGTGATAAGGGACCGCACCATGCCCCAAACCTGGACAAACTACCTTGTAGGGTATGCCCTCTTGTGCATCCACCTCGGTGGATCAGCCACTGACCTGAGTGACCCAGCCACCTTCACCCCCTGGCCAATTTAGATATGTGTCCCATACCGTGAACCTTAGAATCTGGCCAGATATGGCTGCCTACAGGGGTATCCATCTACCTCCGTGCCCTTATTGCCTCCCCGGCCTGTTCCCCCATCCTCTCCCAACCTGCTTTATATCATTTGGAGCGTTGGCATGAGGATAGGTTCTCTATAAAGCACTTAATACCCCAAGGTTTCCAAGCGCTGACATGGGATCGAACTAGTGTTGCTCTGTGTCGTCTTGCCTCCAAGGCGAGCTTGCTCCTCCTGAGCTATCCTCCGGGGAGCACCACCGCCTCTCTTAGCTATCGCTCCTGTGCTCTATTTACTCAAACTAAACCCAGGCCTTATTTCCATTCAGTGCCTTAACCATACTAAGCACAACTGCCCCCATGATCCCCCCCTGCTGACTCCGGGCTCTGACCAACTGCCCTCTTGCATCCGTCCAGCCAATCCCAATGGAGCCACTGTGAGAGACCCGGTCCCCTCAACCATACCAGCGAGCACTGAGCCTATACCATACTGTGCATTGCCAATTGACCCTAAGCGAACCATCATAAGTGAAAAGCTCGCCATTTTTCATCCCAAATGCACATGACACCTGCCTATACCAATGTAAGTAGTGAACTGGCCAGTTATATTACAACAGCAATATCTTTGGTGATCCCATGAGCTACTGAAACATGTGGGGAGGGGCCACCCCTTCACGCAACCATGCGCCTTTAAAAAAAAATAAAAACACTTGCGTACCGGTTCGTTACCACTGCCCTGTCATAACATAAGGGGGCGACACGCCTGCCAGTACTACCCTAGCTTGCTGCTGCTACAGATCGAATAGTAAAATACCTCATTGTTACCTTAAACTAAATCCCTGGAGCAGCAAAGTAGCCCCTGAAACGACTTGTGTATAGGCCTGTTACCGTCGCCCTATCCTAACCCAAGGTGGGGCATAAAGTTGAGCAACACTGCCCCTTCATACCTGCACCTGGATTGTGAATTCCCCCTCCTTTGCTATTACGTCCCTGTTCAACTTCTTGGCCCACATTCTGTGCCCATGTCGCACCATCATGTAACTCAGTCCTGCCATCTTGCCTCGTGGTGCTTCCTGGTCGCTGGCTTGCGTGCTTGCGACTAAGCGTGTTGGGTTTGGCCATGTTTCCCCCAAGACCCCCTTTATACGTAAACGGAGCCTGACCCAGGATCCCCAAAATGCTTGAAAACCTCCATCTTGCAGCCGGACATGCGGCACGGCTTCCGACCGCGAGCGCCGACTTTAACATCGGCCGCAACAATCCCTGCGTGTGTAGCCCCGTGTGGTCGGGCAACCGCCACCTTAAATCTGTAAAGCTCCGTCACGGAGCAACCCCCCGTAGCCGGGCCGCCCACTAAAGATTAAATGGCAAACACTCCCTCTTCCTTCACTGCTGAAGAGAACAATTTCCCTGCAACATAGTTCAACCGCAAGCCGAGCCCATTACTTATAATACCTGTTTGTACAGACCTGTTTGTACCGCACCTTTACCAACCGCACCTTTACCATCTGCGTGGCTCCGCCACTCCACACCCCTGTAGCCTGGCCACACAATCCATCTTAGTGGTGAAAACTCATCTTCCCCCCGTAGCTGAAGAGAACAATTTTCATTCAGCCTCGTTCAAACTCGAAACCATGCTCCTACTCGGCACTACCTGTTTAGCCCTAAAGTTTTCGCCGGGTTCGCCTGTATTTAACAAGACGTGCAGTTCAGCACAGCCTCAGTCCAGTCATTTATTTATCATACATGCAGCATACAAAGCGCCAACCATGGGCTAACATAATACTTAAGCAGCTATATAGCGCTACGAACCCTCAGACTTCTGAACGCTGCTTATTTTCCCCTGGCGAGTGGTGGCCATTTATCGACTTTGGAAGGGTGCCTGGGTGAGCTAGGCCCTGCCGCGATCCGAACCTGCGTCAGCGGGCTCTGCACAGATGTCAATGTGAGCGTTCTACTCGCTGTGCTACCAGACCAGCTGTTGTCCCTTCCATTTTAAGGTGAATCTGACATTGTACCCACAGGGGCAACTACCTTGATTGCAACGCCTTGCCCTTTCCGCCTTTACACGTGATGAATCATCGTGTGCATACATAAGATCGTATAGGGTTCGCCTCCACCACAAAACCTCTGTGTAATTATCTACCCCTATACATTTGCGTATTAAACGCCGCCGCTCATAACACCATGCGATGCCCATACCGGCTATAACCTTCGTACTTTACTTACTTGCGGGACGGCGCCCGCTTCTTTGCAATCCATACCATCTCCTGCCCTTATACCAGAAACCATAGCGTCTGAATCGAATGCTGCCTCTTGCGCAGCTCCCACAACTTGTGCACCAAAATGGCGTTTAACAGAACCGCCCCCGCTATGGTCAGACAAATGACCCACGGAACACGCCTTATAACCGGCCAGTACCCTAAAACTGTAATTTTATATCCGGTATAGCACATTTGCCTACCCACGTCTACATGCAGTCACAAAACCCCTTCAACATGGCTTAATAAATCATTTAATCCAAACGGAATTACAATACCCCCAGCTGTGCATTAGTGCTCGCGGCACTAGCGATCCACCATCTAACACTCCGCCTGGTGACCCACCGCCTGGGGACCCCTCCAAGCACACTGAGTGGCACGTAACAAACATCAGCCCTCGAATGCGGGCCCGGGAACATAATCTCCCCGGCTGACCTTCCTTATATACACAGCGGGTTCCCCGCATACTGCCCCTGCCACACCTGTAGTTGCAGCACATGTCCGCTACTTTGGTTGCAAAGTATTACAGCCCCCGACATGCCCAAAGCGACCCCATCCCGGCTACCATGTGCACCAAATCACTGCGCACGATCACAGGCTGGCCTCACTACACGGCAAGCAGATTTCGAAACCATTACTGCCCGTCACAACGAAGGCAAGGCAAACCACTTGTCATTCAAAACATGCCCCCGACCGTACATATGGATAATATGGATAACATTCTTGTTAGCCTTCCGCCACTTTGAAAATGCCCGCCAGCCCTATGGTTTATGGCTCTCCCTACTCTGGCCGGCCCACCCCTCACTTACTCACTCTCTCCTTGACACCGCCGACCCGACGCTCCTTACTGACCGGACACACCATGCTGGAACACTGGCCTTCTATCTTACGAACGCTGGGCTTCCTCCATCACCAACACTGGCCTTCTCTTTCACGAACGCTGGGCTTTCTCCATCACCAACGTCGCGAACCCTGGAACCACCAAAGCCTCCTCGGCGGAAAACGAAATCCTCTCCTGGTTGACGGGCGCCCGGCTGCTGGAAGAGCTGCAAGTGCTCCTGTGCCGGGCGCCCGCTGCATATGAAGCCCTTGCCCCTCCCCTTTCCATTGTTGCCCTTCGCGGGCTTCCTGTTGCGCTTGGTGCTCTTTTGAAACTCTTGCCGCCCTCGCCCCTGCCCCCGAGGGGGGAGGGGGGACGAGAGAGCGGAAGGAGGAAGGCCCCTGCCCGGGTTATCGGGGTGCCTCCTCCATTTTCTTTCTGTATTTCCGTCGTCACCTTCATTTTCGTCCCATCCGGATCCTTTGCAGAACTGTGGCAGCTAGTATGTGTTTCCATTCCAAGACTACATTTCCCAGAATGCCCATCAGACAGGGATGGCTTCACCGTAGCAAGCCAAGGATGGGAGGGGAAAGCAGGACACCTGTACTTGGCAGGTGCACCCATTGATCACGCCTGACGCATCTGTCTATTAGTCCGCTCTAGGAGCCTCTTTTTAATCTAGTGCTGAATATACCATTTTTCCTTTTTTGTAAGGAGCCTAATTGTAGCAAAGCTGCTTCAAAGAGCACGCCCTAAGGAATGCAGAAGAGAATGGAAAAGTGGCGTAACAAGAAGATGTGAAAAAAACAAATGCTACAGGGGGACAGGCGTTCTTGTTCAACATCTGTGGAATGCGTGCTGATATGGGGGCGGCTGGCCAGCCCTGGAACCTGAGGGACAGGAGTGGACATCTTCACGGAGGAAGGCAGCGGAGTTAGCCAAATCCCACCTGGCCATTGCAGCAGAGAGTTACAGAGGCATGCCGTTTATTGGATGATGTCCATAAACCTCAACTAGGACAGGTGGAGAGTGTTGTGAGGCGTGTCTTGAGTTCACTGTGAGGCGCTGCAGTTGTTTGGTGCATCGCCACAAACGGTCTTCCTCCATGTTGATGTGAAAGGTGTTTGGCAGATAGGAGGTTGCGTTCTTCGGTTGACCTGGCATCCCATCCAGGTGGATAAGTCTTTAAATAAGAGGCGGGTCTCCAGGCCCTGTTCTGAGAGGATCTCACGGGTAATGCAACATTTCCATTTCGTAGAACGGTTTATAGTGACTGTTTCACCAGTCACAGTTTCGAAAGACAAAAGTTCTGACACAAAAGTGTAAAAATAAAGTGTTGCATATTTTTTTTATGGGAGGCCACCCCCAAACCCCTGTTTTTTGTTTTTGTTTTTTTTTAACACTTATTTTACTATACAAACTTAACATAATCCTTTAATATAAAAAAATATATATATATATATATTGAAAACGTTTTTTTTCCAAACTTTTGTTTCGGAACGTTTGTCATTCTAAACTATTGTTTCGAAACTTTGACTGGACATGAATATTAATGATGGGTATCCTATAGATCCGACATGTTTCCAGCCATCAAGGCCTGGAGTTGGGCAACTCTGGTCTAAGTCTTAAGGGAGGGACCGTGTCTTGGCTGCACTGTCATTGCTAAAGTGGATATGTGCTGGCTTTGCGGCAAGGGTCTTTACTGAGACACAATGGCAGGGCAATACCGTGCATACGCCTCGATTGGTAGGAGGGCAGAAGGGTGCTGGAAAAGTGTGAGGTGGGGAAGCAGGCAGAAGGGGCGGGAAATGAAGCTGCGATGAGCTGGTCAGGAGGGAGTGAGGTGAGTGGGATGGGGTGCAGCTGAAATGACTGAAGGGGTAGTGCCCCCCATTCAAAACAGGACGCTACGTGATGGGCAAGGAATGAAGGTGGGACCCTCCTATAAGGTTGAGGATTAGGCCAGGGGTGAGGGGCCGGGGGGCGGAAGGCCACGTGATGGTTCAGGAAACAAGATAAACACCTGCATTGGTGGAGTGACACCTACACAAGAATGGCCCAAAGACAAGGAAACCAGCTCCATTTTGAATAAGTTGGAACTGCTGGATATATCATTTCTTTGGATCCTGTAATCACTAGTCTTAATTTAACATGATTGAGTCAATTTAACTTATTGTGCATTTCTAAAAATGATGTGATTTTCTAAAGCTTGTGGAGCAGGACGAGAGCTTTGAGGCAATGATGACTAGTCTTGGCCAAGGATAAGCAGTAATATTGTTTGAACATCTTAACATTGCTAGAGCGGGTGTGATGAGGAGGAGGAAACAATTTGGGCTATTTAAAAGGCAGACGATTTGGGGTTGGGGAACAGAAAAGCATGACTTCAGTTGCCTTGGCTTCAGGTACACGTTGCAGTGTGTAAGGAAGGCATGGAATCAACAGTAAAACAGACACAAGTGACCACAGTTCAGGGGTGTTTATTGAACTTCAAAAGGGGTGTGATAAATGCCTACCTAAGCCTAAATCTACTGATGGGACCAAACTACGACCATCCAATAATAATAACATAGTCCTAGTGATGTCTTTGTCAAAATAAAGGGCCTACCTAAAAAAAGAATTAAAAATAAATAAAACTATTGACAATCCTTACCTCTAAATACAAACAGTGTAGGGGAACAAGGTTATGAAAAGAAATAAGTGTTCAGAATAATATGTCAGGTTCTTCAGGCTATTATTGGCCTTCCCACACGCTGTCACCACGGGACAAGGTGGTTCACTCGAGCGTAGCACAGTTTCTGGCTTCTTTAACACAAGGATATAGTTCCAATTATTTGCATTGGGGCCTTCGATGTGCATGTCTCCTTGCTTTAGACAGTCTCTTCACTATGAGGGCCTGATGCAGTCAACTAAACAACACGTTCTTCTCCTCCTTCATTTTATACAAGTGCTCACTCTGGGTGATTCACTGTTCACCCCGGGCCACCCTCAGCAGGGCTCGGATCCCTTTTCCACAATATTTGTCACCTTAGATCCCCCTCATCCGGACTCAGATCCCTTTGACAGAATGTTCATAGTATTTTCTTTTTCTCTGGTCACTCACGGTTCACCCTGGATTTCCCTCAGCCGGGCTCGGACCAATTTCAATTTACTTCATAGAGCGAAGACTTTCCAATGTGCACAGGGTTAGGCTGACCCACTCCAGGACCACTTCGATTTCACAATTCCTCTTGTCTTATCACCTTTTCGTTGGATACGTAACAGAGATCTTCGAATGAGCACCCACGTGGTGCTGGACCACTCCGTCTGTGGTATCGTACTTCAGTTTCAAAGTTCCATCACTCATCTGCTAATCTGATTATATTTGTGATGCTCGCCACATAAGCTTCATGAACTGTTCTCTTCAATATTCTTTATACAATGTTGCCGCTTACAACCTTGTTTTCCATACAGATCGGTTTGGTATCAGTCTCCCCAACACATTGTCTGTGCTGACTTCAGCGGTGCTGCTTTGTTGAAGGAGCCAAGGACAGTACCACGGCGACAATCGCTTCTCCCCACCTTGACTGTTAATGCGTGAGAGCCTCGGGTACCTCTGACACACAATGTAGGATTTGTTTATTGTAATTCCAGGTCTTACGTTTCCTATTCTCGAAGGCTCATGAAAGATACTTGCTTTCGGTGAAAAGTTCAAGGGCGCTTCCCTCCTTGCTCTCCTCTTTAGTCTTGCCATCTTCCGCCTTGTATTACACTGCCATCTTGGAAATGCTGCTTCTTCGTGTGCTTGGCCTTGCTCAGAGTGTGCTTTCATGCTCCGCATTTTATCTGTGTGGGGAAGTTTGATGGAAGTCAGGTGTGTGTAATAATCAGTAATTGCCTGACCCTGCCTGTCCATTGTAGTGGGACACGTCAGGTGTATGGCTCGGGTGTTAGTCCGTTTTCTTTCACAGTGAGTTGTCCGTGGGAAAGTGTTTGCTTCGGAAAAGGGTCAGGGGGGTTAATTCCCAAGTATCCTACCGGGCAGGATGGGGTAGAGATGTTACAGGGTAGGGAAGAGGATACCGCGTCTTGCCCTACGGAGTCCCACTCCCACCTCCCGAAGACTCCTCATCCAGATGATCCTCCCACATTGGTCCACCCCAAGAACTGGATCCAAAAGCGATGGCCGTGTCCTGGCCAACTGGATGACAGATCCCTGGGTACGAGCAGGTGAGACACCATCAGGTTTATCACAAGTGAAACATCTAATCCTGGACTGCCTGGTGGAAGTCAAACTTGGTTGGTCAGATGCAATGTTGGTCGATAGGCTGACGTCAACTTGAGAGTCGCCACTTAACTGTCCAGTTAGTGAGGTCAAATACAATATAGTGTATTGTAACTGTGACACGTGAACTTCTGGGACACCAGTGGTCTAAGGATGAATATTGGTTTCTAAACTAAATCAATCTAGTACACTAGAAGGGATCAGAACAGACAGGAAATATAAGCAAATTATGAACCTCCTTGTCCAATTTTGGGAATATGGACGGAACGGCAGGCATATGTCCGCAAGATCTTGGATCGTTGGTTAGTTGCAACGCAGCTAATTATTAACCAATGATAAAAGGGACTTTCCAGTATAGGTTGTATACAAAAATTAACTTTATTATTATAAGAACAGTCTGTTCTAGCACACTGCAAAATTCATCCCACCCTGTAAAGGAATGCAGAGGACAGACAGTTTCAAGAAGGAAAAGGGGTGCTCTCTAGATACTGACAGGAGGTTAGTCAGTAAAATGATCAATCACAATAGTTACTAGGATACTTGGCCTCAACACAAAAAAAAAGCAATGGGTTGTACATTTTCACTAGGGTCTTCGGAGAAGAACCAGGGAACAGAACTACAATTTCCCTTGTGTTTGAAGAAGCTTTTGTTCCTCAATAGGGTCGAGTCCTTTACAGGTCACTTTGCAACTTCTGTGATAGAGTTCAAGACGGGATAGAGCTGTGGGTATCAGGCGGCAGGCAGTTCCACTAGCGAGGCTGGACGGACAGCTGCAGGCTGGTCTACACAGCGGCTTGAGGTCAGGAATCATTGTCTCAGTGCAGATCGGCAGGTCTAAAACACTGGTCGAGGTGTCTTGGAGTGCGTGAGTGACTGCGGCCTAACAGCAGTCAGCACTGCAGTCAGTTGAAGCTTGAGGGGCTCGACTGGCTCAAAAATGTCCTTTAAGGCGGGCGCTGGTTGATGCTTGTAGATGCACTCCTCCTAGCATCTTCACTGGGCTTGTGTCATCCTTTAAGGCAGATGAACCAAAGCTGAGGAGAGTGTTGCAGGTAACAGTCTTGTCCTTGGTTTGGTTCAGAGACTCTCTGGCACTTTTCACCTAGGAAGCTCGCTTGCAGAGCCTAGCAGGGCATGCTGTGTGCTGGCTGGGTACTGGTTCTGAAACTGCTGGAGAGTGCTCTGGGTTCAGTTTCTTCCTCCGTCCCCTTGGAGATTTTTAGGGGAGGGATCTTGATTCCCTCTTTTGAAGTCCTGGCTTTCCTATACTGGCAGAAGCTGTAAGGCAGACTGTACCTTCAGCCAGGGTCCAAATGATTTGTTCTTGTTACTCCTTGCAAAGCCTTCAGATGATCTGCCCAAAAGAGAGGTTCAACCCTCTTGCAAAGCCAAATGGGCCACAGTGATTGGTGCAGGCTAAGCCTACCTTAACGAACCAATCCTAGGTCTCCACCAACAATCTCCTGTTTTCATGAGGTCATAACCAGCGTGCTTTGCAACAGAACAAGGTAAAGGCGTGAACACATGTAATACTAAGTCCTACCCATCTTACTGTCTTTTGTGGATCAAATGGGCTCTTTGGTTAATTGGGCTCTCTATGATTCCTGATTAAAGTGGCAGGTCTCCCTTGAAGGTTTGGCGAGAACAGACTTTCTGTCTCCATCAATCCACATAGTTGTACCTTCTGAATGGGGTCCCCCTGTGGGGGTCGCCTACTGTAAATACATATTCCCTGACATGACAGCTCACTACCCTTGATACTGAGAGGTGGGAGCTGGCTTCAGGTTGACACAGTCCATATCAAAGGTTGTTGAGGTTTCCTGTCTCCTTTGTTAGTCCTGCAGCCAGGCCCCATGTGGGCCTTTTGTAAGTATACTCTATTAGTATGTTAGTTGTGTTAATTGCTGCCTCATCTGCAGAGGGTAAACAAATGGACAGGGTGGATCCATGGAGGCTTTGATAGTTAAATAAGCTGGCCATGGCAGGAGGGAGGTTTTGGCCTTCCCCCTTCTGAGATGCATCATGTTCTCCACCTTTCAGATCCCAACTAAATATGACAGGGAGGACTGCACCTGTAGGCTGTGTCCACCCAGATTACACTGTCTATGTGTATGTTGTGCAGTGAGCATAGGAAAATGTGTGCGGATTAGACCTGCACATTAATAGCCCAGGTGAGCGCACACCCACCGTGCGGGTGGTCGAGTTCCTCACAGTAACCCCCTGCGTGGATTTAAATACAAATAAATTAAAAAAAGAAGAATCTCTGGTGTGAAAAGCCACACAGGGATCCTTTCCCAAAAACAGGAAAATGATCACACAAGGGATCCTTTACTCTAAAATAAAAAAAAAGAAGCCGGTCCAGTGCAGCGTCATTGCAAAAAAAAAAAAAAAACGGTTTCAACCCTCATTATGGGGGCGCTCTGCTCTGCACATTTTCACCGCTACTGCCCGGACCTGCAGAGAGGCACGTCCAAACAGATAGCAGAGCACCCACAATCACTGCCACCCCCTCTCAGCGCACATCCTATCACCGCCAGCCCCAGGCACTCTTAATTAGTGTCTCTCTCCACAGTGGGGAGCGCCCAGTATTTTTTGCCTTCCAAGCCATTTATTAAATGAAGGGAGCCACCCCTGCCAGGCAGCCCACCACTACTCCCTATTGCAGCTGGCAGAGGAGGCCCGGGTTTCGAATAGTGCTTCCCCCCCCCCCCAAGTCCTGCAATCAACGCCGGGCTGCATCTGAAATAGGAGCCTGGTGAGGTTCAAAAAACACCTCCATGCTGCTGGCAAATGCTGGCTGTGCCTAGTATAGCTAGCCCAGCCTAAGTAAAGACTTTGGGGGCCCTACATACTGTGGCAGCCTGCCTCTATCAAGAACTGCTTGCCTGTCTGAGAATTTTCTATCCACAGAAGAACATCAGAAAGCAGCGAGGATCATCAGCTAGCCCTGGTCAGACTGTCTACCAAGTAAGGCATTTTACATATCTTTCATATTACAGTGGAGTTTATGGACTTTGTATATATTTTGTAAGGACTTTTGTTTATTTTTCAACATTCGCAAGGATTTCTTTTATATTTTTTAAATGTTTTTATTTACTTGGATGCTTAGGGTTGGTTAATATTGTAAATACTGTCATGTGCTTTTCCCTCTCTCTACAAAACTCATAGAAACATACTGCTGGTTTACCAGAAGAACATATAAGTGAACCTAAAGAACAACTAAAGAACTGTACACCAGCATTCCTTTTCCCAAGTTTCCTTTTGTGTGCTGACTTTTTTAACCTGGTTTCTTTCTTCTTCAGGAATTGGGGGAAATCTACTCCACCCTAATCTCTACACAAAGTGCTAAAGTTGACGGAGTCCGTTGAGTCGCTCAACGGCCAGGTCAAAAGCCCAGGTAACGCCCCTGGCCTACAAGTAACCAGTATCCTGGCCTGCTATGGGCCTAAGAAAGTCGACTCTGAGTCATTGCCCCTTACTACCCACGGTGGAGACCCAATAATGTTTTATCATCTTTGGGCCTTGAACACATGGACAGGGTTGCAGGCTAGTTTACCAGTCACACACCTACTCTTTGCACAAATCCTGCCTTGCCCAGAACTCCACTCAGCCATTCCACATTTCCCAGTGTAGGTTCCATCATGGCTGAGTCCGTAAGCACCCCTGTTCCAACAGGGCTTAGCACTCATGCCAATACGATATGAGAGGATATAGATGCCAGACGGATTGCTTCCTCTAGGCGGAAACTTTCAAGGCCATCTTGACACCATCTGACCATGGTTCCTGTGTCCGTCTAAGACCCTTCTCTGAAGAGAAACTGACCCCAAGAGGTCAGGAGGAATACTGACATTCAGTGAACCAGTACACAACTGGAGAGTTCCTGAACGGGAGAAGAGGTGTCCAGTCATTGAAATGATGTGCGGCTCTACGACAAGAATCATCCAGGCACTCCGTGCCACAAATCCAGATCCCACAGCGAAGGACATCATGTACACACTGGTTGGGGTGTTCGGCGCCAATGAGTACAGCGGGGAGCTGATGGTAAAATATCAAGCCACCCGCTTCCAATAGGGTGAGAGACTATCAGGATATTTTGCCAGGACAGGGCAAATTCTGTAGCTGGCTTTCCAATGGACGGCGGTTGAGACTACCAGCCTGATCCTGGTCGGGCTGCAACAGGTCATGTACAGAGCAAAATCACGGTTGCTGATTCTTTGCAGCTATGACTCTGAGAACGCACCCAGCAGACACCTTGCTTTGGTGAACTGGTCCGGGAGGTGAGTGCTCTGGAAGTTGAGATGGAGAACACATAATGCATTCTACCAACTAACCTGGTGTTTCCATAAAATGCTCCGGAGTATGACCTGTGATATCAAGTGGAGGCGTTGCGCCAAACCATCCAGTCGATGCAGCAGCAGAGGGCACCAGCCAAGACACCTCTGTCATGAAACGTAGGCATCACTGGTCCATATAAGATGCAAATATGATATGTTGTTCCAATTCCAAGATGGCACAGCATTGTTCCAAGTTTCCTCAAAGGTTTCAGCGGTCGAGCATTTCTAAGATGGTGTCATGTTACTTACGTCTGATCATCCCAGAAGCTGCTCGGAGATATAGATTTAGATGCCTGCAATAGTAAGCCCAGCGTGTCGCTTCTCTCTTGAACTTGGACAATCCATTTGCAGTTGTTGGCATTTACTTTTCATTCTGCCCGCTACCCTCCCTGCTTCCTCTTGGCTTTATCTCATTGCTGTGCGGCTTGGCCCCATTTCTACCTTGCTACTTTCCTGGCTGGTATTGCCTTCACTGAGTGGTTGTCCAGTCTCTGCCACTTGCGGGGGGTCTGGATGTTGACACTGTTACAATTACATCTGCCTTCCTGCTGGACAGTCCTGTACGTCTTCTATTGGGTTTTATTCCCCAGGAGGGTTTTCTAGGTGCTACACGATACCCCGTTTCACTTTCAGGGGATGAGTGGTGCTTGATAGATTTTCTACAGCTTCAATTCTGGTCAGAACTTTGAGAAAAGGTAGTGCTAACTGCTTACTTGATCATGTCCTGGCAACCTCCTGTACTGACATCCATCCCAGCAGAGCATGGAAGAGGGTCTACACCGCCATCCCAAGAGAGAGAACATCAACTGGTCTGGCCCGCTTAAGACCCATGGCCACCCCAAGTGCATCAATGGCCGACCATACCACCACAGCCTTGGCAGTTCTGCCACAGGTGTAGACAGGAGACATAAACCTTACATATGTGCATGAACCCACCAGATTGCATCAGAGTCATGGATAGGTTGCAAACCTTGAAAACTCCAACACACTCAATGGTGGGAAGCGCCATTGAGGACCAGGAAGTGGAGAATCTGAATCCTCAATACAACTACGCTCCGACTGTGTTGAGACAACCAACAACACTGCTAAACTAAACGGGCCCAATGCTGCAGTGATAACATTGATGGGCAAATCACCTGGGAACCAGCATACACCCCGACCAGCTAGTCCAGCCAGGAGGACGATAACCTGTAGTTTAACTACCATACAGCACAGTACCTGAACATCATGGGGAGTTCCTAATGGCCTTATGCGTCTACCAGCAACTTTGATAATTGCCATCAAAGGACAGCAGACACAAGCACTTCTTGATTGCAGCTCACAGGTGACAATTGTTTGGTGATGAAAGCACCAGAACATGGAGAGCTCTCAGTTTTTTTTTTTCCAGTACAGTGGATGACAACGATGGAATGGTCCTGAAGACCATCAAGGTACCGGTCATTCATGTGACCAATAGGAATAACCGCTTACCAGGATGCACCTTCATCGCACAGTACCACTTGACCGCTTCTGTAGCGCAAGCGAGTGTTGCCACCAGCCCAACTGAGATGACATTTGATCCGAAGACCTTGGAATGTGGCGACTCCCTGATCTTGGAAAGGGACAACCTCGCTCTGGGCCAAGGCTTTCTACACCAGGCCCAGGGGTATTGGTAAGGCCCAGAGAGTGGAACACCCAATCTGTCTGAACGATGCGATGTTCCTCAGAGAACAATCCCAACACCTAGGCCAAGGACATGTGAAGGATGAACCCCGTCATCTGAATGAACTTCTACAGGCAGGGTTTATTCAGGAATCCAGGAGCACCAACACTTCTCCCATAGTTGTCGCCCAGAAGGATGTTCGGATGTGCATCGCCTACTGTTGACATAACACTTGCACTATTGCTAACCAGTACACTACGCCGCGCATTGATGAGGCATTGGACTGCCTGATGGGAAGTAAGTTGTTTTCGGTCCTGAACTTGTGGAGTGGGTATTATCAGATCCCGATGCATCCGTCGGATCGAGAGAAGAGTGCGTTAATTTGTTTGCTAGGATTTTACGAGTTCATCAGGATGCCTCAGGGAATCTCCGGTGCACCAGCTACTTTCCAGAGCCTCATGGAAAAGACTCTTATAGACATGAATGTCCTGGAGGTAACTGTGGTCCTGGATGACATCATTGTATTTGGGGGGAACCTAAAAGTACACAAGAGGAGGGTCATGAAGGTGCTAGATTGCCTGCTGGAGCAAGGGCTAAAGGTCAGTGTGGACAAGTGCCACGTTTGCCAGATGAGCATAAAGCACATCGTACAATCATCTCTACTGACTGCATCACAGTAGATCCAGCAACATTGGACACCCTCCTCACCTGGCCAAGACCTCAGACCCACAAGTAGCCACAGAGTTTCCTGGGATTCTGTATCTACTACCAGAGGGACACCCTGGGATTTGCCAACATCAGCAGACCACTTGTGGACCTCACCAAAGGATATCCACTTACCCAGAAAAGCTGGAGGACTACTGTCAACTCCGTTGGCCATCTATGTCATCCACGGGAGCCATGTGGCGAGTGGTGGACTGATTGATGGAGGAGACATTCGAGAAGCTCCAACAGACCCTCACAACTGCACCAGTCCTGGCCTACGTGGAGCCCCAGTTAGATTCCATCTTGCACATGGACGCTTGTCTGGGGGGATTGCGAGCTGTTCTCTATTAGGAGACCAATGGTGAGATGCTACTTTTGCCGACCAAGATAAGTACACAGCGCAGAAGAACTACTAGTCGACAAGTTGGAACTTTGGCCATTGAAGTGGGATGTAACAGAGAAGTTCCAGGATTACCTCTACTGCACCACTTTTATGTTGCGGACAGACAATAACCCCCAATCATTTATGTTGATGTCAGTGAAGCTGGATGCTACCGGACCCTGATGGCTCACTGATTGGTCACATACAATGTCACTGTATTTCAATGTACAGTACAGGCCTGGGTACACTAACATAGCATTTTTTTGGAATCTTCTGGCTTCTGTGTTCCCTTTCAATCAGGGTTTCCCCTGTTGAGGGACTGAATCAGTGCTGGTATCAGTTGTGGATGATCTGGCATGATTGGTGAACCAGGGTGGGGTGGAGGCCTTGATTCTGTTAGATCTGTCAGCAACATTTGACACAGTTGACCACCCTACCCTGGTCACCCGTCTTTCCTCTGCTGGCCTTTCCTGCCAAGTTTTGGCCTGGTTCTCCACCTTTTGTCAGGGTGCTCTCTTCACCTCCTTTTTACTCCCTCCCTCTGTTCCACTGTTGTGTGGAGTCCCTCAGGGCTCCTTGCTGTCTCCCACTTTGTTTAATATGTATATTCATCCTCTTCTCACCATAATCCACACACATGGTTTTTTGTGTTACTCCTATGCCGATGATACGCACATCTTTGTGTGTCTTGATTGAACTCTGCCTGAAACGTCTTGTCGTCTAATGAGTTGCCTAAAGGCAGTTGATGATTGGATGGCTTTGAACTGGCTCAAACTGAATGGTGAGAAAAAGGAGGTGTTGGTGGTTGGTACAGCTACCCCTTCCCTGTTCTGGACTCCTGAGTTGTGCCCTGTGAGCCGTGGTCCATTTCCCTCTCCTGTTTCATCAGTGAACCACCTAAGTGTAAACATCGCAGCCTCACTATCTATGACAGAACTGGTCTGCTCTTCCTGTCAGACGGATGATTTTAAATTGCAGACCCTACAGAAAGTCCTTCCTTGTATTCCTTCCAAATTCCATGCCCCAATGATATCATGTTTGGTAATCAGTAACATCGACTACTGTAATGCCTTAGTCTTAGCTCTCCCACATCTGCTCCATAATCTGCAGTTGCTGCAGAATATGACAGCCAGAGCAGTGCTCCATACCCCGTTTGGCTCCCACATGACTCTGCTTTTGCGCCAGCTCCATTGGCTTCCAGTTGAACAGCGCATTCAATTTAAGTCGCTGTGTCTGGTTCACAAAGCCTTCAATAAAACAGGAGCAGACTATCTTCAACAGAGGTTTTGTCCTTACAAACCCTGCAGGGCTCTTCGCTCTCAATCCTTGAAAACTGTTCAGCCCCCTAGGGTTAGAATTTCTCGGGTTGGTGGCTGGTCCTTTTCTGTGGCAGCGTCAAAGGTGTGGAATTATCTCCCTTTCTATCTGCATGACATTAAGGCCCACCTTCCCTTCCGGTGGGCTCCTAAAACCTTTATTTTCTAGTACTCTTGATTACCCCACGGCTGGCTCCCTCCTCTACATTTGTAGCGCCATGATGCCGTCCGGCGAACAATGCGCTTTACAAGTAAATATAAAATAAGGTAAGATAAGAACATAGATGCTGATAACCTCTCTTGGAGGCCTCATGCTCAACCGGATTATACAGCTGGTGCCACCTTGTTGAAGAAGTTGTTTTCTGCAGACACCAGTGCTATTTGGGAGCCAGACAAAGCCATGTGTGTTGATTGCTTGGGATCCTAAACTGAGGCGGTACCTGCCGTATACTGCAACATGACCAGTCTGGAGGTATCTGAGCAACTTAGTCTGACACGAGATTACCTTTGTAGGTCAATGCTAGCAGATCCTGGCATTGTTCCATTGCTGAAAGCGAAGACCATGGGAACGGATGAGTCCAGCATTGTCTATTGTAACCCTGAGCAAGCTGCAATGCTGAAAGAGTGGAAGTTGGTAAAGCCAAGTTGCAGACTGGCTACTTCAACACCTGGTGTTGCAACAGCGATTCTGCTGAGCTGTATTGTGTACACTCCATGACCAGAACGGACATCGTAGCAGTGACAGAACCTTTGAGTTGTTCCGCTCAAGGTTTATCAGGCACAGAGTAGCGGCAGATGTTAAGTGTTATTGCCAGCACAGCACCAGGTGTGTATTTACTTTATTTTATTTATTACATTTATGTAGTGCCTAAACCGTCAGGTATCAAGGCACCTGAACCAAAATAAGTACAAGACAACAGGTTTAACATATGTGGAATACATAGTGGGAAAGAGTTATTCATATTTATTAAATAGCCAGGTTTTAGATGTTTTCTGATTCTTAGGTATGAGGGTTCATCTTTGATTACTGGGGGAGGGAGTTCCAAAGTGTGAGGGAGGTAACTATGACGCTTGCACCTCCTGTTTGTTTCTTTTTGAACCTCAGTGTGGACAATGAGAGCATGGTGAAGGATCTTAGTGATCGGGTGGTAGGTATTTTGGAGAGGAGATGGTTAAAATAGGGAGGAGAGACTTTCTGGATGCATTTGGAGGCAAGAGGTAGGATTTTTCATTTGATGCAGGCTTTGATTGGGAGCCAGTGAGCGTCCATCTGGCATGAGGGATGTGGTTGGTCCGTCTCATGCCCAGGTTGCTCTGAGGGCATTGTTGTGTAGTGATTGCATTTTTTAGAGGTTTAGGGCAGATGTGCCCGAATGTAGAATGTTGCAGTAGTCGAGCGTACTATCTATGATGGCTCTGGCAAGCGTTAGGCAGTTTCTAGGGATATGGCTTGTCTGCTAAGGTTAATGTTGGTTGGATAGGCGGCAGAAGAGGCCAGGGCGCTCATGTGTTTGGACAGGTTGAGGTTGGCATCCAGGTAGAGGCCCAGCATTTTGATGTGTTTGGAGACTGGGATGGTGTTACCATCAATGCTGAAGACTGATAATGCTGGGTCCGGAGAGGTGCGGAGAGCCCACAACGAGAAGTTAATTATTTTCATCTTTGAGACAGAGATGGTGCTCGGCTATCCAGTTCTGTATTTGCTGTAGATTTGGTAGATGGTAGTAGAGTCTTCAGTGTGATTGTGAGTGATAGGAAGAAGTATTTGGGTGTCGTCTGCAAAATTGGTGTAGGAGATACCTAGGCTGTCCAGGTGATTGAATTTGGTGTAGATATTTAGAGAGTGGGGGAGATGCAGGATCCTTGGGGGACTCTGTAGAGGACAGACATGGGGCCTGCAGCAGCTTCTCCAGAGAATACTTTTGAGGTACAACCAGATAGGAAGGATTTGACCCAAGTTTTGTGTGTGGTGGACATATGTTATGAGGTTTTGGCAAAGAATGTTGGGTTGACGAGGTCAAAAGCAGCAGAGAGGTCAGGGAGGAGCAGTAAGGCAAGGTTACCTGAGTCATAGATGTTAACCAGTTTTATTTTGAGATCGATGAGGGCTTATTCTGTACTGTGTTCTGGTCCAAAGCCAGATTGTTGGGATCCAAGTAGGCGATGGTCTTCATGGATGGACTGAATTTGGGTGCAGGCTGTGCAGTTCAGAATTTTGAGAAATAGTTGGTGTGAAGAGCAGGATCGAGGGTGGGTTTCTTAAGTAGAGGCATACCCCAGGCTTCTTCAATGCATGTGCGGATGGAGCTCATGCTGAAAGAGGTGTTTATGAAGTTAGTGATAGTGGGGGCAAGTGGCTCAGCACAGTCTTTGACAATATGTGCTGGAAAGACATGTCCTTTGCAGTTAGATGGTTTTAGGAGCTGAATGGTTTTGGTTACATCGTGAATGGTGATTTCTGAGAAGTAAAAGGCGGGGGAAAAAGCTGGAGTGGTGGAGATGGTGGCTGGTTCAGTGGTTTTGGTGGACAATAGAATTGCGAGATAGATTTTTCTAAAGCTTGCTAGTTTATTTTGAGAGGGCTGTTTGTATGGTGATGCACAATTTCATATGTTTGGGGAATGAGAATGGAGGACTGGGTTCTCTAATGCTTTGAACATTTAAAATAATTATTTGTCATTGGAGTTGGCTTTAGTGATTCTGGTGATGTATGTATTGGCTTTGACAAGGAAGAGCACTGATTTCTAGGTTTTGGCAGCCATAGTGAACATGGCTTTGTTTGTTGGGGTGGGGTGTTTTCTCCTTAGATGTTTGAGGGCACGTTTGTGTTTATGGCTGGACTGGAAATCTTCAGAAAATCAGGTGTTGTTCATGCTTTTCTATTTGGGGTGTCAGGTTCATAGGGGAGCTTATAGTTCAAGCGCTTTAAAGAGGGCATTATCGTAGAGGCTGATGTTCATTTGTGGGACATGATGGTTGGCGTGGGTGGTAAGTAGTTGGGATAAAGTGGGAGCAGTGAGGCTTTGGTGAGTTTGCGGGTGTTGTGGGCGAGGATGGGCGATGGAGGTACAGTATATGTGTAAAGCAACATTATATCAAAGATTGATCAGTCCAGGGGAGGGGGGAGAAGGTGGGCATGAAGAGGTTAGTGTTATAGACAATAATCCAATCGAGTATTCAACCTTTGTCATCAGTGATGTAGGGGTGCAGAAGGCTCGGACACAATGGTGGCATGTTGTTAGGTATAATTCTTTATTTATTAATACAAGGGTGGAAACATGCTTCTATATCTGGAAAGCTAAGAGGGGTTTCCCTACCTCAAAGAAAGCGAATTAACTTGTCAGGAAGTCCAAAACTAAAAAGTCTGTCACTGCCGGGTCTCAAACCTACCTCTGTCGCTACCATTAACAATCTAAAGTAACTGTGCAAGGATGGTCTCCACACAAAGGAAAACATGTTATTTATGTGTCCATGCAACAGAAAAGTTCCAAGTCTCTCTGGTAGTAGAAAGGGATGCAAATTAATGTTTCAGAAAGCAAGATGCCAATGCTAGGGTTGTTCTCTTTCCCCCTAGATTTCTTCTTATGTTATGCTCATACATTTCGGGCTCTTGAGCCCCCTTTTCTCTTAAATTAAATCTCGCTGGACAGGTCACAAGGTCATGTGTAGAGGTGGTGCCAAGTACCCCCACCCAAAGCTCTGCCCCATGTTTCTTATATGTTGGGAGGCAGAGTGTGAGACAGTACCGGTAAGAATACTGATAAAGAAGGGGATCACGGCGGCAATGTTCCTATTAAGAAAGCCATACATGCATACACGACACTATGATGGCCATTTCATTAAAATCCAGGTGGAAGTGGGAAAGATGAGTAAAAGTGTGGAGTGGTGACATCACACAAAGCAGAGCTGACGCACCGGTAAACAGAGATAGAAGATATAAGCGCATATAAGGAGGAGGTGTTAAAAGTGACCAGCATTTCGGTCTCGAGATGAAGATGTTCATGCTACAGACACGGATGAAGACATTAAGTCATTTTGAAATTGTACAGTCGCAGCAACACAAGCAGACAAGTATTCTTTAAGGCTGGCTATGTAGTGATTAGACTGCGGCGATGCACCAATGTATACATGTAGGAAGAAATGGACTATAGATATTCCCCAATGCATTTTAGTGGAGCTGGACACTGTGAATAGAAAGCATGTTCAAGCGTGTCGCAGTTAGACATTGGGAAGCTCCACTGTGGAAGTGAATCAAGGAAGGGCTTGATTGGCCTGAAATCAGAAAGTCAAGGTCGAATTGTTCTTACAGAAGATACAATTAATGTGTGAAAGGAACAAACTCTCAAAGAGGTGATGGGGAGAAACACTGAAGACGACAGCGGTTTTCCATTTAATACAGTTCAAATACACCAAAATACTCTGGATCCTGGTCGGCAGTCAGGTGGATGGAAGAAAATAGACATGGGTTGGGCAGAAGCAAAACTGTGAGGCAAGGGATGCGTCCACTCCCTCATACTCTTGGTCACAGAGAACAAACTCAAGGCTAAACTTCAAAGAACTAATTCACTGGCAGACTACAGGGTGTTGATGGATAGTGGTCTAATTGGTGGGAAGCTATGGTTATGACTAGCCTGCCAAACATCTGGATGCCAGCCTGCATGATGCTTACGCAGGTGGAATATTGTAGAGGCATACAGGGGTGCCAACCAATTATAGAGGGCTGCCTAACAGAAAGCCCTATAGTTTGTATAACCGATGGGATGTCGTGTATTTGATGACGTTCATAGTGACTTGCACTTGGGAGAGGCTAAGTTGCCCACCTGATATTAGATACCCAATCACTCTTCCTGAACAGTATGGAACATATACCCAGAGGTTCCTTGTAAGCCGATCACTCTTCCAAATAGGTTTTTGTAGTCTGCCACGCAGGTAGACGTCAATGATGACAGGTTTGTACTATATATGTGTGTTTTTTTCATGAACTGCCCTGAGAGATTACTTTGCGATGTTGGATGATGTCTGTTGTGTTCCCTGTTTTAGATAATTGATATTAAAACAGTCATACTTTGACAACTTCCTGAGTCAGTTTTATTATTGATGTTTGAGCGTATTCTGCATCACCCTCCATCTCTAAGAACTGTTGCTTCTCCTTAAAGAGCTGTGCTGGCTGTCCCAGTTCAAATGTGTCTTGCATTTGTGTTTCTTTATCCTAGCATCCTGGCACAGGTTGAT
Organism: Ambystoma mexicanum; assembly: GCF_040938575.1. Lineage (NCBI taxonomy): Eukaryota > Metazoa > Chordata > Amphibia > Caudata > Ambystomatidae > Ambystoma > Ambystoma mexicanum. The sequence continues at coordinate 63,941,953 of NC_090934.1, forward strand.
TTCAAGCATAGGACTCCTTTTTGTCAGTTCCAGGATTCTTTTATCCTCGTACTCTCAATGTATTATGTGGATGTGAGTCCCAGACTCACACCAGTGCATTGCATCTGCTTGGTTCACGCTCCTAATAAAGTATACAACTCATTGATAGTACCAGCACCTATTATTCTCATTCTCTGGTTTGGGTGTGTGCTGCAGACTCCCATTGCTTTGTATATCCCCTTGGTTCACTCTCCTGCCAAGTATACAACTCACTCGGGGTCTCACACCCTCTACTTCTCGTTCCCTTGATTCCCGTGTTTGGGTGCGGACTGCAGACTCGCACGGCTTGGTATATCCCCTTGGTTCACTCTCCTGCCAAGTATACAACTCACTTGGACCCCTCACCCTCTACTTCTCGTCTTCTTGTTTGGATGCGGTCCCAGGCTGGCACGGCTTCCTTCCATTCCTTAGGTTCACTCTCCTGCCAGGTATGCAACTCATTAGGGGTCCCAGACCCTTTACTTCCATCTTTGTATTCCTCCTGTTGCTTTGCCGGATTTTCCTGCACCTTCCGGATACCCTGCATACCTGTTTCCTTCCTTCTTACAGGTTACAATGGTTCCCAGGAAGCTGCATCCCTCTGTGAGGTTCCGGTAGTGGCCGGGCCTCGAGCAGAGTCTGCTGGTAGTGCTCTGACTCTTCTGGTCTATGCCTTCCCTCTTTCGCTCACTTCGCCAGGGCCTGGGACACCTGGAGGGCTTGTTTGGTGGCAACCCGAGTAGCCTCTTGCTGGTGAACCAAGTTTGTGTTCTCCCTTTCCTCTGTGTGCGGATTCTGTTGCAGCTTGCGCCTGCAGCTTTCCAGCAAGGTTCACTTTACAACACTTCAGAGGAACTCTCTCGTGAGGTGTGGAGGTTGGTCGGGGGTATGAGGTGGGGGTTTGGTGAGATGTCATTAGGGTGGCTGCTGTGGTGTTCAGGTGCATGAGGAGAGTGTGCTAGTTCTAAGGGCACCTAGAACGGGGTTTTCTTTGGTGGGGCGAGTGAGTTGAACAGGGTGGGTGCATGAGCTTAATTTGAAGTGCCTTGAGGTGGCCAAGTAGGGAAGGGTGGCGCTGGGTCTGGCAAGGTGGTGTATGTGGTGTGTATTGGGCTTGGTGGTGGTGATTTCGAGTTGTGGTTGCAAGTGGGGAAGAAAGGAGGATTTGCTCAAATGTACCGTAAGGAGGGGGTAAGAAGCGAGTGTGTGTGATACAGAGAGGGGAAGGTGAGGCACGGTTTGAAGGGGGTTGCTGGTGGGTGCAGGTGGTGAGCTTTTGTGAGGGTGGTCGGGAGTTCGGGGTATGACGACCAGTGGATGCAGGGCTTGTTAGTGAGATGAAAGAAGCATCTTCTGTAGATTGCTGTAGCGATAGAGGGCTTCCCGTTGGTTGGGGTGGCGGATGATGCCAGGTTCTCTGGTTCTTCATGGGCCAATGAGAGGTAGAATTCAGCAGCACTTGCGTGGTCGAATGAGTGGGAGTGATGTGGGTTGCAACTGGTCTATGCAGTACATGGTCAGTGGTTATTGGCATGGTTCAGTGGCTGATCATGTCCAGACAGGCACAGACAGTCAGGTACCTAAAATGAGTGCCTTCCAGGTGGGCCTGAAAGGAAAGAGAGCACTCAGAATCATTTCTGCCTCCTGTCGCACATACAGTCACCACCAGCCCTAGGCACTCTTAATAACCGGCACTCCCCACAGAAAGCAGCAGCAAGGACCTTGAGACAGCCCATGTCAGGCTGTTTCGGAAGCAAGGCATTTTCATGTATTGTTTACATTTTGTAAAGATTTTACAAGGGCTCTTTTTTAATATATTTTTATTTTTTTCATTTACTCAGTTGCTTAGGGTAGGTTGACATTGAAAATAGTGTCTTGTTTCTCTACAAAACTCATTAAAAAAAAACCTGCTGGTGTACTGGAAAAAAGTATAAGTGAACCCAAAGAATAACTAAAGGACCGTTCACCAGCATTCCTCTGTCCACATTTCGTTCCGTGAGCCAGTTATTTTAACCCAGTGCCTTTCTTCTTAGTGGTTTTGAGGAAGTCCACCCTGCCCTAACCTTTGCCTTTCTTGCCTTCTCCACACCACTGAGGGGCCAGCAGGATGATCTCGAACCCAGGTAGGCATGGTTTGGAGACAGGTTAGAGGTGGGTCAAGTATTAAGATAGAGCATAACACATATATTTTTTGAGCACCTACACCCATCTCTCAAAAGGTTACTTGTTTTGACCCCCCGGTCCCTGCTACAGAATCATCTGGTTATTTAGAGTCTTTTAGTTAAAACACTATTTGCAATAGAAAACCTTCACATTTTCAGGGAGATAGCTACCAAGCGTAGATTATCAAAGATGCCGCTAGAGACTTGGCACCTTTCATCTCTAAATAAATTCATGCCTCATTCTTATCAGGCACTGTCCCTAGCAACCTAAAGGAGTCATGGGTCCTGCCCCTCCTAATAACCAATCTCTAGACCTCACCATTCCAATTAACTATCGGCCAATCACTACAGTAGCTTCCTACTTAAGATCCTAGATAAAGTAGCCTACCTTCAGATACAGGAGTGCTTAGAGACAAATCACCTCCTAGGAGTCCGCCAATCTGGCCTTAGGCCACAACACGGCACCGAAACGGCTCTGATTGTTTGTAAAACCCAGATCGAAGAACTCAGAGACTAAGGGAAAACAGCCCTGCTACCTCTCCTTGATCTTTCTGCCGCCTTTGATCTGGTGGACCACAAAGTGTTATGTAAACACCTTGACTCAGCCGCTCACTTCTCCCAGGATGCTATAGCATGGATCCAAACCTTTCTGAATAATAGGACCATGAGAGTATTCGCGCCGTCAGCGGCTGCAGACCCGATTCCAATCACATTTGGTGTGCCGCAGGGTTCCTGCGTATCACCAACAATGTAAAACATATTAACGAAGCCATTGTTCGATGACCTGGACTATCTGGGTGTCACCTACACTAATTATGCAGATGACACCCAGATCCTCATACCGCTTACCGGGGACTATGACAGGGATATGGCCTTGGTAAATAAAATGTATCTAATCATCCAAGCATGGATGGCTGCCCACGGCCTCTGCTTGAATGACGATAAAACTAAGCTCCTTATACTCGGCACTGCAGTCAACCTGAACAAACTCAGCTCCAAATATACTTCTTTCAATATCGAAGGAAATCTTATCAAAGTAGTAAAAGAGGTAAAAACTCTAGGCTTCTACCTAGACTCTACTCTCACATTAGACAAACAGGTCAATGCCATGGCCTCAACCACAGCATAAACTTGCAAGTTGGTCAGAGCCTGCAAACCTTTTCTCTCCAAGGACAGCTGCAAAATCCTAGATAGAGCCCTTATCCTCTCCACGCGGACTATTGCAATGCCTTGTACATGGGCACAAGCAAGCACATCGTCAATAAAAATCTAAATCCTCCAGAGCAATGCTCTCAGAACTGCACAGGGTATACCTAGAAGGGAACACATCTCAGAAATGAGGAGACAGAACAAATGGCTATCCATCATTGACAAAATCATGCTTAACACTGTCTTGCTAACCCATAAATGTCTCATCAAAGCTGCCCCACTGTATCTCTCGTAGAGAATCATTAGAAAATCCACAGGATGCCCCACCAGGACAGCTAACTCCATCTGCCTGCTCGTTCTTAGATGTAAAATAAAATAAAAAAACCTAGGGAGCAGCTTCCCTCTTATGGCAGCACAGTACTGGAATGCCCTCCCTCTGACCTTGAGAGCGGACCAAACCTTCCTTAACTTTAGGCGTAACACCCTTAACAGGCTCATTGCCAAGGACCACTGACACTCCCTAATTTGCTTGACCCGCCTGTACCTTATTGTATGATCCTCTGCCTTATAACGTACATAACTCCTGTATTATTTTGCACATTTGCTGTTACCTTTCTGTATATAACCTTTGTAATTGTTTTGTATATCTTGCTGTAACCATTGTAGCTTCATCCCGAAAGCATACTTGTAACTTCTTGCTAATTGTGCCCAGATACCTTCAGGTTCGGTGCGCCATGTAAATCAATAAACAAACAAACAAACAAACATAGAAATGGTGGAGATGAATGTAAAGGAATGGCCAAGAGTAAATCTTGAGAAATAATGAAAAAATAGTAAAAACATGTAAAATAAGGAAGTCTACTCAAAATGTTGAAAAAGTAATGTACACAAATGTTTTCTTAAAGCAACATTTGGGCTTGTGGCTCAGTGGACTAATGCTTCCACTACAGGGTACTGTGTTTTGACCTCATGGTCACAAGTTCGAATCCCGCCAGGTCCACTGAGCCCATCATCCTTTCTGATTTCCATAAAATGAGTGCCATGGAGTTGGGTAACAATAAACATCTGTTATTTGTGAATACCTAAAAGCTGCCCCTCTGAGGGCGAAAAAGCGCTCTACAAATACGTCTGTTTTGTTACTGAACAGGTACAAGCATTGGCCAGAAATAAATAATCAGTGGGCCAGTGATGGACTCATTTAATTAAAGCAAGACACCTGAGGATGCGGCACCATGAAAAAATACAAGGGGGAGGGTTCACGCTAGGTTATTGCCATCATAATGTGCTCTTACTTCTCCGATTCTGGCTCCATGTTGATAGTGCTGGTATGAAACACACATGTGTTTGTTTTCAGTATTGGAGGCCCAAAGGTGTGGCTGCCAATGTCCTAATTACATGCTCCTAGAGCCACATGGAGAAAGTAAGATCATTTGCTACCCAGCTACCAGCGGAAATGCCTCTGGAACTACCAGCGGAACTGTCTCTGGAATTACCAACAGAACTACCTCTGGAAGTAACACAGAAACTGCCTCTGGAACTACCAGCGGAACTGCCTCTGGAACTACCAGCGGAACTTCCTCAGGGACTACAAGCGGAACTGCCTCTGGAACTACCTGCGGAATTGTCTCTGGAATTACTAACAGAACTACCTCTGGAAGTAACACAGAAACTGCCTCTGGAACTACCAGCAGAACTGCCTCTGGAACTACCAGCGGAACTTCCTCAGGGACTACCAGCGGAACTGCCTCTGGAACTGCCAGCGGAACTGTCTTTGGAATTACCAACAAAACTACCTCTAGAAATAACACAGAAACTGCCTCTGGAACTACCAGCGGAACCTGCCTCTGGAACTACCAGTGGAACTTCCTCAGGAACTACTAGCGGAACTGCCTCTGGAACTACCAGCGGAACTGTCTCTGGAATTACCAACAAAACTACCTCTGGAAGTAACACAGAAACTGCCTCTGGAACTACCAGCGGAACCTACCTCAGGAACTACCAGCAGAACTTCCTCAGGAACTACTAGCGGAACTGCCTCTGGAACGACCAGCGGAACTGTCTCTGGAATTACCAACAGAACTACCTCTGGAAGTTACACAGAAACTGCCTCTGGAACTACCTGCAGAACTGCCTCTGGAACTACCAGCGGAACTTCCTCAGGGACTACCAGCGGAACTGCCTCTGGAACTGCCAGCGGAACTGTCTTTGGAATTACCAACAAAACTACCTCTAGAAATAACACAGAAACTGCCTCTGGAACTACCAGCGGAACCTGCCTCTGCAACTACCAGTGGAACTTCCTCAGGAACTACTAGCGGAACTGCCTCTGGAACTACCAGCGGAACTGTCTCTGGAATTACCAACACAACTACCTCTGGAAGTAACACAGAAACTGCCTCTGGAACTACCAGCGGAACTTCCTCAGGAACTACTAGCGGAACTGCCTCTGGAACGACCAGCGGAACTGTCTCTGGAATTACCAACAGAACTACCTCTGGAAGTAACACAGAAACTGCCTCTGGAACTACCAGCAGAACTTCCTCAGGAACTACTAGCGGAACTGCCTCTGGAACTACCAGCAGAACTTCCTCAGGAACTACTAGCAGAACTGCCTCTGGAACGACCAGCGGAACTGTCTCTGGAATTACCAACAGAACTACCTCTGGAAGTAACACAGAAACTGCCTCTGGAACTACCAGCGGAACTGCCTCTGGAACTACCAGCAGAACTTCCTCAGGAACTACTAGCAGAACTGCCTCTGGAACGACCAGCGGAACTGTCTCTGGAATTACCAACAGAACTACCTCTGGAAGTAACACAGAAACTGCCTCTGGAACTACCAGCGGAACTGCCTCTGGAACTACCAGCGGAACTTCCTCAGGAACTACCAGTGGAACTGCCTCTGGAACTACCAGCGGAACTGTCTCTGGAATTACCAACAGAACTACCTCTGGAAGTAACACAGAAACTGCCTCTGGAACTACCAGAGGAACTGCCTCTGGAACTACCAGCGGAACTTCCTCAGGAACTACCAGCGGAACTGCCTCTGGAACTGCCAGCGGAACTGTCTCTGGAATTACCAACAAAACTACCTCTGGAAATAACACAGAAACTGCCTCTGGAACTACCAGCGGAACCTGCCTCTGGAACTACCAGTGGAACTTCCTCAGGAACTACTAGCGGAACTGCCTCTGAAACTACCAGCGGAACTGTTTCTGGAATTACCAACAAAACTACCTCTGGAAGTAACACAGAAACTGCCTCTGGAACTACCAGCGGAACTGCCCCTGGAACTACCAGCGGAACTTCCTCAGGAACTACCAGTGGAACTGCCTCTGGAACTACCAGCGGAACTGTCTCTGGAATTACCAACAGAACTACCTCTGGAAGTAACACAGAAACTGCCTCTGGAACTACCAGCGGAACTGTCTCTGGAACTACCAGCGGAACTTCCTCAGGAACTACCAGCAGAACTGCCTCTGGAACTACCAGCGGAACTGTCTCTAGAATTACCAACAGAACTATCTCTGGAAGTAACACAGAAACTGCATCTGGAACTACCAGCGGAACCTGCCTCTGGAACTACCAGCGGAACTGCCTCTGGAACTACCAGCGGAACTTCCTCAGGAACTACCAGTGGAACTGCCTCTGGAACTACCAGCGGAACTGTCTCTGGAATTACCAACAGAACTACCTCTGGAAGTAACACAGAAACTGCCTCTGGAACTACCAGCGGAACTGCCTCTGGAACTACCAGCGAAACTTCCTCAGGAACTACCAGCGGAACTGCCTCTGGAACTGCCAGCGGAACTGTCTCTGGAATTACCAACAAAACTACCTCTGGAAATAACACAGAAACTGCCTCTGGAACTACCAGCGGAACCTGCCTCTGGAACTACCAGTGGAACTTCCTCAGGAACTACTAGCGGAACTGCCTCTGAAACTACCAGCGGAACTGTTTCTGGAATTACCAACAAAACTACCTCTGGAAGTAACACAGAAACTGCCTCTGGAACTACCAGCGGAACTGCCCCTGGAACTACCAGCGGAACTTCCTCAGGAACTACCAGTGGAACTGCCTCTGGAAGTACCAGCGGAACTGTCTCTGGAATTACCAACAGAACTACCTCTGGAAGTAACACAGAAACTGCCTCTGGAACTACCAGCGGAACTGTCTCTGGAACTACCAGCGGAACTTCCTCAGGAACTACCAGCGGAACTGCCTCTGGAACTACCAGCGGAACTGTCTCTAGAATTACCAACAGAACTACCTCTGGAAGTAACACAGAAACTGCCTCTGGAACTACCAGCGGAACCTGCCTCTGGAACTACCAGCGGAACTTTCTCAGGAACTACCAGTGGAACTGCCTCTGGAACTACCAGCGGAACTGCCTCTGCAACTACCAGCGGAACTGCCTCTTGAACTACCAGCGGAAATGTCTCTGGAATTACCAACAGAACTACCTCTGGAAGTAACACAGAAACTGCCTCTGGAACTACCAACGGAACCTGCTTCTGGAACTACCAGCGGAACTTCCTCAGGAACTACCAGTGGAACTGCCTCTGGAAGTACCAGCGGAACTGTCTCTGGAATTACCAACAGAACTACCTCTGGAAGTAACACAGAAACTGCCTCTGGAACTACCAGCGGAACTGTCTCTGGAACTACCAGCGGAACTTCCTCAGGAACTACCAGCGGAACTGCCTCTGGAACTACCAGCGGAACTGTCTCTAGAATTACCAACAGAACTACCTCTGGAAGTAACACAGAAACTGCCTCTGGAACTACCAGCGGAACCTGCCTCTGTAACTACCAGCGGAACTTTCTCAGGAACTACCAGCGGAACTTTCTCAGGAACTACCAGTGGAACTGCCTCTTGAACTACCAGCGGAAATGTCTCTGGAATTACCAACAGAACTACCTCTGGAAGTAACACAGAAACTGCCTCTGAAACTACCAGCGGGACTGCCTCTGGAACTACCAGCAGAACTGCCTCTTGAACTACCAGCGGAACTGCCTCTTGAATTACCAACAGAACTTCCTCTGGAACTACCAGCAAAACTGCCTCAGGAACTATCACCGGAGCTGCCTCTAGAATTACCAACAGAACTGCCTCTGGAACGACCAACAGAACTTCCTCTGGAACTACCAGCAAAACTGCCTCAGGAACTATCACCGGAGCTGCCTCTAGAATTACCAACAGAACTGCCTCTGGAACGACCAACAGAACTGCCTCTGTAACTGCCACCGGAGCTGCCTCTGGAATCAACACTGTAACTGCCTCTGGAACTACCAACCAAAGTGCGTCTACAAATACCAGCGGAACTGCCTCTGGAACTACCAGTGGAACTGCCTCTGGAACTACCAGCGGAACTGCCTCTGGAACTACCAGCGGAACTGCCTCTGGAACTAAACAGGAACTACCTCTGGAAGTAACACAGGAACTACCTCTGGAAGTAACACAGGAACTACCTCTGGAAGTAACACAGGAACTGCCTCTGGAAGTAACACAGTAACTGCCTCTCGATCTTCCACCAGCACTGCCAGTACTAATTGTCAATAGCTTATTGTAAAGGCCGTCTATCTGTGTTTGTTAAATGAACTGCAAGTCCAATTCACTTAACCATGTGATCAATGAACAAACTAGTCAGATTCAGGAAACTAGCAGCGAGCTGGCTGCTTCCACGAACTAGCGGATGTAGCCAGCTGAAGGAACTTTGTGTTGACATTGCCGCTAAAACCTTAATATTCCCAGCACCCTGTAATATGTAGATAACGTTTATATAAAACTACCGTTTGATAGCTTTAGTGTCCTTCAATATCTCAAATATATCTTTAGAATGCTCTGATAGGTTCATAATTACCCTTCCAAGAACGATCCGTATTATCAGTGTCTTTAGTTTCTAATAAACCTGCATGGTTACTTGTGAACCTTATATTTTCTAATTGAGCTCTCTACTCTCTACTCTCTACTCTAATCAGGTGAACGTGTTGCTTAAGAGTATTGCAGGTCTAGGGAACGTGTGTCAGATTAACACACTTCCCCAGCACATGCACTAATGCCCGTGTCTGCAACATATGACTCTCCAGATGTTTTGGACTACAGTTCCCATCAGGGCTACCCGGCATAGTCAAAGGCAGGGGATCATGGGAGTTGTTACAGACCCCTCAGCGCATCCATGCTCTCTACATGTGGGATAACATGTATTCTAGGAAGTCCACTGTGTGTAATGTTGTGCAAGTTTGCTAGACATCCGAAAAGAAAGTACTGTATGCATGCGGAAATACACTTCTTGACATTGTCAGTCTCTGGTGATTAAGACAGAGTGGCCTTTCGTCACTTATAGCGCTTTGAAAACAGAGAGCGCTATATGTATTATTACATTTAGTAGAATAGCCAAAATGACACGATCTTTCAAACAAATACAGAAATACATTGAGTGATACCACCAGTTCCGAGAGTGTAAGATAAAAGTCTTTAGGAAGAACACATCCTAATATTACAACACATCTTGTCCTTTCATAAACACATACAGTGGTGCAATGCATTAAAAGACACATCTTCCAAATTGTGGAACTTGTACTGCATTCGGTCAGCAGTTGTTTAACACTTTCCACACACTCAATACTACACAAGGGCAAGTTCTCAGGGATCTTTCTATTTTAAACTCGCGCTTACAATTTCCCCAAACAGCAAGAGAGCGCTATATTCTAAATTAAGAGTACACCTATTGTTGGGACAGGGTAGAGAAGCACAAGCCGTGATCTCGTCCTTTCTCCCAGAGCAGAAGCCAGGGCTAAAGATTGAGCTGCCATTTTAGCAGCTAGAAAGCATCACTCATTCTGCTGTATAAACATAAGATGCTATGCGCCTGTTCTATATAGTCTCTGGGATCCCTTCCCTCCACAGTGTTTGTGGCTGCCCTGTTGCTGTGATGTTAGAGTGAGTGATGGAACGCATGCAGAGCATTGAAGGTTGCTTCAAGGAGCTTCCAGGAGCTTCCTGAGTGGTGAGCAGTTGTGGGTCTTCTCCTTCCCCTGTACTTGTAACCTATGGATTGAGACATGAATAAAGGCACCTGCCTGCACTTAGATGAGTCCCGGACCTTCTATTGCTGAAGGCTCCTTATGCTTTCACGCTGCAGAAGCCGTGCTTCCTGGTGACACCGCGCCGAGGCTCGTTCAAGTGCAGCGTGCTTGCCTTGGAACCGGGTCGGTGCCCGGCGTCCTGAATTTGAGACCCCAGCCGAATATACTCCACAGTTAACCACGCCCACCACGTGTGAAACTAAGTACCACGTTGTGGGTATTAGTAATGGTAACAAGCAGCATTAGTTACCAAGTGATTTGAAACTGTATTGCCAATGATAGTGCCAGTGTATGCATTACCATCAATATCTGAAAATCCAGGTATTTCAATTATGTATTTGGCAATGTGGTATTCCTGCTGCACGGTGGAAAGGTTGGAGTAACATGTTAAGTCTTTGTGTAGAACTGCATTGTGTCTCACCATGGCATTTAGCATACTGTGAAGCACAAGTTGTGCACGAGCATCATTTTTCACCAGCGCTTACTTGTGAAAGTGATGTTGAATCCACGCTTTTCCGTAGAGTGGTCGGTTTGGAACTCCAGCCGGGCGACATGGCCGCTGCTCGTCAAGGAAGGTGGCACTTGGTTCCCTGAGAAGGTGCCCAGCACCGGCGACTCCGCCGTGCCACCGTCCTTCACCGCCAGGAAGTCAAACTGGGGCTCCACGTCGAAGTCTTTGAAGGCCAGGTGGATGCGGCTCTCCTGCTTGGCGATGATGAGCCAGACGCAGTGCAGCTGGTTCGCGTACTCCTCCGGGTAGTTTGGGGACAGCACGGTGCCAGAGGACGTGGTGAAGTTGAAAAAGCAAGAAACTGAAAAGAGAAGAAAAAAAATACAAAGACGGTCATGAAAAAAGCTGGCATTCTGTCTAGAGTGTACCTCTATGGATGAAAAGGCAACGCACAAGTTATGATCCTGGGGCACATGGGCAATGCTTAGGAAATTCAATTGTTCCTACAAAGAACATAAACATAGCAAAATGCAGTCAAAAGCCACTGAAGAGGCTGGTGCGTGCTAACATGCATGCCTTACCTATGATGTCATGTGCAGTGATTTCAAACCCTGAACCCTGCCTCCCCTTGCTTAGGTCACTTTCAACGTGAATCTCTGATAAGACATTCCTTTAACCAGTAATCGCTGTTAAAGTTTGACTCCCAGAAATAAACACAAGCTTTTATAGATTGAAACAATGCCTTCGAGGACCACCAATGGCTTCGAGACCCACCACTGGCTTCGAGGCCCACCAATGGCTTTGAGGCACACCAATGGCTTTGAGGCCCACCAATGGCTTCGAGGCACACCAATGGCTTCGAAAATCACCAATGGCTTCGAATGGCACACCAATGGCTTCGAGCCCACCAATGGCTTTGAGGCACACCAATGGCTTGGAGGCGCACCTATATTCCTTCAAGGGAAATATGGTGCGTTCTACTGACTGCACCCATAATCCATGCATTCACAAGTTGCCCTGTCCATGTAATCAATATTGCATGTGGTAACTTCTCCATCATTCGTCAAATCATTCATCAATATATTGGTATAAAAGCACCCCTCTGGTGTCCCATCTATGGCAGTCGGCTGCTGGGTGATCCACCCATTGTCTCGTCCATGTATCTCTCAGTCTGTATTTACTGCCAGGGGTGCTCAACCACCTGTCCGCCCACTGGCCCCTCACCTATCAGTCCATTGGTCCATCCATTCCTCTGTTAATCCAAGATCTTCCTTAACAGCGATTTCCCCACCTCCCTCTACTCTCTAGCCTAACTGAGCTGGGGTGTTCTGCCCCCCTCTGTTCCCTCACCTGATCGCTTGGAGACCTCTCGCTGCCAAATGCCCCCCCTCCTTTGCCCATTGTTAGATCCCCGCTCCATTGGATTGATCGCTTGAGATCTGCTTGCCTCTGTGTGTTCTTCCTCTATGACCTGTAAATTGCTCCATTCCTTCCTGAAGCCAAGGTAGGTCTGTGTTCAATAAATAGATTAATAATGTTAATACGCTCTGTCCATTGCTCATCAATGTACCCAACTTGTAATGGGCCAGTCCCACTAAATAATCCACTATGCCGGCAGCCAGTCCTCACCAGATTTCCCTCAATGCATCTTTGAATTAATCCATTCTGCCATGGCTCTCAATGTACAGCCAGTCACTCTACATGTCACCGTTCACATGTCATCTATATAACCCTCTATGAGTTCATACATCACTCCACTAACTCATGCAAACTTTATCCATACACCTTTAATCAATCAGACTCTCCCAGTCGCTATTAAGTCCCCGACTATAGACAACACACACCTGTCATTAAAGTACTCAATCCGACCAATACATATTCATCAATATTCTTACCCAGCAAGGGAGCCTTGCACAATTCACCTAATACGTATCTATAAAGCCATAGGTCTCCTATGCCACCATATTTCCATTAATTCATGTTGAGACACCAGCTGCGTGTCCACCATTCAACCAACTGATCATTGATTTCACCACGCGTGCAACCCACCAAACCCACTGGAACTCGACCACGAATCCACCCCGCATGTGCTAAAAATGACCAGGACCCAAGACTCTCTCAAGCATTGTGCACTATATCCACTTGCTGAATACATATATCTAACATCAGCAACATCACACCAATGGCTCTCAGGGGCCCAAAAACCCATTGATCTACTTATAAATTCACAAACTCACCACTTCGCCCATTTCCGAACATAGCCGTATACATTGTAACCGAGGTAGACGGCTATCAACATATACACCCAGTGTATGTGCACACCCCAATTCGTAGTGCTAATCTGAAAGTACCCATAACCTCTCAGAAACTCTGCTGCCAGGTGAAGGCATGCATATTGATTAAGGTGGCCTTCTGTTGCTCTTATCAGGTCACCTATTGATAATATGGCAATGCTCCTGAGGAGTACAGCCCCTCGTATATCCACCTGGCCCTTTGCCCACTGCTCAACTGGTCACCATGAACTCATAAGTCCACTGATCCATCACACCCTTCAACACCCCCTCATTTCCCCGCCCACCACATCCCACCTATTCACCATCCATCCATCCATCCATCCATCCATCCATCCATCCATCCTTCCATCCATCCATCCATCCATCCATCCATCTACCCAGTCAAGCAATGACAAACATGCTGCAAGGTTCATCTGTCAATGATCCCTGAAAGTATCTACTATCAATTACCCTAGCCAACTGGCCACCCGTCCACTCTATATGGAGACACTTATGAAGCCAACCAGTCTACTACAGCCTAATAAAATGATGGAACCAGTGTGATACCAGCCATGGAATCTGATTGGTTATCAGAAAGCTTCATAGTCAAAAGATGGTGGCCATAAACAGTAGGTACAAAATAGAATTTAACTAACTCCCCTCTGCCTTTCCCATACCCATGTCCACTAACTCTGCACCCTAGAACTTGAAGTGAACCTCTTTCTAGCCTAGGTATTTCTCCCCGATGGGTGTGTGGGGTATATCGACTGCGCTATGGATCTTTTAAAGTCCGCTCGCTCCTGGTAAGGCCATCATAACCCAACCGAGCAGCTTAGTGGAGCACGAGGTGGGGCTCCTGAAATCCCCACCAGCCCACTGTTTGGAGTTATGCTTGAAGTGTGTCCTGTTGAAAACGAGTCACTCTCTTTCCAATTCTACTGACAGATGCAGGAATGACCTCGACGAGCCGGCTGGATAGCCTTGTATCACCAGATACAGAAAAATCACTGCTGTGCTTCTAAAATTAGGCCAACAGTGGGGAGACGCCATCTTCTCGATAGCCAGACCTGGAAGTTTGGTTGGACTGAAAAGTTTGTTTAATGAAGTTGATCTGTAGATTTGATCTGATCAAAGGAACATCTAAAAGCTGTCACCAGCACGGTTCCTCGCCGCCCCCGACGTTTCCTGCTGGCAAACATCTGCTGTGTTCTGGCTACTGTATCTACACAAGACTCATTATTTCATAGTATTCTTGCTTCCCTTATCTTTCACAAAGTTATGTGCCTGCTGTTCTCTGTAAATTGTGTGTTATTAGTTAACGTGGTATCTCCAGGGTAAAGTCCTGACCCAGACAGGATACCTAAGCATGCACAAACGCCCCCCAATGCAATTCAAAGCTGCTGGAACTAAATGTCGGTGCCAAGAATTATGCAGCCATTAGCAGGGTGGCACTCTGGCACACATTAAAATGCAATGGGGCAACAATGTATATATCTAGGGGCAACTTGATACACTCTAACGCCTTTGGGTAGTGGCATCTTTTGGAGCAAGAACAAATTGCCCTTTTGAGAATGGGCCTTGCTCAAAACTGCTTCCTGAGGTTAAAGGAAGCCCACATTGGTATGGGACTGTCTTGCAATCTCAAAACCCTGAATGCAATCCCCAGTCCTCTCCTTAACTTTGCACTTTTCCTTGTTTTTACTATATTTTCAACTGTTGGATCAGATGTAACCTTTCACTTTGCCTTGCCTTTTGTAGCTTTTCAATTGTTGGATCAGATGTAACTTTTCACTTTTCCTTGTCACTAATACCTTTTCAACGGTTGGGTAAGATGTAAACTTTCGTTTTTTCTTGTCCTTTCTAGCGTTTCAACTGTTGGATCAGATGTAACTTTTCACTTGTCCTTGTTTTTACTGGATTTTCAACTGTTGGATCACATGTAACTTAGCACTTTTCCTTGTCTTTACTAGCTTTTCAACTGTTGGATCACATGTAACTTAGCACTTTTCCTTGTCTTTACTAGCTTTTCAACTGTTGGATCATATGTAACCTTTCAGTTTGCACATCTCTGAAGGTTTGAAAAGTTCAACTTGGTCAAACATGCAGGATTTCAGTATATCCAAGCATTCCTTAAACCAGCTAGCTCCTGCTTAATGATAAGTACTGGGCCTGCTACTCACATCAATGTGCAATAGTGACACTGATGGTGAACTCTATTTGTAATATAGTACTTCATTGAAACGTTCGGAGCCTTCTGGGGACAGTCTCTCTAAACTAGAACTCTGTGGGAGACAGTTAGAAGGCATTGCTTCTAGATAGGACACCCACCACAGCGTAAGCCTCGGGACGGGCACTCTGTCAAGACCACTCGATGAGTAGTCCCCACAGATATTTATTTATTTATATTGACATTTGTAGAGCGCACCTAACCCTGGGGTATCTGGGCGTATTGCTTCTCTGCCTAGTAACCCATCCGAGTCTCAACCCTCCCACAACCTCTAACCCTAACCAGCCTTAGATCCATTGTTTGCCATTGATTCTCCTAAATTGCATCTGACATTTTGCCTTTCTTCAGGAGAGAGTTCTAAATCAAGGTTCCTTTGAACGTTTCCCACAGTGCATCTACTTTCCTCACAAATGAAAACTCAGAGGAAATCCCAAATCCGAGTAACGTAAAAGAAAAATTAATCATTGAGCAGCAGCGCAGATGGCGCAAAGGTGATAGGAACACTCTGAGGATGCAGGGGGAGATGAAATAGAATGCAGAGGTATTAGGACTGCAAGACTGCGCATCAACCATCACAGAAGACCGGATGACACAGCAACATCTGAGCTTAAGGTATGTAAAACCACACCACGTCGGTGGACATTTGCCGCAGGCACCGCTTTACATCCATGCGCTTTGGAATGCAGCAACGACTATGACAAATTCGGTCAAGCTGAAACACCAGACTTGCCACAACTCCTCTGCCATTAGAATACAGTGACGACCTGCGACAAATTACAATCTAGATGTATACACAATGAGTCTCCCGCACTGGTGCTCTATCATGACCTCCCTCTTCACACGCCCACATGCCTGGCCTCTTGGGGACCTTATCAGAGCCCAACCAGCCCTTCGATGTTCTAATCCTGGCCAAATGCACACACATGTCTTAGGCTTCCTCTTAGAAATGTGCCATACCTGGACTTCTGCCCCCGAAGGTAATCCTACCACTATATACCACTATATAAATGATTCCTACAATACAATGAAAGAGAGAGTGCCGATGGGAAAAAAGCTAATCGAACTGACCGTTCTGTGTCACAGCCATGAAATACAAGATATAAGACACAGCGAAGCAAAATATGGTTCGCCTGGTTTTGACCGATTGATATTCTATTTCTATTCTTATTTTGTTTCTTATGTGATATATACCTCTGAAGGTTGCAAGAAGTTATTGGACGTATCAGTACTTCTCTGTGTTTGGCCCAATGACCTGGACCAGCCTCCCTGCCTCACGTCGCTCCCCAAACTCCCTTGCTTCCTTTCAGAAACATCTAAAAACTCTACTCTTTTCCTGACTGTAACCCCTTGCAGGTTCTTCAGTACATGGCACAGACCAACAACCTAATGAAAACGTCATTACTGCAGACGCAGTTCACCCTGCCTGGTACATGTTTATGTTTTGCACACTACAAACATACATATAGCATAGCGAAACGCTCTTCAGCCTGGAAGATTGCAAGATGAATGAACGAAAGCAGACAGCAGAGCAAGGGGGTCCAGAGAGATGCTTGGCTACCTGGTCAATTGGAAAGAGGCCATGGAAAAGAGCTCTGAGAGAGAGGAACGTCTTACCAGGTAAGACTGGGGACCATCCTGAAGCGTCCTCTAACAGCAGTGCTCACCCCCTCAAATGCGAAAGGAAAAGTGGTTTGGTGGAAACACAAGTTTCCCCTATATGACCCCATGTCTTCCTCAAGGCTAAATTAATTCTTGGCTGCCCATGGTGGATGGGTGTATGGCTTGCCGGTTGGACAATCCTGTTAGCAATGGCAGAGCTAGATGCCTTGGCTTCATTGGGTAATTCAAGATTGGCCTCAGGTATTTGTGATTTAGTAATCCTCTGGGTGTTGGCCTCAGTGGGCTTGCTGTGCCTTTCCGCTCCTGTTTTCCATTGCTGGTCTCTGGATAGTGACTAGTCACCATCCAGAGACCAGGCGAGGAGAACAGGAGCAACACATACCCGACGATAATCTTCACTTACCCAATGAAGGCAAGGAATCTGGCTCTGTCATTGCTAGAGGGACTGTCCAACCGGCAAGCTATAAACTCATCAACGATGGGCAGCTAGAAATTAATGTAGCCTTCAGAAAGACCCTTGAGGGTCGAAACACATGCTGGCTGACCTACCTAAATCACTGATTCAATTATTTTCATGAAAACTTGAAAAAACGTTGTGCACCTTATTATCAGCGCAAGAATTACGGGGTCAAACCTTTTCACGTTAATACAAGAGGCGTGGGCAACACCTCTCCTTCCCGTAAACTTGCTGCTAATTAAATTTACCAAAACTTAAACAAACCGTATACCTAGTGCTGCTTGAGTTCATTCTGCCTCCAGTACCCACTTTCACCTAATTTACAACTTGAACCTATAGAAATGATGGAGGACGTCTTCAATGAGGAGGACGATATAAGCAGAGTTAACAGCGGTAACATCGAAAAATGACTACTGAAATGCAACTGAGGTGGCAAGCATGATGGTGTCACTAAATCAATGTCTGTCTGTTCGTCATGGATACGAAGCTTGTATCCCCTCACGGAAATGACAGACAGCACAATTAACAATGTTAATTAGAACATGTAGACAATGGATGAGAGGCTTCAGTTTGGAGGGCACCATGTGGCGGTATAAGCAATGCTTTTGCCCAGCAATCCTCTATAGCCTTGAGAGCCTGACAGTGTACGATCTTAACTGGCTATGGACCGTTGAGGGTTGCTTTTGGTGGAGAATGTCTTCCAATGGAGATTTTCAGATTAGAACTCGGCCACATCTCCTTGGAAGCAGGTGTATTGCTGAAGCGAGGGCCACTTTATATTAAGACATTAAGTACCCTGAGATTCCCTTTGCTGTCCTCTTTAGGAATGGAAATGAGATATGATATGGTATGATATCATATGATATGATATGATATGGAATTTGGTACGTGCCTATATACACAAGATCTCAAGGGTGTGTTTCTCACGCTGGATCTGTCATAATGTAAGATGATTGGTTGGCTTTCTGATTGGGAGGCAGGTTTTTATGAATTAAAGTGTTCAATTGTATTGAAGACAGAAAACTGGGATTGGTATCAGAATTAGGATCACTTAGCAAAATTGAAACAATACACCCATTTCCTTTGTATGCTCTCTAATTATAAAAGGCTCAACCCTATCGTTCATTATGTCCTTCTTCGCTTTTATGTAGATTTGTATTTTTTACTGGAGGCTAAAACATCTCCCTGCACTGTGGGTAATTGGGCCAGCACTTAATCTCCCATCAGACAAGAGAGCTTTTTGCATTTTGTAAATTGAACAACGTAATGGAGACGGCTAAACATGTGCTGACTGAATGCAATCAGCTGGGGACCCCTTACATGTGTAATGTGGGGGCTTTTGTGCATAATATGGACTCTATTTAAGAACCAGCCTTTTGGTATGTTTGCCTGAACTGCATCTTGCACTTTATAGAATAGGGGGGATTGTGCGTAAAGCTGTCATGGTGAGTAAATAAAATTGGTTTAAATGAATGTTTTACTTTTGTAGCAATTGTTTATTATATAGTATATGTATTGTACGGTATTTTTTACATGTTTTAACAGTTATTGCAATTTGAGTTTTATCATGAGGAAGGTTCATTTGAACTATATCACATTAAATAAATTATAAATAATGATGTTACTAAATCTCCGTGCATTTAATGGTAGGATGCCAGGGGATATCCCAGCGAAAAACACATTTGCGAGTGGTTTGCATTCAAGCTGTGTTGATTATGTCCTTGTTAACCCAGATTCACACCTGGGGATCGGCGCTCATCCAATCAGGTGGCTGGAACAGCAGGCGAGAACACAGATTGCTCTCGCATGTTCCAGCCACCCAATGCCCTTCGGTGTTGCCATTAAAAAAGAAAAAAAATGTTTTTAATACGGGCGGCAACAGGGATCCTCTACCTGTGCTTGCCCACTTCCCCAAAACAAACACAACCCCTTCTAAACCCCCTCGCAGCTCCCCACTTTCCTGCTGGGCCGGAGCCTGGAATGGAAAGCGACCACCGCCCACTAGAACTAACAGTGGAAAGTACTATGATAGGGATATATAAAGCTAGCAACGGGG
This sequence comes from Ambystoma mexicanum, assembly GCF_040938575.1. Lineage (NCBI taxonomy): Eukaryota > Metazoa > Chordata > Amphibia > Caudata > Ambystomatidae > Ambystoma > Ambystoma mexicanum. The sequence goes on from NC_090934.1 coordinate 63,961,456, forward strand.
GAACTAAAACAGAACAGGGCATGCTAGATAGGTTATTAAGTGGAAAACATTCAGTAAAGAGGAGATACTAACAAACTTCTGCAGTACTCTACTACCACTACTGGAAGAAAAAAAAATGGCAGTAAAGTTAGTACGAATGAAAGCATACTTCTATGTTATGTAAATATAACAATTGAGCCCTGAGGATTATTTGCTGCTAGAAGGAGAACACAAACAAGAAACAAACAATCAAGAAAACAAAAACACTGTGGTATGACAAAGACTGCTGAGGGGCAAAATACAAATTGATTGAATGTGCTAAGAAGGCCTCCCTTGAGGGTACGTCAACATTGCATGAGGCTAGAGGGTGAGATAAAAAGAATTCCTAAAACAATAAGAAGGAGGAATATTCAGAAAAATCATGGGAGTCCTTATTGACAGCTATCAAAAATAAATATATGCCGTGGTTCCGGAAGCTTATAGGGGCAGGAACAGCTAAGAACCAGATGTCGATTCATGGACATAGCCTGTGGTAGGATGGCATGAGGGCATCCAAAGCCTAAACAGTGAAACACACATGTACACCGAGCAAGATCCACCGGCAGCAATTAGTAACAACTCTGGGCAAGTCCACCTAGGATTCAATACCTGAGGAAACACGGGCAGCAATTTTGAATCAAAAAAACGTTAAAGCCCCAAGTCCTGATAAAATTCCAATAGAACTGTACCAATCAGAAGCCTGGATTTGGCTGCCCAATCATACATGTCTATGCAATGCAGTATTCTCCCTCTGTATAAGAAGGGAGGATCCATGTAATTACCATCTTATTTCATTGCTGGATGTAGGCGGTAACATATTTGCCCAAGCAGAACTGGTGTGTTTGGAGACGTGGTCAGAGGATTCCAATTAGTCATCAGCAGCAGAGAACAGAGTTTATGCTTGCAACTTCTCGGTGATAAATATGTTGCCTTACGGGGCATGAACCTATATACTGTATTTATTAATTTAAAGACTGCACTTGAAAGGGTCCCAAGAGCAAGGCTGTGGAGTATTTTATCAAAGCTGAACATTCCTCTAGCGTTTCTCAAGGCAATCCAAATCCTCTCTAAGAATGCCTTCATCAGAAGAATCAAGATTATAAGATAAGAAAGGACACATTTGAAACTGCACTTTAAATTCTCCTGGAAATGCCACTGGCACAAAGAATATTTATTTATTTGTGCTACACAATTAGGGAACAGATAAGGCATTAGCTTGCACAATTAGTGTGTTTTAAAATAGAAATGATTTGGTGACAGGAAGGCGTGTACACAAGATAGGGACTCATTACACTGTAGGTAGACAAGGTTGCTACTGCCCAAAGAAAGATCATTAATGTGACAGGAATGCACCAGGAAATTGGTAGAAATCAAATCAAATGTGTCCTGCAGAGGAAAAGAATGTGACAAGCAGTTGCCATTCTAAACTGTACAAGCAAAAGAGAGAATTACGCTCTGTAGCTTCAATAGGGGACCACACCTAAGCACGCTATTTGAAACAAATACATTTAATTCAGGAAAATGCTGCAGTGGCTGGACATAGCTGCCTCAAAGGAATATCTAAAGGCAGGACACTGTAGTGGAAGTTTACATAACAGAACAAGATACCATTGCCTGTGCAACGACCATTCAACCATTAAGGTGAATCAGTTATGAGAGCATGGCATACTATTTAAAGTCCATGGTACGAACAGAGCATCTGAGGAAATCTCCTAAGTGGCTGACAGATTAATGCCTCATCAATCCGCTAGGCATGACAGAGAAACACAGATGCAGCTAAAAAGACAAATAATTGCTGCAAAAAAATCTTAACATGGTGGAAGTAACATGACTCATAATATTTATTCATAAATGTGTGAAGAACAGAATGGCACATTTACTGTTGCAAGAACAGGGAGGGCTGGAATTACTGGAAGTTGAGCAAGAACAAAGTCCTTGAAACTCAGAGACATCATGGGGGAGATAACAATGACTTTTTTATTTAATTAAGAACAAAGGTGATACACTTGTCCTCTCCTCCCTTCTACATACACATGTCATCATTCTGCATGTTCACGGAGAGTGTGAACGCATGTCACCCGATAAGCATATGTCCTTTTCACTGCAGAAGTAATTTAGGGCTTACCAATAATATTCAAGCATGACGAAGTCACACATTTTTATGGGATGTTTTATGGGTGGGACTTTAGATAGAGAGTTACTCTATCAGTAGGGTGGGACATATAGGTACTATATGTAGCTTAGCACTAAGGACCAATGAGCAGTAGAGGTAGGTCTTCATAGCTCAGTGATTATGATGACATCAGAGTGACTCATTTGCATTATATAAACTGTGTTTTCTGCCCAAATGGAGAAGAATTTGAGAGAGATAGTTTGGCTGTCGGTGTTGTGTTCTCCCAAGCTTTCACATACTTCCAATAAAGCTGAGTTACCTTGCATTTGGCATACCACATTCTACTCCGTGTGGTCTCGTTATTGGCAAATACTAAGTAGAGGGCTATACTGTTTTTGAACCTCTGATTTTCAACCTCGAGAACATGGAAATGGGGACGTTAAGGTTGCACTAGAAGCTTGCGAATTGTAGCAACCTTACCATCATTGAAAACAAGTTTGTAAAGAACATTCTAGGTCTGCCCACCGATGCCCCCAAATGTCCTGTTAACATGGAGACAAACCTGCGAAGAATTGACACATTATGCGCAAGTCACGGCCTGTGTAATGATGGATTAGGATTTGGACTTTCCCAAGGTTAATCAAATAGAGAGAAGAGGTAGAACATGTGCTGTCTCAATAGGGGGGCGGGGGGGCACACATTCTCATGGTATGTCCATATTTGCGGATTTTTTAATAGCATAGGGCACAGCGAATTACCAAAGCATATCGACAGTTAATATACGTTTTATATAATATAGAGGCATGAGAGAGAGCAAGAAATTAAAGAATGTTTGACATCCTGGACTCTTCACCAATAGACTATATTGATGCAGAGTGATTGTATAGCTAAAATGGTTTCAACATGTGCCAGGACACAATGTTTTTTTTTTGTTTTTTTTTACAGTAATATGCATTACACCTCCTCCCATTTAAATCCATGGACATCTAGGCCACTTTCTAAGAGAGGCAGTAGGAGTATCTATAATACATTCCCCAAAGTATTTTGTCCAGTGATATTTTCTCAGCTAACAGTCAACTCTTGCGGCAACGTTTTGCCAGTGGAGGGTGGGTGGCAGCGATTACCACTACTCAAATCTAATTCTGTCCTTCTTACAAAAACGGCATAAATAACTAAGACCCTATTCCAGTTGTATGGTGGCAACTGAGATGGCTGGAAGTAGCCCAATGCCAGGCTATCAACAATGGCATTCTAATTCATTGAGAACAGCCTTATTTATTACCCCACTTTGCACTCCCTTATATTGCCATTTGGGCAGACATCCCCCAACATGCCTCCCTCAATGGTATTGTTAGTATATACTTTTATAACGAAAACCTTGCTGAGGAGCAAGGTATTGCTGTACAAGTCTTAGATCAGAACATTGCTAGTGATAATTTAACAAGTAATTCAGTAAACATTAGTAATCATTATCACAGTGCGATGCATGGATGTGGGTGTGAGCAAGATAGACGGATTCTAGGTTACACCAAAGTAGTGTTGGACGAGCCAAGTTTGTCATTGTTTCCCAAATGAAGAAGACTTGGAGCCATTCAGATCGCGTCCAGACTGGAGTTCCAGAGGATTGGAGCATAGCATGAGAAGGACTGTTTCCTAGTTTCTGCTTTGCGACCGACTACCCAATGAAAACTCTGTTTAATCGCCGGGGCATCTGGTAAAATGAGTTTGCCTCTTTTATGGGACACAATGTTGGAGGTGTGTAGCCAAAGATACACACCACGATATTTAAATGATTGCACATGCTCTTTAATCCCTTAGAAAATGACCTACGTTCAGCCCTTTTCTGCATTAAGTGACATTGGGCCTTATTACAAGTTTGCCGTTCTGGAAACAAGGGTGCTGGTAAGCTTAACAGCACCGTTGTTTACAGACAGCATACGACAGGACTGCCTGCTGGAGCCGCCGTGCCCGACAGGTCAGTGCCTACCAGGCACAGCAGCCACGGTAGGCAGACCGTCACGGAAGCAGCAGCACCATTAGCAACATTGCCAGTGCTTCCGTGATCCCCATTCCCATCGAGTCCTGTGCGACTCTATGGGAATGGGGATTAACAAAATGACCGGCACCTGACTTTCCGGGCTGCAGGGGTTGTAATCTCCCGGTGGCACTGGGAAGTCAGGCGCCGGAAAATATTTATAGGTCTGGCGGGAACTCGCTGGTAGCACGGTTACCGCCGGACCTGTAACGAGCCTCATTGTGTTCATATCGCAATGTACATTTAAGATGTGAGTGGCCCTTTCCACAAGCTACTGGGTACGTTTAAATGTTTGGGGGAAATCAGAACGATCCTAATAGATATTAAAGGAAGTCAATGAGGGTCCTTTTGTAAAAAGTGTAAATTGCATGCGCAGGATCAACATTAGCACGCACGTGCTGTTGGGTCCCCTGCGTGCAATGTTTCAAACCTTTTACATAACTGAGTGCAACAATAAAGAATAACAACAGGAAAACTTGCCTTTGTTCTGTGCTATTATTCTCTTTTTCATGAAACATGTAAATGCTGCCTGAAGATTGTGGGTTTCGGATGGTGGTTACAGTGGATTCACATGGAATCTGCCTGCTTTTAGTAAATGCTCAAACTAGGTCGATTCTATTGGAATCTGTGGTCGTGATTGCATGAATATCCCAAGCCATGAATATCCCAAGCCATGAATATCCCAAGCATGTGCTCTCGGAGGTCTGTGGATGAACGCTTGGTGGAAAAGTTAATTCTGTGCCGTGCTCCTTGTCCACCTCCGAATAGCTCTATAGCCCTGAGTCTTTTGGTTGTAGCCATAGCCCCAGTTAGAGTCTCAGGAGCTACAGCCAAAAGGCTAGCTACCCCCGAGTCCCAACAGTCCCGACATTAGTGTAGCCCCGGATCTTTTCCAGACCTAGCAACACCCTTGCTGGAGTGACTCAGGAGATAACGGGCAACACTAATAAGAGGAAGTCATGTGTATCCAATGGCGTGTTGCATTGTTGGGTACCGGTGACCATTAAGCCTTATCGCCTTACTACGAGGTCCCTTTGCGGGACCCGACCTTAACGCCTGGTGTAGACCAGCCGTTAAAGTTGGGTCCCGCAAAGGGATCTTGGTGCTAATTACGGTACCGAAATTTGCGGTACCGTAGTTAGCTCCTTCCCCATTCCCATAATGCCCTATGGGCAAGACATTATAGCCTTGATGTGGCATTACAACCCACAAATCATACATGTGTGTCAATCCAACCTTTGTAATGTATTCATGTATTTATTTTATTTCTTGTTACGCGCCACATGCCCATGTGTGTAAGTAGTTACATACAAGCGGACAGTAGGGAAATGACGAGGGTCCCAATTCTCTCCGTTAACCCTTAGTATGAGTGACTCATTCTTTTCCCAAATCTGCGTTTCTTACTTTGCTCTTACTCAAGGCTATTCCATTGGGCGGCAGTTTACAACACTTCAGCTGTGAGTAATCCTATTCCTGCCGAAACGTAGCTCGCTCTAAGGTACAAGCATGTGTGTGCTCTAGGTACCAAGACAAATCCCTCCCAGCTGGCAGCCCAGAGTCCCGCCGGTTCAACGAGAGAGCCATTAGCGAAGGCACGCAGTGGGGTACCGGCTTTCACCGCTTGGCACCAGTCAAGAGTTTCCGCTCTATATCCCCTGCTATTAAGTGCTTCTACCCTCAGTTCCCTTATTAACATTTATATTTTAAAATACAATAATACAGATTATGGCCACTACAGGCAGGAATATTTAAGCAAGACATGACTTTTAATTTAATATTCCGGAAATGGCTGGATTTGGCCCACATGTGTCCCGCCCCGGCGTTATTCCCCACAGGCATTAACCTCTGCGGCTAAGTGGCTCCAGTCAAATAATGAAGACATTAACAGTCATTTAGCTCACAACTCGCGGACGCGAGTCGCTCCTAATGGAACAGTAAATGGTTACATTGGAATTATGGGAGAAAAGCAGTTAGAAGTCCTGAGAGTGCATAGATTAAACTCCAGCCCTTTCTCGTTCGGACTGCATTGTGCATTTTACTTATAGAACGCGTTCGCCGCTGAAGCGGAATCGAGATCACGCTATGCACGGTTACCATCAAAGACAATCCTGGATTGTTGGTGCTAAGCCGAAGGCAGAAGAATTGGTACAATGTTGTTACATCGGTAGGATTTTCTTTTCACAGAGATATTAGCTGAACATTTTCGGCTGAAAAAACTCATTGAAAAATACTGGGTTGTGTGGGTAAGGGGATATAAGGGCTAGTGGGTGTGGGGAATAGGGACTAGATAATAGGGAAGGGGACTTGGAGGGGAAACCCCCCAAAAGAAATAAAAATGTTGAGGAGTTTATGTGGCTGAACATTTTCTGCAACAAACTCAGCGAAAAAAACCTGGCGATCTAAGAACATAGAAGCAGAAGAATCGAGATAGGTGGTTTTGAAAGTGTCGACGATTAAGGCGCACTGCAACTGGTGCGGCTTAAAGCCAATTGGAGCATAGCAGGCAATATGTAATGCCTCTTGATTGGAAGTACCTGGCCAGTCCTGCTCAGGCAGTAATTAGACATCCAAATGAGTCTTGTGTAATTGCCTGAATAAAGACGAATGGACAGTAATTACGATTCAATATCCAGCATGTGACAAATGAGGTCACAAATAGCTTTCATGAACATCAGCCGGACTAAGCATGCCTAGAGTGACGTACCCACATTAATTATCTCTGGGGTGCAGTCAATCTGAGCAGAATACACCTGTTTACTCCAGTAGCCTTGACAGAATCCTTAAGTCTTCAATGCATTAGAATCGAAGTGTCTAGCATTGCACTATGCAGATGAGAGACGTCTAGATGGTGATGAACCAAAACGGAACTCACCAAACACCCCTCATCAAGAGTCTACTTGACCAGCTTCCTGTGATCTATGCCAGGGGTCTGCAACCTTTGGCGCTAGAATACAAATCCCGCCAGCCCAAATCGGCAGCGTCAATGAGGGGGTCATGGTAACCATAGTGCAAAGTATTTAGTGAGTTGCAGGATACAGCCCGCTCTTTCACACGGCAATAATGCACAGATGACGTTTCAGGAGCCTACTCTAGATGACGTTTCTGGAGCCTACTCTAGATGACGTTTCTGGAGCCTACTCTAGATGCCTAGCCTTCTCTAGATGACAGAATTGCGTTTGACTTTATCAACCATACTGCAGTTGACTAGATTCGAATTACCAACATTAGAATGACCTAGAATCTAAAAAGTCATACCAGAAACCCGTGTCTACATTCAACCAGACCACATCTGCCTAGAAAAGCGTCAGCACAGATGGAATTGCCTTAACACCACACAATGGAATGTTCTAACTACAACTCCCATTGGCCTGAGCCAGAATATACAATGGTAAGGCATCTTGAAAGTTGTATTCCAAAATATCAGGAAGACAGCAGGTTACAGACCCCTTTGCTAGACTTTACCTTGTAACACTAGACCCATGCACTTAAGGGCCAGTGCTGGCTCTGCCACCAGCTCGGGCATCACCAATGCTAAACGAAGGGAAATCGATAAAGCATGTTTTCTCCCTCAGGCTCTGCTGCATGGAGATTGAGAGTCCAGGCGCATGGAAAGGTGGTCCTGGCTCTTGCGGTGTGAGACTCTCGGGGTACATGCACAAGATCGAATATAACATCATGAGTCATTGTTTGACTTCAACAGATTGTGAACAGCCAGATTCCAACTAGTATTCATATAAATGAACAGACGCTAGTAATCCACACTGGAGCCAGGGTCAATTTTAGAGTCAGCATTGAGAATCCTAAAGCTGAAATGAAAACCCAGCAGACGCTGCCCTTTGTGGTCCCTGTCAGCTCACCTTACTTTCTCAGTGTCAGTCCCAACTGAAACCTTCATATTTTCACAGCAATGGGACAGGGGGTGCACATGACAATTTCAGGACAGACACAGGTCCCTTAATGCCAGAGGAGTGGCAGGATCCTACAGAGCAAGCCATGTCTGGGTCTGAAATCCAGTGGTCCTAAAGGATGATCAGTTTAGTCCAGGCACAGCTTCCTTGAGTGTATACGAATGTCACAATAAGGCAGACTGAGTCAAGCCAGTACCTGCACAGTTCCCTTGGGGGCAAAGGAGTGTCAGAATACTGCAGACTGGGCCAAGAAGCTACCCGGGCAGCTCCCTTGGGATAATAGGAGTGCCACACATCTGCAGACTGAACCAAGTCACTACCTGGCCAGTTCCCTTGGGAGCTTAGAAGTGTCACATTACAGCAGACTAAGGCAAATCAGTGCCTGGGCAGCTCCGTTGGGAGCGTAGCTGTGTCACAATATTACAGACTGAGCCAAGTCAGTTGCTGGACAGCTCCCTTGGGAGCATATCAGTGTCACAATACTGCAGACTGAGACAAGTCACTACCTGGGTAGTTCCCTTGGCAGCATAGAAGTATTGCATTACAGCAGACTGAGACAGGTTGTAGAGTAGCAGGTATACACTTCATGCCTAGCTCCCACCCCCTCTCCTCCATCATGCTGGAACAGCAGGAGAAGAGCCCTATGTGGGACACCAGGTCTCATCTCAAGATCGCACCGAGTGTATGAGAGATGATATGCACTCAGACAACTGTATCAAATGTACCGCCGCACTGAGAGGGTGGAAGTATGTCTGCACACACCATTGGACATCATAGAGCTATAAGTGAAATCAGACAAGGGCAGAGTGACATCATGGAAGAAGGATACTGAGACACACTGAAACGACATGCCAATATTCAAAGAATAAGAATGTATCTGAGGTAACAAGAGACACATCAGCGGGCCAAAATAAACGATTTTGAAACCAAGCTCAAATTATGCCGCAGCTTATTAGTGAGGACGTAACATTGTGTAACAAGAGAAACATGTAATCAAATATGAAGAAACCATATATGCAAAGAATATAAAGTAACCTGCTGATTAATAAGTGTATATAGACATAAACGCAAGGTAGATGCGACATATAGAGGCTTGCTGACGAGGAAAACATAACATAGCTAGACTGGCCATGATGGAAAGATAGATGCCGGACTCATATGTAAACCAGTCAAGCTACCTCGGAGACAGACCAGAGCTGCAGAGTCTGGAGGTGCTGGAGAAATAGCTTTGTGTGAGGAATAAAGAGGAGTCAATTGGCCTGGGATTAAGGTTGCTACATCAAGGAATAATTACACAAGGGGAGTCAAAAGGGCAAGCTGTGTACATGACACATATTTGTTTTAGTTTAAATAAAGACGAAAACATCTGCAAGAGCCACGTATTGGACATTTAAAGATGCGGAAAACCTATGCAAATGGAGTGAGCAAGTCTCCAGAGGCCAAGAAGGGTAATGACACCCAGCTTACTTAAATTAAATAGCAGTAAATAGAAGGTCGAGATGGACACATGTGTGGTCTCTTCACACGTTATTCAGAAGTTGAAAACAAGGGCTATTCATTAAGCCCGAACAAAGATAATTGAAAGATAAGGCTAAGGGAGTAACAATGGTAAAAGATGAATGGATGGGAGGGCAGATATTCCCCAAACTAGATGAGAAAGGCATTGATGGGGTTCGAGAAAGAGAAGAGTGGGAAAAGAACGAAGGAGAACATGAGAGAGCTTACAAAGAATAGAAGGAAAGAGAGAGGAAGCAAAAGGAAGAACAAAGAATGAATGAGGCAAAGAAAGAAAAAGCAGAGACTGCAAGAAAAGAAACAAGAGGAGATAGAAATACAAAGATTGTAAGTACGAAAGTTACAAAGAAGGCAAAAGGAAAAACAAATGAAAGATATGCGGAGAAGGAAAGAAGAGATGAACAGTAGTAGGGACTAAAGAATTATGAGATAGTCTACTTAATAGAAGTATAGTGCAGATCGAAGCACGAGTTTGATCTGAAGAAGAAAGATGGTCACAATAGCCCCACAGGGAGCTGCAAGGGATAACGGAAATACAAACATGGGCTGATGAGCAGGAAGCAGAAAATATAGGGAAAATGATTGTGGATTTATATAGGCAAATAAGGGACAAAGATCGGTGAAAGACCAAGGATAATGTTGAAGGATCCTTATCGAGGGAAACAGGAGACAGGTCAGCTGACATCATCACAGACGAGCATAGAACGCTGTCTTTAAGTAGACTAGATCTTGATGTAGAAAGGGACAAAAGCCGTACAAGCTGGGGAATAATGATATCAGACAAAGAAAGGGAAGAAAACGATAAAGCGTGAAGAGAGGGTGCAGGTGGTTTTTCGAAAGAGTCAAGTGTAGAAAAAGGGATAAAATGTTCAGACCTAGAGGACCCTGAAGAAAAAACACCAGAACAACCACCATTAATGAGCGACCACAAGCACAGTCACACAGTGGAGGAGATCTATCCCCACCTTATGTAAGAAGATTGAGGTCACTAGCGGGAAAGAGACAAATGGGTGCAACTAGCACTACCTGGAAACAAGAAGTGTAGGAGGGTATGATTATGGATCAGGGTTTTCACAATTCCCATCATTAGAGAAAAGGGGAGGTAATTCCATCTAGCACATGAGATGCGTCAAGGTGCTAGAGCATGAGGTCACTACCTGGGCAACTCCCTTTGGAGAATAGAAGTGTCACAATACAGCAAACTGAGCCAAGTCACCACCTGTACACCTCCATTGGGAGCATAGCATTGTCAAAATACAGCAAAATGAGACACGTCACCACCTGGGAAGCTCCCTTTGGAGCATAGCAGTGTCACCATATTGCAGACTGAGAGAAGTCTGTACCTGGCCAGCTCCCTTGGGATAATTTCAGTGTCACAATACTGCAGACTGAGCCAGTTCTCTACCTGGGCAGCTCCCTTGGGCTATTAGCAGTGTCACAATACTGCAGCCTGCAGCAAGTACATACCTGCACAGCTCCCTTGGGATCCTATCAGTGTCTCAATACTACAGACCAAGCCAAGTCACTACCTGGGCAGCTTCCTTGAGAGCACAGATGTGTCACAATACTGCAAACTGAGCCAAGTCAGTATATGGGCAGCTCCCTTGGGAGCCTATGGTCACTACCTGGGCAGCTCCCTTGGGAGCCTATGGTCACTACCTGGGCAGCTCCCTTGGGAGGCTATGGTCACTACCTGGGCAGCTCCCTTGGGAGCCTATGGTCACTACCTGGGCAGCTCCCTTGGGAGGCTATGGTCACTACCTGGGCAGCTCCCTTGGGAGCCTATGGTCACTACCTGGGCAGCTCCCTTGGGAGCCTATGGTCACTACCTGGGCAGCTCCCTTGGGAGGCTATGGTCACTACCTGGGCAGCTCCCTTGGGAGGCTATGGCTCACTATCTGGGCAGCTCCCTTGGGAGGCTATGGTCACTACCTAGGAAGCTCCCTTGGGAGGTTATGGTCACTACATGGACAGCTTCCTTGGCAGGCTATGGCCACTACCTTGGCATCTCCCCTGGGAGGCTATGGTCACTACCTGGGCAGCTCCCTTGGGAGCCTATGGTTACCACCTGGGCAGCTCCCTTGGGAGGCTATGGGCAATACCTGGGCAGCTACCCTGGGAGGCTATCGTCACTACCTGGGCAGCTCCCTTGGGAGCCTATGGTTACTACCTGGGCAGCTCCCTTGGGCCACTATGGTCACATTACTGCAGACTGAGCCAGGTCACTACCTGGGCAGCTCCCTTGGGAGCCTTTAATTGTCATATTACTGCAGACCGGGGAAAACACTACCTGGGCAGCTCCCATGGGAGTATAGCAGTGTCACATTACTGCAGACTCAGCAAGGTCACTACCTGGGCAGCTCCTTTGGAATCATGCCTGTGTCTGCAGACTGAGAAAAAGTCACTACCTGGGCAGCTCGCTTGGGATCCTACAAGTGTCATATCACTGCAAACTTGTTCAAGACACGACCAGGACAACTTCCTTGGGAGCAAAGCAGTGTCAGAGTGCCGCAGAGTGAGCCAGGTAACTACCTGGGCAGCTCCCTTGAGAGCCTATAAGTTTCACATTTCTGTAGACTTGTCCAAGACACGACCAGGACTACTCCCTTGGGAGCATAGCAGTGTCACATACCAGAAGCCAGGGCCCTGCCACTGCCTGGGAAGCTGCCTTGAGAGTTGAAGAGTGTCACATACCAGAAGACGGGCCCTGCCAGTGACTGGGAAGCTGCCTTGAGAGCTGCAGAGTGTCACATACCAGAAGACAGGGCTCTGCCACTGCCTGGGAAGCTCCCTTGCGAGCTGAAGAGTGTCACATACCAGAAGACAGGGCCCTGCCACTGCCTGGGAAGAAGCCTTGAGAGTTGAAGGGTGTCACATACCAAAGACAGGGCCCTGCCACTGCCTGGGAAGCTGGCTAGAGAGTTGAAGAGTGTCACATACCAGAAGACAGGGCCCGGCCACTGGTGGGAAGCTGCCTTGCGAGCTGAAGGGTGTCACATACCAGAAGACAGGGCCCTGCCACTGCCTGGGAAGCTGGCTAGAGAGTTGAAGAGTCTCACATACCAGAAGCCGGGGCCCTGACAATGCTTGGGAAGCTACCTTGCGAGCTGAAGAGTGTCACATACCAGAAGACAGGGCCCTGCCACTGCTTGGGAAGCTGCCTTGCGAGCTTAAGATTGTCACATACCAGAAGACAGGGCCTTGCCACTGCCTGGGAAGCTGGCTAGAGAGCTGAAGAGTGTCACATACCAGAAGACAGGGCCCTGCCACTGCCTGGGAAGCTGCCTTGCGAGCTGAAGAGTGCCACATACCAGAAGACAGGGCCCTGCCACTGCCTGGGAAGCTTGCTAGAGCGTTGAAGAGTGTCACATACCAGAAGCCAGGGCCCTTACAATGCTTGGGAAGCTCCCTGGCGAGCTGAAGAGTGTCACATACCAGAAGCCAGGGCCCTGTCACTGCTTGGGAAGCTCCCTTGCGAGCTACAGAGTGATAAATACCAGAAGACGGGGCCCTGCTAGTGACTGGGAAGCTGCCTTGTGAGATGAAGAGTGTCACATACCAAAGACAGGGCCCTGCCACCGCCTGGGAAGCTGCCTTGAGAGTTGAAGAGAGTCACATACCAGAAGACGGGGCCCTGCCATTGCCTGGGAAGCTGCCTTGAGAGTTGAAGTGTGTCACACAGCAAACACAGAGCCCTTCCACTGCTTGGGAAGCTGGCTAGAGAGTTGAAGAGTGTCACATACCAGAAGACAGGGCCCTGCCAGTGACTGGGAAGCTGCCTTGCGAGCTGAAGAGTGTCACATACTAGAAGACGGGACCCTGCGACTGCCTGGGAAGCTCCCTTGCGAGCTGAAGAGTGTCACATACCAGAAGCCAGGGCCCTGCCACTGCCTGGGAAGCTGCCTTGCGAGCGGCAGAGTGTCACATGCCAGAAGACGGGCCCTGCCAGTGACTGGGAAGCTGCCTTGCGAGCTGAAGAGTGTCACATACTAGAAGACGGGGGCTGCCACTGCCTGGGAAGCTCCCTTGCGAGCTGAAGAGTGTCACACACCAGAAGCCAGGGCCCTGCCACTTCCTGGGAGGCTGCCTTGTGAGATGAAGAGTGTCACATACCAGAAGACATGGCCCTGCCACTGCCTGGGAAGCTGCCTTGCGAGCTGAAGAGTGTCACATACCAGAAGACAGAGCCCTGCCACTGCCTGGGAAGCTGCCTTGCGAGCTGCAGTGTGTCACATACCAGAAGACAGGGCCCTGACACTGCTTGGGAAGCTCCCTTTCGAGCTGCAGAGTGTCACATACCAGAAGACAGGGCCCTGCCAGTGACTGGGAAGCTGCCTTGAGAGTTGAAGAGTGTCACATTCCAGAAGACAGGGCCCTGCCACTGCATGGGAAGCAGACTTGAGAGTTGAAGAGTGTCACATACCAGAAGCCAGGGCCCTGCCACTGCTTGGGAAGCTCCCTTGCGAGCTGAAGAGTTTCACATACCAGAATACAGGGCCCTGCCAGTGACTGGGAAGCTGCCTTGTGAGCTGCAGAGTGTCACATACCAGAAGACGTGGCCCTGCCAGTGACTGGGAAGCTGCCTTGATAGTTGAAGAGTGTCACATTCCAGAAGACGGGGCCCTGCCACTGCCTGGTAAGCTGCCTTGCGAGCTGAAGAGTGTCACATACCAGAAGATAGAGCCCTGCCACTGTCTGGGAAGCAGCTTTGAGAGTTGAAGAGTGTCACATACCAGAAGCCAGGGCCCTGACAATGCTTGGGAAGCTCCCTTGCGAGCTGAAGAGTGTCACATACCAGAAGACAGGGCCCTGCCACTGCCTGGGAAGCTGGCTAGAGCGTTGAAGAGTGTCACATACCAGAAGCTAGGGCCCTTACAATGCTTGGGAAGCTCCCTGGCGAGCTGAAGAGTGTCACATACCAGAAGCCAGGGCCCTGTCACTGCTTGGGAAGCTCCCTTGCGAGCTACAGAGTGACAAATACCAGAAGACGGGGCCCTGCTAGTGACTGGGAAGCTGCCTTGCAAGATGAAGAGTGTCACATACCAAAGACAGGGCCTTGCCACCGCCTGGGAAGCTGCCTTGAGAGTTGAAGAGAGTCACATACCAGAAGACGGGGCCCTGCCATTGCCTGGGAAGCTGCCTTGAGAGTTGAAGTGTGTCACACAGCAAACACAGAGCCCTTCCACTGCTTGGGAAGCTGGCTAGAGAGTTGAAGAGTGTCACATACCAGAAGACAGGGCCCTGCCAGTGACTGGGAAGCTGCCTTGCGAGCTGAAGAGTGTCACATACTAGAAGACGGGGCCCTGCGACTGCCTGGGAAGCTCCCTTGCGAGCTGAAGAGTGTCACATACCAGAAGACAGGGCCCTGCCAGTGACTGGGAAGCTGCCTTGCGAGCTGAAGAGTGTCACATACTAGAATACGGGGGCTGCCACTGCCTGGGAAGCTCCCTTGCGAGCTGAAGAGTGTCACATACCAGAAGCCAGGGCCCTGCCACTGCCTGGGAAGCTGCCTTGCGAGCGGCAGAGTGTCACATACCAGAAGACAGGGCCCTGCCAGTGACTGGGAAGCTGCCTTGCGAGCTGAAGAGTGTCACATACTAGAATACGGGGGCTGCCACTGCCTGGGAAGCTCCCTTGCGAGCTGAAGAGTGTCACATACCAGAAGCCAGGGCCCTGCCACTTCCTGGGAGGCTGCCTTGTGAGATGAAGAGTGTCACATAGCAGAAGACATGGCCCTGCCACTGCTTGGGAAGCTGCCTTGCGAGCTGAAGAGTGTCACATACCAGAAGACAGAGCCCTGCCACTGCCTGGGAAGCTGCCTTGCAAGCTGCAGAGTGTCACATACCAGAAGACAGGGCCCTGACACTGCTTGGGAAGCTCCCTTTCGAGCTGCAGAGTGTCACATACCAGAAGACAGGGCCCTGCCCGTGACTGGGAAGCTGCCTTGAGAGTTGAAGAGTGTCACATTCCAGAAGACAGGGCCCTGCCACTGCATGGGAAGCAGACTTGAGAGTTGAAGAGTGTCACATACCAGAATACAGGGCCCTGCCAGTGACTGGGAAGCTGCCTTGATAGTTGAAGAGTGTCACATTCCAGAAGACGGGGCCCTGCCATTGTCTGGGAAGCAGCTTTGAGAGTTGAAGAGTGTCACATACCAGAATACAGGACCCTGCTAGTGACTGGGAAGCTGCCTTGCGAGCTGAAGAGTGTCACATACCAGAAGACAGGGCCCTGCCACCGCCTGGGAAGCTGCCTTGCAAGCTGAAGAGAGTCACATACCAGAAGACAGGGCCCTGCCACCGCCTGGGAAGCAGACTTGAGAGTTGAAGAGTGTCACATACCAGAAGCCAGGGCCCTGCCACTGCTTAGGAAGCTCCCTTGCGAGCTGAAGTGTGTCACATACCAGAATACAGGGCCCTGCCAGTGACTGGGAAGCTGCCTTGATAGTTGAAGAGTGTCACATTCCAGAAGACGGGGCCCTGCCACTGCCTGGTAAGCTGCCTTGCGAGCTGAAGAGTGTCACATACCAGAAGATAGAGCCCTGCCACTGTCTGGGAAGCAGCTTTGAGAGTTGAAGAGTGTCACATACCAGAATACAGGACCCTGCTAGTGACTGGGAAGCTGCCTTGCGAGCTGAAGAGTGTCACATACCAGAAGACGGGGCCCTGCCAGTGACTGGGAAGCTGCCTTGCGAGCAGAAGTGTGTCACATACCAGAAGACAGGGCCCTGCCACCGCCTGGGAAGCTGCCTTGCAAGCTGAAGAGAGTCACATACCAGAAGACAGGGCCCTGCCACCGCCTGGGAAGCTGTCTTGCGAGCAGAAGAGTGTCACATACCAGAAGACGGGGCCCCGCCACTGCCTAGGAAGCTGCCTTGCGAGCTGAAGAGTGTCACATACCAGAAGACAGGGCCCTGCCACCGCCTGGGAAGCTGCCTTGAAAGTTGAAGTGTGTCACACACCAAAGACAGAGCCCTGCCACTGCTTGGGAAGCTCCCTTGCGAGCTGAAGAGTGTCACATACCAGAAGACGGGACCCTTCTAGTGACTAGGAAGCTACCTTGCGAGCTGAAGAGTGTCACATACCAGAAGAGAGGGCCCTGCCACTGACTGGGAAGCTGCCTTGAGAGTTGAAGAGTGTCACATACCAGAAAAAGGGGCCCTGCCACTGCCTGGGAAGCTGCCTTGCGAGCTGCAGAATTTCACATACCAGAAGACAGGGCCCTGCCACTGCCTGGTAAACTGCCTTGAGAGTTGAAGAGTGTCACATACCAGAAGCCAGGGCCCTGCCACTGCTTGGGAAGCTCCCTTGCGAGCTGAAGTGTGTCACATACCAGAAGACAGAGCCCTGCCACTGCCTGGGAAGCTGCCTTGAGAGTTGAAGAGTGTCAAATACCAGAAGACAGGGCCCTGCCACTGCCTGGGAAGCAGCCTTGAGAGTTGAAGAGTTTCACATTCCAGAAGACGGGGCCCTGTCACTGCTTGGGAAGCTCCCTTGCAGGGACCTACCACTGCCTGGGAAGCTGCCTTGCGAGCTGCAGAGTGTCACATACCAGAAGACAGTGCCCTGCCACTGCCTTGTAAGCTGCCTTGAGAGTTGAAGAGTGTCACATACCAGAAGACAGAGCCCTGCCACTGCCTGGAAAGCTGCTTTGAGAGTTGAAGAGTGTCCCATACCAGAAGACGGGACCCTTCTAGTGACTAGGAAGCTACCTTGCGAGCTGAAGAGTGTCACATACCAGAAGAGAGGGCCCTGCCACTGACTGGGAAGCTGCCTTGAGAGTTGAAGAGTGTCACATACCAGAAAAAGGGGCCCTGCCACTGCCTGGGAAGCTGCCTTGCGAGCTGCAGAATTTCACATACCAGAAGACAGGGCCCTGCCACTGCCTGGTAAACTGCCTTGAGAGTTGAAGAGTGTCACATACCAGAAGCCAGGGCCCTGCCACTGCTTGGGAAGCTCCCTTGCGAGCTGAAGTGTGTCACATACCAGAAGACAGAGCCCTGCCACTGCCTGGGAAGCTGCCTTGAGAGTTGAAGAGTGTCAAATACCAGAAGACAGGGCCCTGCCACTGCCTGGGAAGCAGCCTTGAGAGTTGAAGAGTTTCACATTCCAGAAGACGGGGCCCTGTCACTGCTTGGGAAGCTCCCTTGCAGGGACCTACCACTGCCTGGGAAGCTGCCTTGCGAGCTGCAGAGTGTCACATACCAGAAGACAGTGCCCTGCCACTGCCTGGGAAGCTGCCTTGCGAGTTGAAGAGTGCCACATACCAGAAGACGGAGCTCTGCCACTGCCTGGAAAGCTGCTTTGAGAGTTGAAGAGTGTCCCATACCAGAAGCCAGGGCCCTGACAATGCTTTGGAAGCTCCCTTGCTAGCTGAAGAGAGTCACATACCAGAAGACAGGGCCCTGCCACTGCCTGGGAAGCTGCCTTGCGAGCTGAAGAGTGTCACATACCAGAAGACAGGGCCCTGCCACCGCCTGGGAAGCTGCCTTGAGAGTTGAAGTATGTCACATACCAGAAGACGGGGCCCTGCCACTGCCTAGGAAGCTGCCTTGCGAGCTGAAGAGTGTCACATACCAGAAGACAGGGCCCTGCCACCGCCTGGGAAGCTGCCTTGAGAGTTGAAGAGTGTCACATACCAGAAGACGGGGCCCTGCCACTGCCTGGGAAGCTGCCTTGCGAGCTGCAGTGTGTCACATTCAAGAAGACAGGGCCCTGCAACCGCCTGGGTAGCTGCCTTGAGAGTTGAAGTGTGTCACACACCAAAGACAGAGCCCTGTCACTGCTTGGGAAGCTCCCTTGCAAGCTGAAGAGTGTCACATACAAGAAGACAGGGCCCTGCCACTGCCTGGGAAGCTGCATTGCGAGCTGAAGAGTGTCACATACCAGAAGACAGGGCCCTGCCACTGCCTGGGAAGCTGTCTAGAGAGTTGAAGAGTGTGACATACCCGAATCCAGGGCCCTGCCACTGCTTGGGAAGCTCCCTTGCGAGCTGAAGAGTGTCACATGCCAGAAGACAGGGCTCTGCCACTGCCTGGGAAGCTGCCTTGAGAGTTGAAGAGTGTCACATACCAGAAGAAGGGGCCCTGCCACTGCCTGGGAAGCTGCCTTGCGAGCTACAGCGTGTCGCATACCAGAAGACAGTGCCCTGCCACTGCCTGGGAAGCTGCCTTGAGAGTTGAAGAGTGTCATATTCCAGAAGAAGGGGCCCTGCCACTGCCTAGGAAGCTGCCTTGCGAGTTGAAGAGTGCCACATACCAGAAGACAGGGCCCTGCCACTACCTGGTAAGCTGCCTTGAGAGTTGAAGAGTGTCACCAGAAGACAGAGCCCTGCTACTGCCTGGGAAGTTGCCTTGAGAGTTGAAGAGTGTCACATACCAGAAGCCAGGGGCCTGCCACTGCTTGGGAAGCTCCCTTGCAAGCTGAAGTGTGTCACATACCAGAAGACAGAGCCCTGTCACTGCCTGGGAAGCTGCCTTGCGAGTTGAAGAGTGCCACATACCAGAAGACAGGGCCCTGCCACCGCCTGGGAAGCTCCTTTGCGAGCTGCAGAGTGTCACATACCAGAAGAGAGAGCCCTGCCACTGCCTGAGAAGCTGCCTTGCGAGTTGAAGAGTGCCACATACCAGAAGACAGGGCCCTGCCACTGCCTGGGAAGCTGCCTTGAGAGTTGAAGAGTGTCACATACCAGAAGACAGTGCCCTGCCACTGCCTGGGAAGCTGCCTTGCGAGCTGCAGAGTGTCACATACCAGAAGACAGTGCCCTGCCACTGCCTGGGAAGCTGCCTTGCGAGTTGAAGAGTGCCACATACCAGAAGACGGAGCTCTGCCACTGCCTGAGAAGCTGCCTTGAGAGCTGAAGAGTGTCACATACCAGAAGCCAGGGCACTGCCACTGCCTGGGAATCTGCCTGGAGAGTTGAAGAGTGTCACATACCAGAAGACAGAGCCCTGCCACTGCCTGGAAAGCTGCTTTGAGAGTTGAAGAGTGTCCCATACCAGAAGCCAGGGCCCTGACAATGCTTTGGAAGCTCCCTTGCGAGATGAAGAGTGTCACATACCAGAAGACATGGCCCACCCACCACCTGTAAAGCTGCCTTGCGAGCTGAAGAGAGTCACATACTAGAAGACAGGTCCCTGCCACCGCCTGGGAAGCTGCCTTGAGAGTTGAAGAGTGTCACATTCAAGAAGACAGGGCCCTGCAACCGCCTGGGTAGCTGCCTTGAGAGTTGAAGTGTGTCACACACCAAAGACAGAGCCCTGTCACTGCTTGGGAAGCTCCCTTGCAAGCTGAAGAGTGTCACATACAAGAAGACAGGGCCCTGCCACTGCCTGGGAAGCTGCATTGCGAGTTGAAGAGTGTCACATACCAGAAGACAGGGCCCTGCCACTGCCTGGGAAGCTGTCTAGAGAGTTGAAGAGTGTGACATACCCGAATCCAGGGCCCTGCCACTGCTTGGGAAGCTCCCTTGCGATCTGAAGAGTGTCACATGCCAGAAGACAGGGCTCTGCCACTGCCTGGGAAGCTGCCTTGAGAGTTGAAGAGTGTCACATACCAGAAGAAGGGGCCCTGCCACTGCCTGGGAAGCTGCCTTGCGAGCTACAGAGTGTCGCATACCAGAAGACAGTGCCCTGCCACTGCCTGGGAAGCTGCCTTGAGAGTTGAAGAGTGTCATATTCCAGAAGAAGGGGCCCTGCCACTGCCTGGGAAGCTGCCTTGCGAGTTGAAGAGTGCCACATACCAGAAGACAGGGCCCTGCCACTACCTGGTAAGCTGCCTTGAGAGTTGAAGAGTGTCACCAGAAGACAGAGCCCTGCCACTGCCTGGGAAGTTGCCTTGAGAGTTGAAGAGTGTCACATACCAGAAGCCAGGGGCCTGCCACTGCTTGGGAAGCTCCCTTGCGAGCTGAAGTGTGTCACATACCAGAAGACAGAGCCCTGTCACTGCCTGGGAAGCTGCCTTGCGAGTTGAAGAGTGCCACATACCAGAAGACAGGGCCCTGCCACTGCCTGGGAAGGAAGCTGCCTTGCGAGCTGCAGAGTGTCACATACCAGAAGACGGGGCCCTGCCAGTGACTGGCAAGCTGCTTTGAGAGTTGAAGAGTGTCACATACCAGAAGCCAGGGCCCTGACACTGCTTGGGACGCTCCCTTGCGAGCTGAAGAGTGTCACATACCAGAAGACAGGGCCCTGCCACCGCCTGGGAAGCTCCTTTGCGAGCTGAAGAGTGTCACATACCAGAAGACAGGGCCCTGCCACTGCCTGGGAAGCTGCCTTGAGAGTTGAAGAGTGTCACATACTAGAAGACAGAGCCCTGCCACTGCCTGGGAAGCTGCTTTGAGAGTTGAAGAGTGTCACATACCAGAAGCCAGGGCCCTGACACTGCTTGGGACGCTCCCTTGCGAGCTGAAGAGTGTCACATACCAGAAGACAGGGCCCTGACACTGCCTGGGAAGCCGCCTTGAGAGTTGAAGTGTGTCACACACCAAAGACAGAGCCCTACCACTGCTTGGGAAGCTCCCTTGCGAGCTAAAGAGTGTCACATACAAGAAGACAGGGCTCTGCCACTGCCTGGGAAGCTGCCTTGCGAGCTGAAGAGTGTCACATATCAGAAGACAGGGCCCTGCCACAGCCTGGGAAGCTGCCTTGCAAGCTGAAGAGTGTCACATACAAGGAGCCAGGGCCCTGCCACTGATTGGGAAGCTCCCTCATGAGCTGAAGAGTGTCACATACCAGAAAAAGGGGCCCTGCCACTGCCTGGGAAGCTGCCTTGCGAGCTGAAGAGTGCCACATACCAGAAGACATAGCCCTGCCACCGCCTGGGAAGCTGCCTTGCGAGCTGAAGAGTGTCACATACCAGAAGACAGAGCCCTGCCACTGCCTGGGAAGCTGCCTTGCGAGCTGCAGAGTGTCACATACCAGAGGACAGGGCCCTGCCACTGCCTGGTAAGCTGCCTTGAGAGTTGAAGAGTGTCACATACCAGAAGACAGGGCCCTGCCACTGCCTGGGAAGCTGCCTTGCGAGCTGAAGAGTGTCAAATACCAGAAGACAGGGCCCTGCCACTGCCTGGGAAGCTGCCTTGCGAGCTGAAGAGTGTCAAATACCAGAAGACAGGGCCCTGCCACCGCCTGGGAAGGAAGCTGCCTTGCGAGCTGCAGAGTGTCACAATCCTACAGACCGACCCATTTCAGTACCCGTGACAGCTCACTTCTTATTTGTATTTTGTCATAATCCGACATGCCGAGAGACAGTTTCTTTGGAAGTAAGAGTGTCACATCACTGCAGACTGAAGCATTTGAATCACTGTAAGCATCATTCGGACCAAATAGATGGTGTAATCCCACAGATTTAACTATTTGAGTTTCTGGGCAGTTCACCTGGGGATAGTGGAGTGCCAGAATCCTGCCGGCTGAACCCCCCTGTGCTTCAACTCTTCCCTTATGATGGGATTCCTGTACACCAAGGGCCCCATTCATAGCATTTTTTGCACGGGTCAAAGTGAATTTGCACTGCTGAAAAGTGACTTTGCACTGACGACACACACCCTGATTCATGGAGCTGTGCACCCATGTTAGAGGACAGAGATGACGATATATGTTACACACAAGCACACATAGTGCAAGCTTCATGTAGCTGAGTCCAGTAAGTGTGACAGAGGATCGATAGTAGTGTGACCAGGCGCCGTGGATATCCCGGCACAGTGCCGGGAAATCGCCCTCCGTCCCGGGATCCCAAGAATGATTTATTTTAATATACCCCGACCCAGAATTGGATTGATGGGTGGATGGGCTATGGTCTGGGTTTTTGCCAGGAACCGATACAGAAATCCAAAAATCGGCTACAGCGCAACTCATGCTGTGCGTGAATGCACACGTGAATGCTTTTCACGCCCCCATTCCCTCCCCCTTCCCTTTCCTTGCCGCTGTCCTCCAATGAGAGGAGTGTGCTTGTGAACACACCCCTCCCCCAACAGGCCAGCAACATTGAGGGTGAACTACAGTTTTGTGTCAGAGTCCAGTTTGTATTTACTGTAGTCGTATATCTATAGCTATGGCACTTGCACTTTTTTTTAAATTTTATTTTTTTATCTTGTAACCCTACTCGATAGCCTCGAAGGTTTCAAACTTCAAACTTTTGTAATGCTGAGAAACCCCCCGGCACCCCTCCCCCCTACCACCCCGCCTCCACATTGGGTTTAAGCATTGTTTCTGGGCACGCCCACAAGCTATACATGATTATATTTTCTATTAAATGCTCATATAGTAATATCAAACAGATCCAAATTTAGCAGGTTTAGGAAGTGACAGGCACGGAAACAAAACGATTTGCATAGAAGGAACATGTTGGCGTCTGGCAAAGCCAAGATTGGTTCAAAAGCCTCCTTTTTGTAAAACTGTGCAACAAAGCTTCCTTGAAAATATACCGTCCCTCGGTGGTTTGCCCACCACATCATTGCAGCTGTTATTTTCATGGCTGTTAAATGATCTTACGGAAAATCATATATAGTTACGAAAAATCATATATAGTGTAGATAATAATATACATTTTTATATAGCACTTAATGCCGGATTTCTTTCCCTTTTAAGCACTCTAAAAGATTACTCGATGTATAAAACTCAGAACAATGAAGAGCGGAGTCAGAGGTGTCATAAATTCAACCTACAGCCTATAAGCTGATCACAAATGTCTGCGGCAATCACATGACACGCTGAGCTAACTTGCCTTATTAGCATTGGCTGAAAGGGATAGAGTCCCCATTGGAAGCTGCTATCCCGATCATTCATCGTGGCCTGTCTGTGTGCCCCCTTCTGGATGACTAAACAGGATGAAGCTTGACCAAAGCGGCAGACATGACTGAGCCAAGACAGAGACTTACATATTCCAATCAAAACAGAGCTCTGATATTGTATACAGAACCTGCAATGCCTGTATGCCTTTATTTGAAATCTGCTTTGATCGTGTTTGGGATCACTTTCCACGGACGCTGAACAGAAAGTGACGTATCGCGCATGAGCAGCCCTCAAAAGCTTTGAGGGTCATTGAGGACATAATGCGAAAATGAGGCTAGGGACTTCAACTGACAGTGCCGGGTATAGGAACAGTGGGTTTAGTATCAGCCTGAAGGGCTCTTAGCACAGATGTGTACAGGCGCGTTATACATGACTTATCATATCATGTCCCGTTGATTACAGAAGCGCTGCTTCAAGGACCGCGGACTAATCATTACGTTGCCTGCGTTACGCAGCTCATACAAGTCCATGCTTTATAAACCCGGTGCAGACAACCACCCTAACCTTTACATATGCCATGCTCATTAATTTGAGGGTATAGAAAACAGGGGCCTGTAACATGTGGCTTGCCAGATGTGGACTACAATTCACAGCAGCCCTAGTCTGTATAGTCAATAGTAAGGGATCATGGGAGTCATAGTTCAAAGCATCTAGAGAGCCAATCTCTGGACATATGGACATACTCCTGCAATGGAGGTGGAAGCAGATTCACTGATTAATGTATTTTTAGACCCAGAAACCTGTCCCAGATTCCCGGGCCACACAGTGCATTATCAGAATCCCTCTGGAATGCCGTCTATGTGATATGTTCGTATACTAAAGGCCACACACAAAAAACAACCAATTTATTTCCGACCATTTGGTGTGGCCTTCAATATTCCTAATTATCACATACTGGGGACATTTCACCCCACCAATCCCTTTGAAAACCAAACCTATGCCTTTAAATACGGGTTTTACCCCCTGAATCTCCTTGTGTTACCTCCCTTTGTTTCCCCACCGCACATCCCTGACACCATAAACATTCCTGCGCCAGCCTCCCCCTCAGAGATACACACAAACAGAAACACACATACGCACATGCCCACCCTCCTCTCCCTTTCATGCCCCAAACACTCCTCCTTGACCCACACACACACATTGACACTTTCTCCTGAGCCCCCCCCCCCCCCAATACTACACACATTCCACCTCCACACGCCCACACAAACACACCTAGCAAGGCTGCTCTGAGGGGTCTCCGAGTGGTCTTTCTAAATCAGTCTTTATGAATTCCACTGAGACCAAAAATACTTTTTTCACTCCACAACTCTGGAAGATCCCACACCGCGCAAGCAATAACAGTCAGTCACTTTCCAGAAGATTTTATGCTCTAACAAGAACAAGGCTGTAAAAGGAAGTCATTCATTCAACAAATGGTGCTTCATAATCAATGATAGCGCCATGCCCACTACAACGCCCCCAGCCCTAAAAGGTGTGCCCCCCACACCTCAATGATAACGATGTTCATAACAACAGTAATTTCCTCGAGCAGCAGCAGACGACAAACAACAGTGCCACCCACATGTAAACCATATTCTGTGCATTGCAAGTGGCACACCACACACTGAAAAGGTAGCCCAGGATCTACTTTTTCTAGTTCCACCCAATCAGTGCACCCGTGGGTTCACCCATAATCTATGCAAGCACATATCTGTGGGTCAGCTGACACCTCCCAATGTCCACCACACAGTCTCAGTGGAATACAGATGAGCAACACATGCTAGAGATAGTATTTCCTCTATTTCCATCATTCCCCTTCCTGCAACTAAACAAAATGTCTATGGCAACTCCCTAGAATGAGTGTATAGTCTATGGGCCTCATTACGACCCTGGCGGAAGACCATGGTGCTATTAGCACCATGGTCCATGCCGGTAAGTTACCGACTCCGCCATGGAGAAAGGGGGAATTACCACCCCATTACAAGGTTGGCAGGGCGGTAATTCCCCCTTCCTCCATGGCCCTTCCCCATTCCCATTTTTGCCCCATAGGGCTCAAAGGGAATGGGGAAGGCGCTAAGTACGGTGCCGCAAATTGCGGCACCGTAATTAGCACCAAGGTCCCTTTGCGGGTCCCTACTTTAACGGCTGGTCTACACCAGCCGTTAAGGTCGGGTCCCACAAGGGGACCTCGTAATTAGGCGCTAATAGGTTAACGGTGCCGCAGCCTTTTACGGCGCAGTTAACCTCATTACACGGTAGGCGGTAACCATGGCGCTATTAGCGCCATGGTTGCCGCCGGTATTTTCCTGTGTCCGCCTTGGTGGATGGAGGAATTACCGCTCTACTCCAAGGTGAGCGGGGGCGGTAATCCCCCATTCACCAAGGCCCTTCCCCATTCCCATTTTTGCCCCCATAGGGCATAATGGGAATGGGGAAGGTGCTAATTACGGTACCGCAAATTGCGGTACCGTAATTAGCACCAAGGTCCCTTTGCGGGTTCGTTTTTTAACGCCTGCTAAAAGCAGGCGTTAAAGTACCAACCTGCAAAGGGACCTCGTAATAAGGCGGTAAGGGTTAACGGTCACCGGTAGCATTACCGGTGACCGTTAACCCTTACCGCCTTCCGTGTAATGAGGCCCATAGTATTTCTAGCAGTTGTCTGGTGTAAATAAAACATGGCTACATATGTGTGTTGGGCTGGCAGGTTCCCCCATACCGTCAATTATGGCACACATTTTTAAGATGAAACATCCCCACCAATGTCTGGCTGAATTGGAGCCACTCAGGCGTTTGGGTCATTTCAGTCCCACCCATGTAACCTTGTCCTGGGCTAGTCCACACCATCGCTGTGTGTTACACAGTGCTTCACACAAGGCTACTGCCTCTTCTAAGCACTATCATAATAGGCATGGATATTGCTTTATTTAATAATACTTAATGCATCAACCTTTGAAGTTCTGTGAGCACACAGTGTATACTCATGGTCGCACGCCCTTCATTAGTGACCCATAAATAATCGAGAGTCACCCCTTTGATAATTTGAGAAACATGCAGTCAGGGGTCCTCTGCTCACAGCCTGAAAAACAGGCAGTCAAAAAGGAGCACACACCGGCAAGAAGCAACACTGCTTAGTACAGCCGGGCAAGCACAAATCATACAGAACAGGGCAACACGTCCGATTGAAATGAGCTAACATCCAAATACACCAAGGCAAATAGTTTTATACCACAGAACACAATAGTCGGAAGTCATGGAAACATTTGCAATTTGATATATTCTCTTTCTCAACGTTTTCCCAGGGATTTCTTTGACTAATGTGCGTCATATCCTTAATGCTAAGCATATATTATTGTAATATAATATGGACCGAACAGTTTAATACTATCCACACGCGTCACCTCTCCATGTGGCGCAACGTCATTTCTAAGGCCCCGGGAAGAATGAGTAACTAGTATAATAACGTTTGTGCTGACCGCTGGAACCGCTGGAACCTCTGGAACTTTAATCGACTTCCATTTGTCAGCACCATTTAGGACAGGACACAAGACAGCCTGCTTGTGGTGGGAAAGGAGAGATTCACACGACACATGCTAGATGGCGACGTTCACAAGTCCATTGGCGGACACTCCGAAGGCTGGCCACCTCCTTGGAGCACAGTAACTTACAATCTAATTGGTTCTCCCATGAACGCCACTATCTTCAATGTACTTTTCCCACAGTCGCCTGCCATTAGGGACACGTGGCCATGTGACTAGCACACTGGCTCAGGTTAATTTCCCCTGCACCCCATGTGACTGCTGGATTGGCAGATCACCCTGTAATTAGGTCATGTTGTGCTTGTCCTAGCTGCTTCGATACGCCTGTGATAAGAAACGTGTGCTCAGGCTGCCTCCCTCCGGGCTATCGATGGGTGGGTCATGTGTCTGAGATTGGTTTCCCCTAGTTGGGCCCACCACCAGTTTATCCCTGTCAAGCGTGCGCATTGACAACGTGGCGTTTTCCTCATTCTTGTGCTATTTATATAGAGTCCCTTGGGTTATTTTTACCCATGCTGCATGTCTACCCTCACTCTTCCGAGGGATGTCTTTTATTTATGAGAGAATAGTTACTTTGTGTACCTGTGGCATTTGCCCCCACAAGGTTTCTCGTCATCCCCATCCCCTTATCCTTACTCTCAAATAGGGGTGCCCCCCTATCTGGCACTGAATTAGCACCTTTAGTGCATGTGATCGTCACTTCTTTATCTTTCATTTACTTCTCCTTCTCCTTGCACACCCACACAACTGTGACCAGGTATATGTACCCCAGTTCCTAATACCCTTCTATGTACTTTCCGAAAATGTGTATTTTTGTCTAGCAGGTTAACATTATCCCAATAATGCTTCATAATTTTCTAAATCCTGAGGGTGTACCGTGAGTATTAATTCCTCCTTACCACCATCACTCTGGTTCACACTGGGCATTTCCTCAATTAAAACTTTGTCAAGCTCATATTTATTCAGTGATATTATATGGTGTCCCTTATGCTAGAGGAATTTACACCAACCGGTGACCCACTTTTTGACACAGGTGGCGGCGAGGATCGCGATGAGCAGAGGGACAGTCATTTTGAACACCGCTGCCAGTCATTCAGGCATCGAAGCAAAAAGTGCATCCAGCCAGGTGCTTGACATAACATCCTGTGTATCTCTTGTCATCTTCTCGTGTATTGCTTTAATGTGTTTGACAGTCTCCGTGAGTGTTCCATTTGCTGCATCATTCGCAGGAATTGCCGTGCAACAGGTGCCACCAATTTTGTGGCACATTCCCCCTTCCATTGCAAGCATGAGGTCCAACATATAACTGTTCTGGAGGCCCATTAAATGCAGTGCTCGGAGCTCTTTCTTAACCACACTTAATCCTCTTTCAGTTGCATTAGCCAATCGGAGAAACTCATACCTGGTTATCTGCAGCAATTTTCCATTGGCTGCAGTTTGCACTCCAGGTTGTCGGAGAGAGGTGAAAAATACAGATGACTTGTTGAACAATCTCACATGGGGTGAAATGTCCTAAAAGCTTTTAGTGGATTCTACCAATAGATAATTACTCAACCGCTTCCTCCCTGTTATCTTTTGTTGTTCTTCTTTCTTTTCCCACAGTGATGGTTTGTCGAATGGTATCAAATCTGCACGAGCAACAACCAAAGCAGGGCTGTGGATGGTCACCAATGCACAAACACATTTCCAGTCTGCTAGCAGCTGGGCATAAGCATTTGATCCACGCGCCCAACACAAGTCCATGATCGCTGCTGTTCCCTTCTACAGCGCTGCGATGCCCATCATCCTATTGCAGCCAATGTTCATCCCCAGTGCCAATATCCCTATTGCTGAGATGCCTGTACTTCGGTCGGCAACCCTTTTATCAAAGTATGATAGAACTGGGGAATACATGCATCCCAAGACCATTGCTCCTCTTGCATTCATAGGTCTTGTACTCATTTTATATAGTCTGCTGGGTCATCATCACTTTTCATTTTATGGGCCATCACTGTCTCCAGGTCATAACTGTCTGGAAACATACTCAAAAGGACCTCCCACACATGTGCTCGTCAGTTATTAAACAGAGCCACGCCATGAACATTTGTGTTCAATTTTACTCCTTTGTAAAATGTTTGGTTCCATATTTTATCTGCCTGTTCTCCTTTCATTGTGTCAAATAAACCTTTCATATCCCCAACTACCAATGTCACCCACTGTCTTCTTCTCGAATGTCTGTATCCGTTAACTGGCCCTTGCAATGAGGCAAGACAGGCTACATATGAAGCTGTCTCGGTCCATTGTTTGCCATGGTTCATAATGAGCACCACATCTCTCTTTCTGTAGTAAGGGCACTACTCCTGTTTTGGGTCCCATCCCTCCCACTCTAGTAGTCTGTGTTAACCCCTTTTTCACTTTTCCCACCCTGCTGTGGAGAGAGGTGGACCAATCCCTGTCACTCCCATCACTATCCTGTCTTTTTTGTTCTTTTCTATCCTCTTATTTTTGTTTTGTCAGATGTCGAGTCGTCACTATACCCATCACTCCATTTGTCCCCAATAGTCATTTGTCATATGCTGCATCGTCCATGTCCCCTTTCTCTCCTTTTTTTCTGTTTTTCTTCTTCCCCCTCGTCATCTAGTTTACATTTTATTCGCCCTGATATCCAGCCCCTTTAGTCCCCCTTGCTCAGCCTCATTAAATAACGCATCTACTCATTGGCATGTATTCTTTTCTATGTCTGCTAGATATTTCCGTTATTCTTCTGTGTGTATTTTCTCTCTCTGTTCTTCACTATCTTTTTCCACTATCATTTTCCCATTGTCACCCCCCAGGGGGGTTAGTATGCCCCCTTGCTCAGCCTCATCAAATAACGCATCTACTCGTTGGCATGTATTCTTTTCTATGTCTGCTAGATATTTCCGTTATTCTTCTGTGTGTATTTTCTCTCTCTGTTCTTCACTATCTTTTTCCACTATCATTTTCCCATGGTCACCCCCCAGGGGGGTTAGTATGCCCCCTTGCTCAGCCTCATCAAATAACGCATCTACTCATTGGCATGTATTCTTTTCTATGTCTGCTAGATATTTCCGTTATTCTTCTGTGTGTATTTTCTCTCTCTGTTCTTCACTATCTTTTTCCACTATCATTTTCCCATGGTCACCCCCCAGGGGGGTTAGTATGCCCCCTTGCTCAGCCTCATCAAATAACGCATCTACTCGTTGGCATGTATTCTTTTCTATGTCTGCTAGATATTAAAGTTCTCCTTTTGTGTGTATTTTCTCTCTCTGTTCTTCCCTATCTTTTCCCCCTATCATTTTCCCATGGTCACCCACCAGGGTATATGGCTGGGGGTTAGTATGCCCCACTGCGGGCCATAATGTGTGATATAGTCCAGAAGGTGTTGGTGGGCAGCTCGGCCTGCTCCCTTCCACTGTCTCCTCTTTTTATTTTTTTATTTTTTCCTCTCGAGTTTCCTCATATAACTTCCAGATCCCCAATATGTTCAGTCTATTCTTTAACTTGGAGCACTTGTATTTGGTTATAAATATGAGAATGTACTTTCTATTATTTTATTGTCAAATGTACCTTCCCCAGGCCATGCATGGAAACAACGACCTGCAGTCTCCTGAGACCATTGGAAATTGTATATAAATAATGTTTCTCACAATACTGGGGCAATTCTCGACACATGTGATCCAGGGAGCTATCCATACAAGCCATTATTATCTACCGTTGTGTTCCTTTGCCCCCTATCAAACACTCACACCTCTGTAATGTTTAATCTGGCCCTCTCCACAGGCCCAACCAGTCACTCTAGTCATCACACTGGCCCACTCCACAGGCCCAACTACTCATTCAGTGTTAGTATCCATCATCCACGGGCTCACTGTACCCTATCTAAAGGTAAGTCTGTTCACTGTGCTTCTCGTGCACCGTCAGCACACATACTCGCCGCTATAAGTGCCAAATGTCTTATTTACACAAGGTACCCTCCTAGTGTGTACTCTGCCACCATGATTCCACACCATACGACAACAATAAGTACCGCGCACGTGTCCCTCTCTATATCCCCAATAGCAATGAAATGCGTCTTAACTCTTCCAACAATGATGCAACTATATAATCACAGGGTTCTGTGCACAACTCCCATCTAAGGGGGTCCACCACACTATGCAGCTCTAATTCAGGGGTGCTCACACCTGCGTCCACTCCCAAATGGGTGGCCTGCTCTAATTTCTACACTGCCACGGCCGATTGTCCACCCTCCTTGAGGTTGCATCCTCGATACCATAAAAATCTGTCCCTCCCCCTCTTGTGGGCATGCACCACTATGCAGCATGTTCTTGCTTGGTTATACTCGCGTCCTAAAGCCCCTCATGTCCCCTCGGCACCGAGCTTCCAGCACATGCTCGCCCCTGCCACTGAACGCAGGGCAGCGTTTGGGACCAGGCAGACCTTTGCAAACTCTGGATCTGCAGGGCCTCCTCTGTGATGGGCGCTAATCAGGTCTGCGGTCTCCGAACCCGCGGCCCCCCAAGGGCAGCATGGATACCCTCGGCTGACTGGGAGAACTAAGTATCTTGCTGGGGCCTCCAAAAATGTTGTCAGGGGTCCTCTGCTCACACCATGAAAAACACTTATGCAAAAGTTTGAGAAGCTGGAACCTGTGCGTGGCCCCCTTTCCACCCCTTTCACACCTTCTTAAATAGTACCCGTTTGGGAGAAATGGGTGCAGCAGAAATTTGAGCTAACATAAATGCCTGGTGTTGCCTTTCTGCCACTGGCAATTTGTCTTGCGCTAAATAAAGTAAAATGAAACATTTGTGCTGCTGAGGCACCCGGAATTATAATTTGTCTTTCTGACAAGAGAACAATAGAAATGTAGTATTTTTACATCTAGTGTGGGAAAATATATATATTTTTAATATTTATATTTTATATTTATATTGCAAGTGTCACAATTATCCAACAAGCAGTTTTTTGTTTTTTATTTTTTTTATTTCTAGTGCAGTCTCACTGGAAAAAGAAAAAAATAATAATTTCCTAACAGCCCTGCGACGGATGTCAGATGTGCTCCCTAGTGGGAGAACCTCTAACCTTTTCAGAGAGATTCCTGAAGAAGCTGTAACTTTCAAGGGACCTCAAAGCACCCAGAAATCAGGTGCTACAAGTTTCCATCGAAACAGTTGCCCTATGGGTACCTATGAGCGCAGTGAAGACTGCACACTGATCCTGGAAGCTTGGAAGTCATTTCTCGTTTTCTAATGAGCGGGGACGCACATGCAATCATAAAGTAGCCTTTTACGCTTTCATTTTCCCCTCCAACTCATCTTGCTGCCATTCTGGGGCGTACGAGGGCAGCAAAACATAGATGGTGTTTCCGCCACCATCTCAGGAGAGCGGTTCACTTTAACCGTGCATGAGATATTCCAGTCGGAGTAAAAGGCATGAATTCCAATAAACTGTTTATTTTATTTTATTTATTGGATATGTGTAAGGCGCCCACAAGACAAAAAGGGGTGGGCTAACAAGGGAGAAAGATAGCAATGATGGTCCTACTAGGCCTTTTGACATTCGGATCATGCAAGTGCAGTAACAAGAAGTGCAATGGAGAGGGGGGCGAGGGTGCAGTTGCGTGAAATTTGAAGTGCTAGGATGGGAAGGGGAGTGAATGGCAAGAGGAGAGAGTCCAAGTGAAAGATAAGGGTGAGGGAAGGGGGAAGAGACACATAGGGCTAGCAAGTGCTTTGGGGAGGCCAGGAGGGCAAGTGCCAGGGATTGCATGGGGTGCATAAGGTGAAGGACCACATGCTAAGTGCGAGGAAGTGGGTGGACTGGTTGTGGGGGGCTGGTGCCCTGTAGAACCCAGAGGGAACCAGGCAGACAGTCACTGTGACAGACGGGGGCATAACCAGGGGAGAGGGAAGGAAGAAAAGAAAAGGCGGGACTTGAGAAGCTTCCAGAACTTAAGGAGACTAAGGAGAGGGGCAGAGGGACTATTCCAGAGGGATACTCCTGCAGATGAGAGAGATCTACTCCCACTCTCTGCTTAGAGAAGCGTCTGATCTGCAGAGAGTTGGGGCTAGAAGAGCGAAGGACTCTAGCAGGGAGGTATTTAGGGAGAGAGAGCTGGAAGCAGAGGGGTCCAAGGCACCAGAAAGCCTTGTGGATGATGCAGAGTGCCTTGAACTTCATCCTAGCAGCAACCGGGATCCAGTGGAGAGATTTTAGGGCTGGAGCATTGCGGTCTCTGGGCTTGAGGCCAAGGATAAGTCTTGCAGTCATATTCTGTATTAGTTGAAGTGGGTGAAGGGAAGACAAAGGAAGATTGAGGATGAGGCTGCAGCACTAGTCCAGCCCAGAGAGGACCAGAGCTCTGGAGACATTGAGTTTCTGGGGGAAGGTGCAGACAGGAAGAATGCCTCTGAGGAGGCGCAGCAAGTGGGCCTTCTTGGCAAGGTCTGCAATGCAAGGAGAGAAGGATAGAGAGGAGTCAAAGATAACACCAAGGTTTTTTGCCTCACAAGAAGGTAAGGGGAGGAGGCTCTTGGAGGGCAGCCAGAGGATAGGAGAGAAAATTCCCAATGAGAAGGATCTCAGTCTTACAGGCGAGTAGCTGAGGGGAGGAGACCCTTGGAGAGCAGACAGAGGGTAGGAGGGAAGGTTCCTAATAAGAAGTTTCTCAGTCTTACTGGCATTAAGGCAGAGATCATTGGCAGAACACCATGCCTGAATAACAGACTGACAGTCAGAGATGGGTGAGGGAGAAGGAGAGGCAGTAGACGGAAGCATGAATGAGAGCTGCATGTCGTCTGCATAACACTGGAAGTGAGGAGAGAAGGAGTAGATCAGGTGGGCCACAGGGTCATGGTAGATGTTGAGAGGACAGAGCCTTGAGGGATGCCGCTGGTGGAGAGACTGATAGGGGAGAGGAAATGGCTTGATTTAACCTGTGAAGGTCGGTCAGAGAGGAAGGAGGTCAAACAGTCTAGTGCCAGGCCCGTGGTGCCAAGGTTGTCACAGAGCCGATTTGTCAGGGTGGCATGATTAACTGTGTCAGAGGATAGATCCAGAAGGATAAGAACAGATTGAGGGTTGGCATTGTGATTTGAGAGCAAGTCATCACTGTTGTTCAGGAGAGCAGATGTTGTGCCCCTGGATGCTCTGAAACCAGTCTGGTGGTTGTGGAGAAAGCCAACAGATACAATGTGTTGGGTCATTTGGGAGATGGCCAGCTTCTCTAGGTGTTTTCCCAGGAAGGGGGGAATGGAGATATGATGGTAGCTACCCGGGCAAGAGAGGTCAGCAGAGGGCTTTTTGAGGAGAGGATGTACAAGGGAGTGCTTGAGGGGTAGCGGAAAGGAGCCAATGGCAAAGGAGTGATTACAGAAATCTGCCAAGGCTGGAGAAAGGGAGGCATTTATGTCCTTGATAGCTCTGGAGAAGCAGGGGAGCCCCTTTGTGGAGGATACCTTCAAAGAGAGGACTAGAGACCTCGTCCGGTTCCATGTGCGAGAAAGAAGAGAGTAGGGGGCCAAGGGAGGCCTGAGGGCTGGAGAGGGAGAGGTGTAGAGGAAAGTGATGACAGGATGCCCTGAGCTTTGTTTAAGAAGTGGGAGGCCAGTGAAGGGTCAGAGATGGTTGGGGAGAAGTGGAGACTGCAGTAGGATGGGAAAGATCCTTTCAGATTTTAAACAGTTTTCCTTTGTTGTTAGTGGCCCCAGAGATGCAGGCTTGGATATGGGCCCTCTTCTTCGTGCGGATGGAGAGTCTGTATTGCCTTTGGAGCAGGCGGCAGGCCAGTCTGTCAGAGGTTGTGCCTGAAGACCACCACTTCCTCTCAGCAAATCTGCACTTGCGCTTCAGGCCAGGTTGGAGTCATACCTGTTGTTGTGCTCGGAGGCTGGCTTCATGGAGATCCTCATGACAGGGGCAACAATGTCCAGGGTGTTGGTGATAGAGAGGTGAAGGTTAGCAAGGGCAGAGTCAGTGTGGGAGTCTACGGCAGGGGTGGGAGGGGGAATGGAAGTGGCAGCAAAATCAGAAAAGGACACTCGATTCATCAGTCGACTGGTGGAGAAAGAGACTGACAATGCAGACAGAGGCTTAGCCGCAGGTCCCAAGAGATCCAGTTGATAGGACAGAAGAGCAATGTCAGACTAGGTGAGAGGTGTAGTGAGAGGGTTTGAGATGGGGACACTGCTGAGACGAGGGCATCCAAGGTGTGTCCCGCTTAGTGAGTCAGACCGGAGGGAAGAATGGTGAGGGAAAGAAAGCCACAGAGGCTGTGCGAGAGTCCATTGGCCGAATCAGGAGAGTCAAGGTGAATATTGATGTCTCTGAGGGGATAACCTTGGAGGTGGAGGCAAGAAGAGAAGAGGTGAGTTCAGACCACTTCTGAGATGAAGAGGGAGACCGGACCAGGTCCGGTAGATGGTTGCGAACGTCAACGAGATGGGTGGGGAGACACCAAGACTGCAGATAAGGCATTTGAAGGAAGAGAAGGAAGGTGTGTGTGGGGATGATAGTAGCTTGGACCCATTCAGGGAAGATCAGGGCCACACTGTCCATATATAGATAAACATAAAGGGTACCTGGTCTAAGCCTACGGTCCTCCAGGTGAATTCATAGGTAAATAACAAAAAATCACCAATAGATAAATTATGACAGGATAACAAATATAATTATTGAAAGACTTTTTACCAATACGAAGTATTCATCTCATTTCATTAGACAAATCAAAATAGATCATAAAACACTGACCCAAATGTATACTTTAATTCCCATTCAACCTACATATAAAGAAACTCATACGTACCATATTCATACCAACATTTTTGCAATGACATAGGTGTCTATTTTCCCATAGTCAACTTGCACAACACATTTCCTAGATTAAACTCGTGTATTTTACAGATGTATCCCTCTAGCTCTATATAGGGGATGATTGTTTGTCGACACGTGTTTCGGTTGTATTTTTGTGGGTCCAGAACATCTTGCCCCGGTTTTTCAGCCAACCTTCCTCAGGACAGAGAATAACGAATGAGTGCCCCCCCCTCTCCTCATACAACAGTTTAGTTTACAATAGTTAGGGACACAATACACAACATTGCCTACATGCTTTGGTACAGTAAGAAAAGTCTGATCGTGGCGGGTGCAGTATAACAGCTTTTTTACATCACAACAAGAGCTA
Organism: Ambystoma mexicanum; assembly: GCF_040938575.1. Lineage (NCBI taxonomy): Eukaryota > Metazoa > Chordata > Amphibia > Caudata > Ambystomatidae > Ambystoma > Ambystoma mexicanum. Next base: position 63,997,527 of record NC_090934.1, read on the forward strand.
ACGGTACAGTGAAAATGGTGACCAGCACATATAAATGTTGCATGACACTTATCAATGAGGCCCAACAGTCAACAACTGGACCCCACATGTATTTTTGTATTAATGACTTTGGCGTTTTTATATAAGTGCAACGTTAAAGGGCATCCACTGCAAAAGATGCAATGTGATAACAGACAACAAAAGTGAAACAAGTTAAGCTTCAAAGCATTCCGATAAAAAGAAAGACCCCCAACGGCTCCCCCAACCAAAACAGCTGAACTGGTGCACCCACAAATACGTTTTCAGGGCCACTCTGAAAGACTCAAAATTAGGCTGACTGGACAAGGAGGTCTACTCCAGATATGAACAGGACCCCCAGTAAAGCGCGTGCTCAACTCGCAATCTCCCCTTATGGCAGCTCATCTGCCACCCCGCACTCATAGCTGCTATCCTTTGAATGCCCCCCCCCCACCCCCCCATGTACAGCACCCCACTGCTTCCCAGCTGTGCTCTGGCTTTATAAATGCCATTCGACATACGCACATACGTACACACGCGCATACATACACACGTTAGACACACACGCACATATGTAAGAATTGCAGTTCTGTAGAGTCTTAGTACTTCCAGAAGCAGCAACTCTCTGCACGTCGGTTTTACAACTCGCAGGGACCTTCAGAATCAGAAACCAACCACGCCCAGTAACAGCTGTGTGGCAGGCCTTATAAGCAGGCCACTGAACCAGTGTGTGGCGTTGTCAGCATTGCCATAATATGAAACACCTCTTGCCACGCAGAAGGACCTGGCCTGCGCATGCATGACAGCCTTCACAAGAGTAGGAGGGTTTAGGTCTATTTGATCGAAAAAAACATGGACCTTTTCCGAATTGCCCTAATTTATTTTGTTTGTTTTTTTGTTTGTAAATGCGGGTGGAGAACCCCCTGTAATCCCCCCCTCAATTGCCCCCACCGTGACCTATTCCCTTACTCCAGAACCCCCTGTAATCCCCCCCCTCAATTGCCCCCACCGTAACCTATTCCCTTACTCCACCCACCCAACATCTATATTTAATAAAAAATGACTGAAATTCCTAAAAAAATAAAAAAGAACAAGAACACTCTGTCAATTTGGAAACGGTCAATTGGGCCGCAATCAAGTTTGCTAATACCAGTAAGAGCGGCCTTTGGTAAACCTGCCAGAATGGTGTCACCAGAATCCATGTGTGATTTCACCAATGCCCACCAGGCAATGGCATCTGCCTCACAATCAACACTGGTGCCCCTCACTAACATACAATAGCTTGTTTCAACCATAAGACCCTATATTCAAGATGGTTCCCCCACATTTAGAACTGCACCGCCTCCCCCCCTGTACTCCATGCTGAACACGGTCCCTGCACTGTCAGCAGAAGTGGCACCCACTCGGCAATCATGCCAGTCTCATTGATATCAATGCTGCACACATGTATTATTAGTATCTACAACTCTACAATTGGTCCTCACACTAAAACATTGACTTTGTTTGTTAAACACCAGAATACTTGACTACATAACAATTGCATATTACACTCAATAATGATGCCTCAAACTTACCAATGCTGACCACACTTATAAATGGTCACCCACACTCAACATTGTTGCCACACACCACACAGTGGTGTTCCTTGTGACAGAGAGATTGCCTGACTCCTCCTCTGAGTCATCCTCTTCCCTTGCCATGGTCATGGGGTTCATTGAAGGTAGAGGGCTGGGGGATCCACACATTGGCATTCCATAGGACAGATTTACCTGGGCCCTAGGGGCACGCGTCAAGATATTCCATGACCGAGTCAGAACCCAGGAGCAGCCCATTCCGGTCATTCCAGGAAACCACAGAGGAACTCTTTCTCTATATTAATAGAACCATCTGCCCTGCCCCCAGGACATGAGACCCCCCATGAACTAGTTAGCCCATGGCAGAAACACTTCCCTGCAACTACAGCATTCAGCAGAGAGACACCCCACCCAGTTCAATGGAGCTACATTTCCCATTCACTTGGCACAAGAGGCTATATACCACAGGCACACTGTGACAAGCCATATCCCTGCAGTCCTCGAATAAATAACAGCACCACCCTTCACTCAACTGGTAATTCCTACCCGATAAACACATCACCAAACACGCCACCTCCCCATTTAACAGCAAGACTGTCAAACAACAAAACATACACTGACCTCCACAACACCTGCGAGGAACCCCATGTCGGAATTTAGAGGAAAAAGCACGCCAGAGAAGCACCAGAAGTCCAAACCAAGAGTTATGGTATGTTACATTATCTTGCGTTTGTATTGTGCCTCCTGTCATAGTTCATTGCGTCAAAGTGCTTTACCTGTCATAGAGAAAAAGGAGCAGTATGATAGAGCATCAGAAGTGGTAGTGAGGAGTAAAGCCGGGTAGATAGTTGGGATGAGGGGGAGGCACAGATAAAATGAACAGGGAGGCATGAGAAGGAACAGTTAGAGGAGCTATGCGTACAATTGTATTGAATTAATGGTGGGACTCGACTGTATTCAATCTGTTGCAGCGCCAAGAGGAGAGATAGCTGGAGATGCTGTGTTCTCTACGCAAGGGAGGTATGTCTGGAAACTACTGTTGAAGCCATGTTCAAGAAAATGCATGCAGCAAAGCCCTTATGCTAACTTCCCTAGTCCCTCAACAACATTTTGGGAGGGATTGTATCAGAAATCTGAATTTGCTAATTTGACAAAACCTCCCATAAAAGTGAGCAAAACAACTCAATTGTTTTGCTTCCTTCAGTTTTGCCATAGTTAGCAAAACAACCCCTAGGCTTGCACGCTAAGTGGCTGTGGCCAGACTTGGAGCCTTCCACAGTGTCATGGTGTGCCCAGGAACCTCACTCTGCAACACCCATCTACTCACTCCCCCAGACGTCGCAGAAACAGCAGGGCTCAACGGCGAGGGAGAACATAAACACAACTGTAGACACAAAAAAGCTCATATCACACAGTGTGAATTCAAAATGGCCGCTTGACTTTTTTTTATAACCTTCCTTCCACAGTCTGGAACTAAACAGCCACATTGCCAGTGGGATCATGGCCGAAAAAAACCCATGACTGTCATAGTCGGTCGGGGAGTTATTATTGGGCTCAGGAAAAGTGAGGGGGTCAACAGAGTTAATATAACCAAAAACTGAAAGAGTTGAGGGGGCTGATAGAGTTAGGTGGTCTGGTGCAGCTCATGGAACTGAAAGACAGGGGTTTGGGGGGGGTGGTGAGAGAGCTGGTGGAACGACACTACTTGGCGGGTTGAAGGAAGCAGAAAGGCCAAGAGAACTGTGATGACAGGGACACCCAGAGGTGCCCAAGAAACCTGGAGAAGCTGCTGATGCAGAGAAACCCAGAAGACTTGGACAACCAAAGAACGAGCATCGCAGGAGAACCTGGCACAAGAGGGACACCGGACAGAGGCCGAGAATAAGTCACTGTGAACATGGACAGTGCGCGGCATCTCTGCGTCTGTGACAGAGCAAGCTGCTATATCCCAGAGAGAAGAGTGAGCGTGTGCACCATATCCCTTAGAAGTGAACTTGACACTATGGGCCTCATCTCGACTTTGGCGGTAACGCAAATCAGGGCTTCGGCGGATTTCGCCCCAGCTCTGAGCTGGGGGGAAATCCGCTGAAAATTCACTTTTATACCGCCGGCGGGAAATCCGCCGGCGGTATTAGCGCGAAATTTCCCCATTGAGCCCAATGGGGAATGGGACATTCGCGAATGGGCTCAATGGGGAATGGGGAATACCATTACTACCAAACTCGTAATCTGGCACTATTAGTGCCGGGGGGTTCGGCGGTAGGGCAAATAGCCCAAGTCGTGATGAGGCCCTATATCTGTGGGTACTATAACCCCTCTGAAGAGTGGTTGGGATTGCAAGAGGGAAGAGTGAGCTTGTTGCTCTTCTATTGGGTGTATTACAAATACAAAACAGTGAGCTAGCGAAGACTGTGCTATATTCCTTGGACTACAATGATCTAGGCCCCTTAGAGATGAAATAAACACTATAACCCTTAGACGTGAGCCGGGCACCATATCAGTCAGAAGTGAGCTGGGCACTATATCCCACAGATGTGTGCTGGGCACTATATCCCTCAGAGGTTTGCTGGCCACTATATCCCTGTGAAGTTTGCTGGCCACTATATCGTTCAGAAGTGAGCTGGCCACTATATCCCTCAGAAGTGTGCTGGCCACTGTATTCCACAAAATTGAGCTGTCCACTATATCCCTCAGACGTTTTCTGGCCACTATATCTCTCAGAAGTTAACTGGGCACTATACCCCTCAGAAGTGTGCTGGCCACTATACCCCTCAGAAGTGTGCTGGCCACATTATCCCACAGAAGTAAGCTGGCCACTGTATCCCTCAGACATGTGCTGGCCACTATATCCTTCAGAAGAGAGCTGGCCACTATATCCATCAGAAGTGAGCTGGTCACTATATCCCACAGAAGTTAGCTGGACACTATATCCCTCAGATGTTTGCTGGCCACTTTATCCCTCAGAAGTGAGCTGATAACTATATCCCTCGGAAGTGAGCTGGCCACTATATCACACAGAACTGCGCTGGCCACTATATCTCTCAGAAGTGAGCTGGACACTATATCCCTCAGAAGTGAACTGGGCAATTTATCCCTCAGAGGTGCACTAACCACTATACCCCTCGGAGGTGCGCTGGCCAATATACCCCTCAGAAGTGTGCTGTCAAATATATTTCACCAAACTAAGCTGGCCACTATATCCCTCAGAAGTGAGATTGCCACTGTATCCCTCAGACGTGTGCTGGCCACTATATCCCTCAGAAGTGAGCTGGCCACTATATCTCACAGAAGCAAAATGGCCACTATATCCCTCAGAGGTTTTATGGCCACTATATCCCTCAGAAGTAAGCTGACCACTATATCCCTCTGAAGTAAGCTGGCCACTATATCCCTCAGAAGTGTGCTGGGCACTATATCCCTCAGAACTGAGCTGGCCACTATATCTCACAAAATTGAGCTGGCCACTATATCCCTCAGAAGTGAGCTGGCCACTATATCCTTCTGAAGTGAGCTGGCCACTATATCCCTCAGAAGTGTGCTGGCCACTATATCCCTCAGAAGTGAGCTGGCCACCATGTCTCTCAGAAGTGTGCTGGCCACTACATTATTCAAAAGTGAACTGGGCACTTTGTCCTTTAGAAATGCACTGGCCACTAGTCCTCTCAGAGGTGCACTGGCAACTACGTCCCTCTGAACTGAGCTGGGCACTATATCTCTCAGAAGTGAGCTGTCCACTATATCCCTCAGTTATCTGATAGGCACTATATCCCTCAGAAGTGAGATGGCCACTACATCCCTCCGAACTGAGCTGGGCACTGTATCCCTCAGAAGTGTGATGGCCACTATATCCCTCCGAACTGAGCTGGGCACTGTATCCCTCAGAAGTGAGCTGTCCACTATATCCCTCAGTTATCTGCTGGGCACTATATCCCTCAGGAGTGAGATGGCCACTACATCCCTCCGAACTGAGCTGGGCACTATATCACACAGAAGTCTGCTGGCCACTATATCCCTCCGAACTGAGCTGAGCACTATATCCCTCAGAAGTGAACGGGGCACTATATCCCTCAGAAGTGAACAGGGCACTATATCCCTCAGAAGTGAGTTGGGCACTATATCCAACAAAAGTGAGCTGGCCATTATATCTCACAGAAGTGTGCTGGCCACTATATCCCCCCAAAATGAGCTGGGCAGTATATCTCTCAGAAGTGAACAGGGCACTATATCCCTCAGAACTGAGCTGGGCAACATATCCCTCAGAAGTGAGCTGGCCACTGTATTCCACAGAAGTGCACGATGGGTGCTATATACCTGAGTCTGTTTTGTTGACCATATAGAAGCATGCTGGGTGCTATATACCTGAGTCTGTTTTGTTGACCATATAGAAGCATGTGGGGCGATATATACCCGAGTATGTTTTGTTGATCATATAGAAGCATGCTGGGCGCTATATGCCAGAGTCTGTTTTTTGACCATACAGAAGCATTCTGGGCACCATATACCTGAGTCTGTTTTGTTCACCATAACAAAACATGCTGGGCGCTATATCCAGACTGTGTTAGAAAGGCACGAAGCATTCAGGGCACTATATACCTGGGACCGTGTTATAGAGGCAAGCAGCATGTTGGGGGCTATGTACCTCAGACTGTGTTATAAAGGCAAAAAGCATGTTGGGCGCTATATCCTTGAGAGTGTGTTATATAAGGCAAGGAGCATGCTAGGCGCTATATCCTTGAGAGTGTGTTATATAAGGCAAGAGGCATGTTGGAGGCTATAGCACCGAGGAGACCTTTCCAGACCAGGAAGTTGATAACAATTATCAGCATTGGGTCCGTATTGAACCAGCAACAAGGACCACTTGGAAGAAAGCATCGTCATCAATAAACTGCTTGGGATAGTAGTGCAGAGAAATCGGCTACAGCACATCATGGCCAGCGTGCGAGAACTCTGCACCAGCGGAGCCTTTCCAATATATGACCTCTCAACAGGATGTCCTCTCCACAGTACTTCCTGGGTCACCAATGGTAGGGCGAGGCTAGTTGTCAAAACCCAGTGCTTACATGTGCCAGGGGGACCACATGGTTAGGCATGAGCTAGATCAAATTGCCCCAAGTCACACAGCCCGACAAGGGGGTAAATTGAGACTGGCTGCGTCCATGTGTGAGGACTCAACCAATTCAATTTATCTTCACTCGTTTATTTTAATTTTACTTAAATCATACACATTTTATAAGATTCCATCATGGCTTCTCTTTTCCTAAATCTTACCATGTCAGTAACATCCTCATCTTATCTGATACACCATTAAAACGGGCCGTCAGCTTTAAGTCAAGCTGATTCCCAGCGCCTCGCTAAGGCCGCCAGTCCCTGTGGCGCTAACGGGCACCCTCACTTTACCCTGATCCATTGCACATGCGCTCTGGCATTCTGGCATGCTCTCTATTTGAGCACAGCGGCGACCGTTTGTGCGCCATGGGCAGACCCAACCCTGCTCACTCGATTGCCTTGAATGGTAAGTTGCCTACTTTAAAAATCAGATAAAGTCATTCCATGGCATTTACCCACACGTGGTCTGAGCACCTCTGCCTATCAATTGCGGCTGTGCTGTTTGTCATCTCTTGTAGCCTCTTGGGCCATAGGGTGTGTGCTGTCTTGATGAACGATCAATACCCCCCACCCCCTTTGGGAGTTTGCATACCCATCCCAAGCGTGTTTAATATAATGTAAGTTGTTGCTGGGTCTGGTCTCTTTTTCTGTGTGCAATTTAAATCACTTTATTGACGCCATCTTACTGTATCCGGGTTGTTAACTATATCATGCGCCAGCTCCTTACAATACCTGCAAGACCCTTATGCACGAGATCTGATATTGTACCCATGGCCATCCTGTGTAATGCAGCCTACGCTATTCCAGGAACTCCTGCCTTTTCTCCTTATGCATTTTAAATAACTGTATAGGAGGCCTGTTCTTGTATGAAGCAGTGCTTACTGTGCCTCCCCCCATGTCCTGGTTAAGTCTGCAAGAACCTTATGCACTACCTCGTATACTCTGCATAAGGCATCCTGTTAAAGGCAATGTAAGATATTGCAGAACTGGTGTCCTTTTCCTTTATGCATTTTACATCTCTTTTTATGAGTCCTCTTACTGCATCTAGCAGTGCTGACTGCGCCGCCCACCATGTGCTAATTAAGACTGCAAGACCCTTATGCACTAGATCTGATACTGTACCCAGGGCAATCCTCTTTCATGTAATTTAAGCTATTCCAGGAGTTTGCGGATTCCCTCTTTATGCATTTTAAATCAATATATAGCAGCCCTCATAGTCTACCTGGCAGTGCTTCCTGTGCTACACACCGCGCCGTGATCAAGTCTGCGAAACGTTACACTACAACGGATATTCCACGCTAGGTGTAGGGCTAAGGTTCTATCTGAAAAGGTCCTCGGGAAAATGCAGGCATGTGAAAATGTAGCCAGCAAAAAGTAGTTTACGAAAATGTAGGCCTTCAATACAATCAACGAAAAGTGTATACATGTTGCCAGTAGTAAGGTTGGCAAAACATTTTGTTTTTTCACTGCACAAAAGCACAAAACTACAACCCCAACAATGACCCAAACCTTTGATAAGACCTCCACAATCACCCTAGCTCTGTTACTGATCCTTCCTCAAACTCTAATTACTACCCAGAACTTGCACAGAACACTGACCCTTCAGCTCATGAAAGCATTTTATTTACATGTTACTCAGTACAAAATCAATGGGAAGTTAACAGTGAACTACCTCCAAACCCATCACCACCTCACCACAAATGTCCTTGCCCTAAACGGAAACCCTTGCTGTAATCCTAACCTTAGCCTTACCCTAGCTGCAACTCTGCAAGCTTACTTGCAAGGCTTACTTTGCTGTAACCACTTGACTACGGAGATAGCCCAGGGGCAATGTGCTCAGCTTGGAAGCAAGATGACACAGAACAACACAGGTTCAATCCCCGGTTCTACGCTTAGAAACCACTGTGTATTAAGCACGTTATAAACAGCCAATTACAATGCACTAGGTTTATACTAACCCCTGTACTATGCTGGCAGCATCAGCCCTCCCTCCCAAACTCCCCATCTCTTTCTTTAACACACATCCAAACCATTAGTCTGTTAGCCCTAGCCGTACCATAACCCCTACCCTAACGACTAGCCAAAACCCAATATCACTAGCCCTGCAGAAACCACCCCAACACTTACCCTAGTTCTAAACAAAATCGTGCCTCTAACCCTAACCCCTAGCCATACACTAACCCCTATTCTAACCATAAACCAGGCAATCCAAGACCCACAAAACCCTCCTTAACCCAAACAATTACTATAACAGCACTACATTTCTGGTTCTGTAAAGTTGCATTTTTTGACTACTTTTTGTTTGGCAACGTTTTCACTGCTGAGGTATTTTTACCACGACTTTTTCACTGACTACATTTTTACTGGTAACATTTTGACTGGATACCCTTATTTAGAGCCGAGACTTCTAGATCTGCCTTCCCCTGCCTCCCATCTCACTGAGAGACTTTAAAGGCAGACACAACTTGTGGGATCTTTTTTGATCACATAAGCCAGTTTTAGTAAGATTAGAATTAAGGAAGCACGAATCTTATAACATCTATTCATTTTTCGACTAGTTGCCCAACATCTTCTAGAAATGGCTGTGAGTTGACTTTCCAGCTCATGGCTTTCTCGTAATATATCCCGAGGGAATGAAACACTCTTGCCAGTTCTAATTTAGCAGAGTTCAGTACCCAGGAAATTCCTTCTGAGAGAAATGCAGAACACCCTTATCCAAGTTATATCGGAATGCATTTTCTTTGTAATACGGAGTTAATTTCGTCAGACTGCGCTGTAGTTCTACGGATGAACTCAATCTTACGCACTGAGTTCTCACACGTCTGCAGTGAGTACTGAATGAGTTGCTGGACCACCAAGCATTACAAGCGAGTCTCAAAGTTCACTGGCTTAAAAAACATCAACCATCCCTTTCTCTCTTAGAATAAGGAACTCTAGTGACGGCGTCTGGGCAGAAGACCTCGTCCAGGGAACAGAAGCAGGCTCTGAGGGCAAAGAGCCAGTAGTGGGCAGGCTCTGAGGGCATAGAGCCGGTAGTGGGCAGGCTCTAAGGGCAAAGAGCCGGTAGTGGGCAGGCTCTGAGGGCAAAGAACCGTTACTGGGCAGGTTCTGAGGGCAAAGAGCCGGTAGTGGTCAGGCTCTGAGGGGAAAGAGCCAGTAGTGGGCAGGCTCTAAGGTCAAAGAGCCGGTAGTGGGCAGGCTCTAAGGGCAACAAGCCAGTAGTGGGCAGGCTCTGAGGGCAAAGAACCAGTAGTGGGCAGGCTCTGAGGGAAAAGTGCCAGTAGTGGGCAGGCACTGAGGGCAAGCTCTGAGGGCAAAGAGCCAGTAGTGGGCAGGCTCTGAGGGCAAAGAGTCAGTAGTGGGCAGGCTCTGAGGGCAAAGAGCCGGTAGTGGGCAGGCTCTGAGGGCAAAGGGCCAGTAGTGGGCAGGCTCTGAGGGCAGGCTCAGAGGGCAAAGAGCCAGTAGTGGGCAGGCTCTGAGGGCAAAGAGGTGGTAGTGGGCAGGCTCTGAGGGCAAAGAGCCAGGAGGGGGCAGGCTCTGAGGGCAGGCTCTGAGGGCAAAGAGTCAGTAGTGGGCAGGCTCTGAGGGCAGGTTCTGAGGGCAACGAGCCCGTAGTAGGCAGGCTCTGAGGGAAAAGAGCCGGTAGTGGGCAGGCTCTCAGGGCAAAGGACCAGTAGTGGGCAGGCTCTGAGGGTAGGCTCAGAGGGAAAAGAGCCAGTAGTGGGTAGGCTTTGAGGGCAAACAGCCAGTAGTGGGCAGGCTCTGAGGGCAAAGAGCCAGTAGTGAGCAGGCTTTGAGGTCAAAGAGCCAGTAGTGGGCAGGCTCTAAGGGCAAAGAGCCAGTGAGGGCAGGCTCTGAGTGCAAAGAGCCAGTAGTGGGCAGGCTCTGAGGGCAAAGAGCCAGTAGTGGGCAGGCTCTGAGGGCAAAGAGCCAGTACTTGGCAGGCTCTGAGGGCAAAGAGCCAGTGATGGGCAGGCTCTGAGGGCAAAGAGCCCATAGTGGGAAGGCTCTGAGGGAAAAGAGAGGGTAGTGGGCAGGCTCTGAGGGCAAAGAGCCAGTAGTGGGCAGGCTCTGAGGGAAAAGAGACAATAGTGGGCAGGCTCTGAGGACAATGAGCCACTAGTGGGCAGGCTCTGAGGGCAAAGAGCCAGTAGTGGTCAGGCTCTGAGGGCAAAGAGCCAGTAGTGGGCAGGTTCTGACGGCAAAGAGTCGGTAGTGGGCAGGCTCTGAGGGCAAAGAGCCGGTAGTGGGCAGGCTCTGAGGGCAAAGAGCCCATAGTGGGCAATCTCTGAGGGAAAAGAGAGGGTAGTGGGCAGGCCCTGAGGGCAAAGAGCCGGTAGAGGGCAGGCTATGAGGGCAAAGAGCCGGTAGTGGGCAGGCTCTGAGGACAAAGAGCCCATAGAAGGCAGGCTCTGAGGGCAAAGAGCCGGTAGTGGGCAGGCTTTGAGGGCAAAGGGCCAGTAGTGGGCAGGCTCAGAGGGCAAAGAGCCAGTAGTGGGCAGGCTTTGAGGGCAAAGAGCCAGTAGTGGGCATCCTCTGAGGGCAAAGAGCCGGTAGTGGGCAGGCTCTGAGGGCAAATAGCCCATAGTTGGCAGGCTCTGAGGGAAAAGAGAGGGTAGTGGGTAGGCTCTGATGGCAAAGAACCAGTAGTGGGCAGGCTTTAAGTGCAAAGAGCCAGTAGTGGGCAGGCTCTGAGTGCAAAGAGCCAGTAGTGGGCAGGCTCTGAGGGCAAAGAGCCACTAGTGGGTAGGCTCTGAGGGCACAGAGCCAGTAGTGGTCAGGCTCTGAGGGCAAAGAGCCAGTAGTGGGCAGGCTCTGAGGGCAAATAGCTGGTAGTGGGCAGGCTCTGAGGGCAAAGAGCCGGTAGTGGGCAGGCTCTGAGGGCAAAGAGCCCATAGTGGGCAGGCTCTGAGGGAAAAGAGCCCATAGTGGGCAGGCTTTGAGGGAAAAGAGAGGGTAGTGGGCAGGCTCTGAGGGCAAAGAGCCGGTAGTGGGCAGGCTCTGAGGACAAAGAGCCCATAGAGGGCAGGCACTGAGGGCAAAGAGCCAGTAGTGGGCAGGCTCTGAGGGCAAAGGGCCAGTAGTGGGCAGGCACTGAGGGCAGGCTCTGAGGGCAAAGGGCCAGTAGTGGGCAGGCACTGAGGGCAGGCTCAGAGGGCAAAGAGCCGGTAGTGAGCAGGCCATGATGGCAACGGGCCAGTAGTAGGCAGCCACTGATGCCAGGCTCCGAGGGCAAAGGGCCAGTAGTGGGCAGGCACTGAGGGCAGGCTCAGAGGGCAAAGAGCCAGTAGTGGGCAGGCTCTGAGGGCAACAAGCCAGTAGTGGGCAGACTCTGAGGGCAAAGAGCCGGTAGTGGGCAGGCTCTGAGGGCACAGAGACAGTAGTGGGCAGGCTCTGGGGGCAAAGGGGCAGGCTCTGAGGGCAGGCTCAGAGGTCAAATACCCAGTAGTGGGCAGGCTTTGAAGGCAAAGAGCCAGTAGAGGGCAGGCTATGAGGGCAAAGAGCCAGTAGTGGGCAGGCTCTGAGGGCAAAGAGCCGGTAGTGGGCAGGCTCTGAGGGCAAAGAGCCGGTAGTGGGCAGGCTCTGAGGGCAAAGGGGCAGGCTCTGGGGGCAGGCTCAGAGGGCAAAGAGCCAGTTGTGGGCAGGCTTTGAAGGTAAAGAGCCAGTAGTGGGCAGGCTCTGAGGGCATAGAGCCAGTAGTGGGCAGGCTCTAAGGGCAAAGAGCCAGTAGTGGGCAGGCTCTGAGGGCAAAGAGCCAGTAGTGGGCAGATTATGAGGGCAAAGAGTCAGTAGTGGGCAGGCTCTGAGGGCAAAGAGTCAGTAGACGGCAGGCTCTGAGGGCAAAGAGTCAGTAGCGGGCAGGCTCTGAGGGCAAATAGTCAGTACTGGGCAGGCTCTGAGGGCAAAGGGCCAGTAGTGGGCAATATCTGAGGGCAAAGGGCCAGTAGTGGGCAGGTTCTGAGGGCAAAGAGCCAGTAGTGGGCAGGCTCTGGGGGCAAAGAGACGCTAGTGGGCAGGCACTGAGGGCAGGATCTGAGGGCAAAGAGCCAGTAGTGGGCAGGCTCTGAGGGCAAAGAGCCAGTAATGGGCAGGCTCTGAGGGCAGGCTCTGAGGGCAAAGAGCCAGTAGTGGGCAGGCTCTGAGGGCAAAGAGCCAGTAGTGGGCAGGCTCTGAGGGCAAAGAGCCGGTAGTGGGTGTACAGGGTGCAAGAAGTGTAACCTCTGGATTCAATTCAAGCAATGTCCCCTTCCCATCCAGCAGAATCACAACGTTACGAACATATTATATTTGCATTCCTTTCTAGGAGACTCTAACCGTAGCTAAGCTGAAAGAACGGAAACTCTTTCGAGACCAGTTCTTAAATGTATACACAATAAAAACAAAGCAAATCAATCGGCCACTTCCCGTAGTTAGGCCTGAGATCAGCGCCTGACTTTGAGGTGTAGTGTTTTCCAAAAAGGGCACGGAGTGACCTTTTTATTCATTTTGGATATGTTTGCACAATAATAAAAAATAAAAAAACAGAATTAGAAATGCAATTTCAATTTTAGAGGCTCCACAAATATTCGCTGCATCACCAGGTCATCTTCAAGACATTTAGTGTCATACTATAGGGACTCCAGATCCCACAGCCCTTCTCTTCCATTATTCTCTCTCTCTCTCTCTCCCTCTCTCTCACTCTCTCTCTCACGCACACACACACGCGAGACATCTGTCCCATGTGTATCCTCACAACCTCTTTTAATCGTATTTCGTTGCCCTCTCCTGTAGACCAAGCTATTCATTGATATCCCAGCCATCGCCACATAGTTAGGATTTATTCATTTATTTTTACATTAATAGAGCGCCCCTAACCCTCAGGCATCTAGGCGCTTGTACTTAAGAAATCAGTTACATTGCATTCTTAGTCCAGTTTCATAAGTTACATACATCGGTTAAACATCGGCGAGATACTGGACTTGCTTAAACTTTGTGTTTAATGACTTTTGATCTGATGACTGCAACAATGTGAAAGTTACTCAAATGAACTGTTTGGCCCAGAGGACCAAAGGCCTGAACGTTTGGTGAAAATCCGTGCAACGGACTAAAAGATTTAAAGCTGGTCTGATACCACAGCGAGTAGAACGCTCACTTTGATATCTGTGCAGAGCCTGCTGACGCGGGTTCAAATTCCGGCAGGGCCAAACTCTGCTTTTCATGTTACTGAGGTCGATAAATAAGCAGTGCTCAGATATCTGAGGGTTCGTACCGCTATAGAAATGCTAAATTATTATGATTATTAAAGTGCATTCCCTGTGTCTGATGTGAATATAAACATGTAGTAATGGTGACGTCGACTGGGCAAACGCGGCTTTCACACATGAGGGAATCGGGTCACTGTGGGGACGCCCTCCAGGGCGTAGATTGAGAACAATGTTTGGACCCTGCCATGGCTGAGCACAGGCTTGCCAAGGCCCACTTCAAGCCCGAGAGGGGGAAGGGTGTGAATGTACGTCCAGATTTCTGGGCACAGGGTAAAGGTCAGCCATGCATCATGCGCTGACATTGTGAACTTTGAAAAATGTTTCTAAATGATATGGGGATAAACGTGCCAACCTTTCTTCCTGGCATATGCCAAGGTGAAACACCACACACACCTGCTATGTATTTGCTATTTAAATTGGTGATAACATTTGGTAAAACTAAATTGGAATTAAGACAGATTGGTCTGAGTGTTTGGTGTCCACGGCAGGAGACTGCTCAACTACTGTTTGGGTTCAGTATACTCTCGGAGTTTCAGCCCCAGTGTAGCATCGAGATAGCTACCATACAGGTGGTGGACAGTGCCCTCCAAATCATGAATAAAGGCAACTGACGCCTCCCTGTCCTCTTGACCTCAGTGCAGCATTCAACACCCTCATCCAGAGTATCTTTCACCCCTTACCCGCTGACAGGATGGGATTCCCTGGCACTGTCTCGAAGTGGTGTACCTCCTACCTCTCGGGGCAGAAAACAGGCTGCCTAGATAATGATTTTGCATTCTAGCCGACTTTCATCTTCTCACTGATGTTCTCTAACCTTTCCATGGAGCCTCTGGGCACACTCCTCAAAGATCCCAAATCGTCCATCCACCAATATGCTGATAAAACTCTGCAATACATGAGAGTTCAAAGCCCTTTAGAGATCAGTCATCTCCATGATTATCTAGCCATCATCCAGGCGTGGATTTTGACTGCCTAACTCAAACTTAATGGATTCAGCAAAATCATTAGACTTCACCATCGATAGCAGCCTGTCCTTCCAGAAACACATAGCCGCAAGGGCCCAATCTGTCCTCCCACAGCAGGACTTCCAGTCCATAGTGCAGGCCTGTGCGGGCTTGCACATCGGTGGGGGAAATGACCTCCTGATGGGACTCCTGGCCACTCACCATGCTGCCCAATGCCTCATTATGGGTGAACATATTATATTTGCATTCCTTTCTAGGAGACTCTAACCGTAGCTAAGCTGAAAGAACGGAAACTCTTTCGAGACCTGTTCTTAAATGTATGCACAATAAAAACAAAGCAAATCAATCGGCCACTTCCCGTTGTTAGGCCTGAGATCAGCGCCTGACTTTGAGGTGTAAAATGTAATGACCGAATCACCCCGCCCTATGCAAACGACACTGGCTTCCCCTCTATGCCAGGATACTGTTTAAGACTGCATGTGTCATCTACAAAGCAGTCGCGAGGAGCACACTAGGGTACCTGGCAGCCAAGCTCCACATAGCTGGTGAATTACGTCCCTCACACAGGAAATCAACCACCTGGCTCAAATCACACGCCATGAACCTCAAAGAACCCTTTACTCATCGCGCACCCAATCTCTGGAACGTAATCCCCGTATTGTTTCGGAACGTCCCTACAATTCTACAATTTCGTGAATGTATCCAAATGTGGCTTTTTGAACAACACCTGACCAAGGTCTAATCCCAGTGAATGAGCACACTGAGGCACAGACCGCAACTCACAGTCTGCATTACTGTTAAAAAGATGGCAGCCCAAATGCTGGCTACACACACCCTGTACAGCGCTCCACAACTCCCAAGCTAGCTCCATGCCTTGAGCAATGAAATACAATAATATAGAAGCTAAACAACAAGTACAATTGCAAGTAGATGGAGACAACTTCCCCCGACTGGTTTCCCCTGCCGGCAGTGCCGAGTAGTGGGCACGTCCATCGTTTAACCAATGTCTTTGTGATGTCTGCAATGCTGAAACGAGAAACTGCTCATGCATGGGTGTTCTAAGTACCTCTAAAAGAAAGAGAAATCTCCCAAAATCACAAATACGCTTAGCTGTTTTGTCTGGGCTTCATCTTTGTAAACTCCATCACTTCCCCCAGCAGTGGGTTGCAGGCGATTGTGGCAGGGGATGGTGACAGGAAGGATGTGATTTTGGACATCAGGAGGAAGATTGATCGATGTGTGCGTGGGGGAATGGATTTGGAGTTGGCGTGGGTCCCCAGTCACAGTGGGATTTTGGGTAATGAGTTGGTGAATCTGGCGGCGGGTGAGGGTATGAAGAGGGGAGCGGTTGGTGTGAGGTTGCCTTTGAGTGTGGATGAGGTGAAGGCTGTGGTGGTGAGACGGGTCATGAATAAGTGGCAGGAGAGGTGGGTGAGGAGGGTGAAGGGCAGGTGGATGTTTAGTGTTCTTGGGAAAGTGTCGGTGAAGGTGGATGCGGGGAGTCTGGAATGGAGGAGGGGGGAGAAGGTGATGCTGAATCGATTGAGGATAGGGCGTGTGGGGCTGAATGATTGTCTGTATGGAGTGGGGAAGCGTGAGATGAGGGATTGTGCGGTGTGTGGGGTGCCTGAGACTGTGGGACATTTTCTGCTTAGATGTGAGAGCCATGTTGAGGAGAGAGAATTGATGTGGGTTCGGTTATCTGCGCTGGGTGTGGCTGAGCTGAGTGGGAAGGCTTTGCTGGGAGGTGACGGGGTGAGAGGCAGGAGGAGGAACAGTGTGATGTTGGATTTTGTGAGGCAGACGGGGCGGTGGGAGGAGTTGTGAGTTTATGTAAACTAAGTACTGATTGGTGGGTCTGGTGCACATCATCCTTTAGGATGGGGAAGCGCCTGCGTGGGTCCGCCCACGCACCCGATAATTAAGAAGAAGCAGTAAAACAAGTATGTCTGAGCAGCACTGCACAATTGACACTCTAAACAAATAATATGAATAAAACAAAATACATGGGTGTGGACGTGTTGCCATCAATTTAGGGAATTGGGGGACACTGCTGCAATATAAAGCATGCCGCTACTCTGTGGGGCCACGGGTATACCTCATGTCTATATTACACAGTAGCTGCAACACAAGAAACGGTCTGAAGTAGCAAATCATATCACAACTACAACGCAACTAAAGGGTGTGTTACTCAAGTAAGGGCACAGCAAACCCACATGAAGAAGGGCAACTCATATAGCCCAGAGAAGTACTTCTTGAGATGGCCAGTTTCATACCTACAGAGATCCCATCAGCCCACTCGGGGGTGTGTGCTCTTTCATGCTCTTGATAAGAATGGACGGGATGTGCAGGACATTGGTCAGAGGATAGTACAGGATGTTGGCTAGTGGGTATTGCAGGACATTGGTTTGAGGCTAGTAGATGATGTTGGCTAGTCGGTATTGCAGGACATTGGTTAGGGGATAGTGAAGGGTGGTGAGTGGAGAGTCGTGCAGGACTTTGGTTTGAGGCTAGTAGATGATGTTGGCTAGAGAGTAGTGCAGGACATTGGTTTGAGACTAGTAGGTGATGTTGGCTAGAGAGTAGTGCAGGACATTGGTTTGAGGATAGTAGATGATGTTGGCTAGAGAGTAGTGCAGGACATTGGTTTGGGGATAGTGAAGGATGGTGAGTGGAGAGTCATGCAGGTTATTGGTTTGAGGCTAGTAGATGATGTTGGCTAGTGGGTATTGCAGGACATTGGTTTGGGGATAGTGAAGGATGGTGAGTGGAGAGTCATGCAGGACATTGGTTTGAGGCTAGTAGGTGATGTTGGCTAGAGAGTAGTGCAGGACATTGGTTTGAGGATAGTAGATGATGTTGGCTAGAGAGTAGTGCAGGACATTGGTTTGGGGATAGTGAAGGATGGTGAGTGGAGAGTCATGCAGGTTATTGGTTTGAGGCTAGTAGGTGATGTTGGCTAGAGAGTAGTGCAGGACATTGGTTTGAGGATAGTGAAGGATGGTGAGTGGAGAGTCATGCAGGACATTGGTTTGAGGCTAGTAGGTGATGTTGGCTAGAGAGTAGTGCAGGGCATTGGTTTGAGGCTAGTAGATAATGTTGGCTAGAGAGTAGTGCAGGATATTGGTTTGGGGATAGTGAAGGATGGTGAGTGGAGAGTCATGCAGGACATTGGTTTGAGGCTAGTAGATGATGTTGGCTAGTGGGTATTGCAGGACATTGGTTTGGGGATAGTGAAGGATGGTGAGTGGAGAGTCATGCAGGACATTGGTTTGAGGCCAGTAGGTGATGTTGGCTAGAGAGTAGTGCAGGACATTGGTTTGAGGCTAGTAGATGATGTTGGCTAGAGAGTAGTGCAGGACATTGGTTTGGGGATAGTGAAGGATGGTGAGTGGAGAGTCATGCAGGACATTGGTTTGAGGCTAGTATTGATGTTGGCTAGAGAGTAGTGCAGGGCATTGGTTTGAGGCTAGTAGATGATGTTGGCTAGAGAGTAGTGCTGGACATTGGTTTGGGGATAGTGAAGGATGGTGAGTGGAGAGTAGTGCAGGACATTGGTTTGGGGATAGTGAAGGATGGTGAGTGGAGAGTCATGCAGGTTATTGGTTTGAGGTTAGTAGGCGATGTTGGCTAGAGAGTAGTGCAGGCCATTGGTTTGAGGCTAGTAGATGATGTTGGCTAGAGAGTAGTGCAGGA
Organism: Ambystoma mexicanum; assembly: GCF_040938575.1. Taxonomy (NCBI): domain Eukaryota; kingdom Metazoa; phylum Chordata; class Amphibia; order Caudata; family Ambystomatidae; genus Ambystoma; species Ambystoma mexicanum. Next base: position 64,016,109 of record NC_090934.1, read on the forward strand.
CATTGGTTTGGGGATAGTGAAGGATGGTGAGTGGAGAGTCATGCAGGACATTGGTTTGAGGCTAGTAGGTGATGTTGGCTAGAGAGTAGTGCAGGGCATTGGTTTGAGGCTAGTAGATGATGTTGGCTAGAGAGTAGTGCAGGACATTGGTTTGGGGATAGTGAAGGATGGTGAGTGGAGAGTCATGCAGGTTATTGGTATGAGGATAGTAGAGAATGTTGGCTAGAGAATAGGGCCGGACATTGGTCTGAGGATAGTAGATGATGGTGAGTGGCGTGAAGTGCAGGACTTTGGTTTGAGGAAAGTAGGTGATGTTGGTTAGAGAGTAGTGCAGGACATTGGTCCGAGGATAGTAGAAGATGTTGGCTAAAGAGGAAGGCAGGACAGTGATTTTGGGCTAATGATGGATATTGAGTTGAGAGTAGTGCAGGGCATTGATTTGATCTGAGGATAGTGCAGAACTTTTGTTTGAGGATAGTGCAGGATATTGTTCAGAGAGTAGTGCAGGACATTGATCTGTGGATAGTGCAGGATGTTTGTTGGAGTATATATCGATTTGAGAGTAGGTTAGGACATTGATCTGAAGATAGTGAAGGGTGTTTTTTTTGTTTTACAATAGTGGAGAACATTTGTTTGAGGATAGTACAGGATGCTGGTTTGAGAATATTGTGGGGCATTGGTCTGAGGATAGTACATGATGTTGGCTGGTGAGTAATGCAGGACATGGTTTGGGGACAGAGAGGGATGTTAAGTTGACAGTCGTCCAGGGCATTTGTCTGAGGGTATTGGAGCATGCATTTTGACAATAGTTCAAGACATTCGTTTGAGGATATTGCAGGATGTTGGCTAGAGAGTAGTGCAGGACATTCGTCTGAGGGTATTGGAGCATGCATTTTGACAATAGTTCAAGACATTCGTTTGAGGATATTGCAGGATGTTGGCTAGAGAGAAGTGCAGGACATTCGTCTGAGGATAGTGAAGGATGTTGGCTAGAGAGTAGTGCAGGACATTCGTCTGAGGATAGTGAAGGATGTTGTTCGAAAACGGGGCAGAACATTCCTTTGAGGACGGTGCAGGATGTTGGCTAGAGTGTAGTGCAGGATATTGGTTTGAGGATAGTAGAGGATGTTGGCTTGAGAATAGTACAGGGCATTGGTCTGGGGATTGCAAAGGATGTTGGTTTGAAGTAGTTAAGGAGGTTGGTTGGTGTTGAACTTCAGGGAAACGGACATCACACTCAGGCACAATTGCACTCACTTAGGGACAGCATTGAACACATGCAAAAACACACACACACACACACACACACACACATACACACACACACACACACACAGACACACACACACACACAGACACACACACACACACACACACACACACACACATACATACACCCCCCAGATCACAGCAAAACCTGGCCACTAGGCATAATAAAAGCATCAAAGAGAAGTCTTTTATCAGATATTTTTCCATGCATAACAAAAAACACATTCCTGACTCTCGCTCGCATTGAAAGAGAACTTGCGCTACTCAGTGAGGCCAATGAAAATGGCGGATAGCTTTCCGCTTAAGAGTAACCAAAGCAGGAGTTAGCTGGTTCTCAATTGCAGGGGGAATAACATAATTTTACATTTCAACACATTTAAATATCGATGCACATAAGGAGAGGACTTATACAATATATCCTTTAATAAATTAGATCAAAAGTACAGTACACTGGCCTAATCAGGGAAGGGGAAATGCACCAGCTGACTTTCACCCAGACAGACTTTATCAAGGGTGAGTTTTGCAATTCTGCACAGCATTTAAATAAGGGACATCTTCTATTACGCAATGATATGGGATATTGGCAACTTCAGACCTCTTAGGCTAGTAAGTACAGATAGGACTTGATTCACAATCCCTTATTAAATGGGGTAACATCATTGACATACTTTTTGTGAGACATTCCCATAGTGCACCGTAAATATTCCAACCAACAGCCAAAGGGCCACCTATATTCTGCTAAACACTGGCGAGCACACATAGTGAACAACAGCCAACATCATACACAGATACATCCTGACCAGTTTCAGGTCCACAGTCATAGTGTGTTTTACAACATCTACGTGATGCGCCCCGGTAAAAAGAGGTCAGTTTTGCCGTTCAACAGTAGATGACAGGTCCTTCGGGATAGTTTAAGATTAAATCAATATGTTTAGCACTCGCGATTGAATAGCTCATCCAGAAATTATCATAAAAAACACAAATGAATATACAACATAAAGATCAAATCCTTTCTACAACCAATGCTAATCTCATGAAACACCATCAGGGGATTTAAGTCCCCTCTAAAATATCCTTACAATGGCACCCTTATTTGTATGAGTAAGCCCTGTTACTCAAATGAATACATACTATTTAATACACTTTACTTATGGTCTTATTTATATGAACACTTCTCATATATATGGATAGACATGCAGCAACACCTACAGCCACTGAGATTTAACGATCCAGAAACAGATGTCGCTCCTCACTGATATTGTGACCCTCAGGTTGTAGGGTGGAGAGGTTGATAATGTTAACCTCCATTTGTCTTAGTAGGAAATCTTTATATCAAACCTTTTGTCTTCATATAATTTTACTGGACTCGCCTCACTCCCATGAACCTCAGGAAGTGAAAATGCAGGAGGATTTCATTCACCTGCCCCTCAATTATGTGTTCCTCTAGGTCGTACTTCCCACGGATGCTTTGTGGCACAGACAAAATAAAAACATGCATTACAAATATGGGATTTTGATTAATATATTACAAACTCGTTTTACTTCCCACTGTCTTCCATTTTTTATCCTTTTAAATTTGCAACTAGAAAGTGCAGATTTCCCCCCTACAGAGGTATCACCCCAGTCATAAATATTCTTATCTCGACACAACACAATCCTGCTGCAGCCTAGGAAGTAACTTACACGTCTAATAGGACAGTGCTTATGTCTTTGTCCCTCTTTTGTAAGTCATTGCACTAAATGAGAGCTGAATGCAGCAATAAGAAATACAAATGTGTTGTTGTGTTCGCATTTTAACTAATGCACTTGTATTTTTCTGGCCTACAGCGGAATGACACGCTTGCATTGCACTACAACTGCCCGAGGAAGTGCAATCTGCTTCATTCTTAGATGACTTTGTTTTTGGTTTTGGCTGTTGGGTGGTGCTTAGACAACAGCTATAAGCCAACAATATTGGACTGGTGTACAGCTAGGAGGGAGACACATATGTTAAGAAGGATACTCAGCTTCTGGGCATTATTTTGAATATGTGCACATCCATACACTGCCCATAGCCTTGCTGTTCCCCAGGGCCGTTCCAACCCCCTACCTTCCGCCTCTCACCCAAAACAGATCCTCCTGGGCTATATCTATCTATCTATCTATCTATCTATCTATCTATCTATCTATCTATCTATCTATGTTCTTCTGTTCTTCTATTGCGCCACTAACCCAAAGGCTTCAGGGCACGCACAGGAAAGGGGGAAAAGAGAAAGAGTACAGACAACATATAACAGAAAAAGGATGGAAGAGATAGGTAGACAAGATAGACCAAAAGAAGCATCCTACAGAGACAGCAAAAAAGTTTTAGTAGATGTTACAAGATGGCAAGTAGGGGAGGTTAAGAGCAGTATAAGGAGAGTTACCCGTGGCCTGCATCGAATAAAATATGTTGTAGCTGTTTTTTAAAGACAGTTAGTGAGCAGCTTTCCGCCAAGTGTCTAGGTATAGCGTTCCATAGGGCAGGAGCCCACAAATTGAAACTAGCACCACCAACTTTCTTCAATGAAGACAAGGGTTGGGTCAAGGAGATGTTACAACTGGATCGTAGCGTGCGTCCAATAGGTTTCTTTTTTATCCTAGCAATAAGATATGAGGGTGCTTTTCCCCACAAGCATTTAAACACAATAGACAGGCCCTTATGCTGTAGCCGCCGTTGAACAGGTAGCCAATGCAGGCAGCACCTGCCCTCAGAGACGTGCATATTATGCTGGAGGCCAAACACAGCACGCACAACGCTATTCTGAACCACCTGCAAGGGTTAAAATTCATATGTTAAATGCATAACTTGCTCATTGGTAATGGATTCATGGAATTATTTGCACAGTTCAAAGTGACTTTGCACTGCCGACAGAAACCCTGATTCGTGGAACTGTGCAAAGTGTATTTTTGCAGATCCGGGGCAGCTCACTTAGGGGGAGAGAAGTGTCAGAATCCTGCAGGCTTAACCCCTCTGTGCTTCAACTGTTCCCTTATGATGGGCTTCATGTACACTATGGGCTTGATTCATGGAATTTGTTGCACGATTCAAAGTGAATTTGCACTGCTGAAAAGTTACTTTGCACTACCGACACAAACCCTGATTCATGGAACTGTGTGCAAAGTGTATTTTTGAAAATTATTACTATGCAAAGTATTACGAATTGCTGGAAAAAGGTAAACACTTGTAAAATTCAAATGTTATCACATAATGTCCATTAACATCTCTAAATGCTGCGCCAACTTGTAAAATCAGAAAATATATGTTTTCTGTTTCCGCCACATAATAAATATAAACACGTAACGTTACTTCTATTGGTTTGGACACTTACACCTTTTTCTATTGGTTTGGAAACTTGCTTAAACGTCTCCAAACCAATAGAAAAATGTAGCTAGATTTCTCGCTGGCCGCTGTTTAAATACAAAGTCGCTAGGGGGTCATCATTTCTTGCTAAATGTAGCGAGAAAGTCGCCAAGTTGGCAACATTGTCGACAAGTGGGTTCCACCAGTTTAAAGCTGACAGGAAGTTGGTGGAGAGGAAGTGGCGTGCAGGTGCACAGGGCTCCTCCCCTAAATCTGGTGAAGCCTACTGGTGCAGAGAAAGGGCCATCACCACTTCCTGTTTGGTGCTAAATCGACATCAGCAAGTGGCGTTTTTTGCCCTATAATTTGTGTTTCATGTTTCATCGCTACAATATTCTGCCTGCCCTAATACACGCATTTTCTGCCATGGGACCTACCGGAGAAGTCGGTTCAACTGCTAGTGGGCAAAGAATGTGCTTCTAATGCAATCTCGCAGAACCCATTTCACCGGACATCCTTAACATCAACACGTCCTATTATAAATGAGACTGAAAAAGCATGAGATGGGCCTGACACTCTGGCCTCCAGAACCTCGCGAGAGGCTCTGACTCCATTGATTCACTCTGAAGTCACATTGCCAAAGCTCTTGGCAACCTGAGCAAACAACAAGAGTCTTGAGTTCTACACAACTACGCTACACACAGGAACGCACTCAATAGACTGCACGTATGTCCACGAGACGCATTGTTAAATGTAATACATGAGGTGGGGCTATTGCAAATGTTAGTGCAATACAATTACCTAACAAGTTTGTATTCTATGACATTTTAATGATATCCGCTTGATGCAGAGAACTGCACAGCACAGTTCAATTCAAAGCCACGTTGACTCTCCCATGCCAGTGCTCGTTGGAGCCCAAGTATGACAGTGCCCATCAAAGCGGATGTGTGTCAGTGCCCATTGAAACCCACCTATGCCAGTGGAGGCCGTCTGTCTCTGGGCCCCTTGAAGCCCACTTATGGCAGTCTCCATCGCAACACAAATATGTCAATGCCCAATAGAGCCCATCTATGTCAGTGCCCAACAAAGACAATCTGTATCATTGGAGCCGAGGTATGTCTGTGCCCGCTGTAGCCCAGTTGTATCTGTGCCCACTGGAGACATGGGAGCGCACCTGTGCCAGTGTCCCCTACAATTCATATATGTCAGTGCCCATCAAAGACTATCAACATCTTTGAACATTGGAGCACATCTGTGTCCCCAGATACTATCATGCCTCATCTGTGTTGATGCCCATTGAAGCCCACCTGTGTAATTGGGGTCCGGCTTTGCCAGTGGCCATTAGAGTCCATCTGTGTTGCCCAATGTTGACCATCTGTGCTGTCCATTAGAGCTCAGCTGTGTCAAAGTCCACCTGTTACGCCCATTGGAACCCAGCTATGTCAGTGCCCGTTGGAGCTCAGCTGTGTCAGAGCCCATATGTGATGCCCATTGGAACCCAGATATGTCAGTGCCCATTGGAGTTCAGGTGTGACAGAGCCCATCTGTGTTGCCCATTGGAGCCCAGTTCTGTCAGTGCCCATTGGAATCCTGTGTCAGAGTCTATCTGTCCTGTCCATTGGAGCCCTGCTGTGTCAGTGCCCATTGGAGTCCAGTAGTGTCAGAGCCCATCTGTGTTGCCCATTGGAGCCCAGTTCTCTCAGTGCCCATAGGAGTCCTGTGTCAGAGTCCATCTGTCTTGTCCATTAGAGCCCTGCTGTGTCAGTGCCCATTGGAGTCCAGCTGTGTCAGAGCTCACCTGTGTTGCCCACTGGAACCCATCTTTGTTGCTCATTGTTGCCAATCTGTGTATTGCCCGTTGTTGGCCACCTGTGTCAGAGCCCATCTACGTTGCCCATTGGTGCACATCTGTGTCAGAGCCCATTGAAGCCAACCTGTGTTGTCTATTGGAGCCCAGCTGTGTCAGTGTCCATTGGAGTCCAACTGTGCCAGTGGGATTTGAAGCACAGTGCCAGTGGGCAGGGTGGGCCTAGGTGGAACATTCATGAGGAGTGAGGCGACCATGGACATGGTTGGCCCAGAAGGGAATGGGGTGAGAGACAGCGTTGTGGGAAGAAGCGGTGGGAATAGTGACGGGTGCAGGAAGAAGCAGGTAGCGCCAAAGGGGGGAGGATTTGTCTGAGAAGGAAAGTGAAGTTTATTTGCAGGGAAAAGGCAGGTGAAATGTACAAGGAAAGGAAGGCGGTAAACTCGGGATAGAGCAGTGGGAGGAAGGAGTTGAGTTGAAGGGCACTCGGGATGGTGACAGACAACAGGGTCGCTTCCTTCACCGTCTCTACACTGGTCTAGTTGGGAGACTAGATTATTGGGGTCTATTTGAAAAATAAGCGGCGTGCATAGTATGTGTGGCACAGTGCACAGTGCATTGAGGTGTTTGAGGTGCACATTACAGTGCATCATAGCCCTGTCAGACACAACTGCCTCATTGTTCCTCCCTCAGACCTTCAGAAGACGGAGCTCTATTTGAATCTTGCTAATCCAATCACACAAAGTGTGGAACAAGTGGGTATTGAATCATTTTCAGGGCGGCCACTCGCCAGGGTACCACAGCTTGGAATTCATGCTCCAATACATCTTCACCTCCAGAAGACCTAGCGGTCTGTGGTATCGGTCTGCAAATCTGGACACAGAGTCAAATTGGCACCTCGCCCTATCGGACTGCACTCTCCTGCCAGTAGGGTGAACAAGTTTGGATTGTAGGGTTCTCATTCAAGGTTCTTCACTTTGGACACCTTCCCGCAGGAAGTCAAACATAAGCCCACCCACTTGTGTTCCAGAATGTGCCAGATCGCCTGCGGACTTTCATACGAACATAAGCCGTGTTAGTCCTTTCAAAGCATTAGCATCTAGCTCGCCCCTTTAGCAAACACGCCCTCCCTCTGCTCCCAGCCTGCCTCTGTGCCAAATATCACATCATAAACACTTTTAGTACATCAATAAAATGAAAGGTCATGGTGAAAGGATGCACAGCTTGGTGCAGAAGGAGCTGAGATGGACTCCATATAGCGGTGGACATGAAACAGCATGGACACGGGAGTCCCTTTGGGTGGGAAGAGATGCGGATGTAGAGGTGGCTCAGTGCTGGTCGCCCCCGACAGCGCGTTCAGCCTTGCCACCCTACTGTGCGTTCCATCGTAACCACACCGTGTGCACGCTGAGGAGCAGAGCCCGAGGGTCGGTAGCAAGCACCACAAATCAACACTTAAAGACAAAGTCAAATGCAAAAGTAAGGCTCAAGTGAGTCCTAGAGGTGGACAGGTCTTCCGCAGCATTGCCATTAGGATTGAAAGGTAGCTGTTCAGGGGTGTTGCTAGGTCTGGAAAAGGTCTGGGACTACACTAATGTCGGGTCTGTCGGGACTCGGGGCTAGCTAGCCTTTTGGTTGTTTCCCCTGAGCTTCTATCTGGGACTACAACCAAAGACCCGGGGCTATAACCCTCTCAGCACCCTCCCCCCTAGCAACGCCGCTGCTGGTGGTCCCTGTAAAGGTAGCCCCATATGACTTACTCACCACACCCTACAACAATCCAGATGCTTTAGCCAGTTGGGGAATTGTGAAATTCCTTCCAGATGTGTCGTAGTCGATCAATGTCGGATATAAAGTGACAACAATTAGACATGTATTCATGTAAATTTATTTAGCTGTGTGTGCTTGGCTGGCACAATAACAGTCAGAGGTGCCGGACTTGTAGGGGCATGGATTTACATTGGTTAAATATATATTATGCCCACAATCCACCAGTATTAAGGACACATGCAGACTTGAACTCAGCCAATGCAGGAAGGAACCAAGGAGAAGACAGGCCTTCTCAGTCTATGCCTCCAGATTCTGGGATGAGTGGAAGACCCTCCTCTTCAAGGAATGGCTCCTTCCTAACACCGAGATCCACACACCCTCCACACCCTACCTGAGACTCAGTGATTTGCTCTTCCTCTGTTTCCTGCCCAGGTTTTTTGTAGCTTACTCTCAGCAAAATGTCCCGCCCTGGCCCCTCCCACTTTGTAAACTCCCTGCACACTTAAGTCTCTGCTTTCCTCTCTGTGAACTTCCCTGAATGACTTCTACATTGGCCCATTGATTCCTGAAGCTCGGTTGGCACTTAGTAAATATAACAATAGCAACATGGATGGTTACTATTCAAGCGGTCGGAGAGTGTGGTAAGGCGGGGCCGCGGGCGGCTTCCCAGAACAGTTGAGGGTGAAGTTCCCACAATAGGCCTCTGTGGCCTTCACTGTTCACTTGATTGGTTTCAGCCCTATGCTTCCGAGCATTCATAACACAACGTTTAAAATAATAACAATAATAATAATAATAATAATAATAATAATAATAGTAATAATAATAGTAATAATAGTAATAATAATAAGAAAGATAATAATAATAATGAATAGTATTATAACATTAACAATAATAAAAACGATATTTTTAAAAAAAATTACTTTTCACTGTTTAAAAAAAATCAGATGCTTTTTGTATACTGATTTCATAAAATTAACATCTTTAAAATGAAGCTAGTATCATCTTATATTTCTGTGTACGCTAGAATCCATATTTGCACTATACGTTGACATCTTATAAATCACACACATGACTACACTTTAAGTACATGTTCTAAATAGTCAATTAATGCTACATGTCAAGAAACCTGCAAACATAGCATCAGTCTGTTCCAAAATGCTACTGTTGCAATACAATGGGCTTTGTACAGAACACGTGCACAACATCCCTGCCTCATACACTCCATCATATCACAATATAAAATTACATGTTCCAGTTTTTCTAGTATAGTTACATACTGTACAAAGCGTGTACTCTCTTTATATTTGGAATTTAATACACACCCTCCAAACTAGCTAATATGTTAACAGGAACATGCATGTACAGGTATTCCAGAATTTAGGACATGAAAACCTACACAGGTAAGACAGAGGACAATTCCCAGGAAGGAGAGATTGTTTCTATACTCTGCAAATAAAGGGAATGTACTCAATAATGTCCTAGTATGAACCGTATCGTGCTGCCATAGTTACTTCTTGAGTATCACAGTGTGGGCAATTGTTAACGTCACTCCTCTCTCCTCTATTCATTTCTAAAACCATCTCTTCACATGTGTTCATAAAGGCACATGTTGACAGAGTATGTCCCTCTCTACACATTCAGCTTATGTCAGCAGGTAACATGTTACCTATTGCTTTAAGAATCTGCTGTTAAGGACATCCTTTACGCCATCTAATATATGGTGATATTAAGACTAAATACTCTCTACGCAGAATAGTCGAAAAGGAATAAGGGAATTTCAAAATGTAAATAATAATACTAATACTACAACAACACAATCTGTATTTGGATATACATATCCATAAAAGCAGCAACACCACAGGTTAAAAACAACATACATATATATAAATCTAGTGGAGATAAGTCTAATGGGGGTGGGGGAGGGGTAAGGGTAGTGGTCCTCCTACTGTAAAGCAGGCTCCAAGGAATCCTAATTCAGTTCCTCACAAACCTGGCACTTGTTGGGATTGTGGAGCCAAGGATCATAGGAAGGGTGACTGCAAGTGTAAAGGTAAGGCCCTTGGAGTCCAGGCTACCCTTACCCTTAGTGGAGTGCAGAGCAAAAGAGAGGTGCCGGGATGGAAGGGGTGGTGTTTTTAAGACTGAGAGTGTACCCTTGCCTATAGAGGTTGAAAGGGGAAACGGGGAGCGGGGGGGATGGACCTGACTTAATTGAACCACTGATAGTGGGTCTACGATGACAACATGGGGGTTAGAGGTGCCCCGACCTTGGAACGGATGGGAATACATACACCTTGAAGGAACCCTTGCAGTGGTAATTGCTTCACAAGGGGTAGACAAAATACTGCCACTAAATAACCCGTACTAAAAACCCACACCTCTTTATACACCGCAGGGATGCTAACTGCAGCAGCCCGGAGAGTATGACAGGGGAAGGAATATGAGCCACAATTAGTCCCGACAGCGGGGGTAGTAAAGGTCGCTGCTACCAACCAACCCTACTAAAAACTCACCCTTCTGCATACCCCTCCCACACTTCAAACTAAACACAACCATACCTCTACAGCTATGATATGATATGTTATTTATAACGCGCTTAATACCCAGAGGTTTCTAAGCGTGGACCCAGGGATCGAACCCGTGTTGCTCTGTGTCTTCCTGCTTCCCAAGCGAGCACACTGCCGCTGAGCTTTCCTCACGAGTCAAGCTCAACAAAGAGCACACACTTCACTAAACCACATCAATGACACAAACCATAGACAACCTCGCCCAACAACACATGGAGGCTACCAAGCGAAAACACAACTAAGCTCAGTGAATGTGTCAACCAAACTGAAGCTGCCAACAGCACCTCACAGCTCTCTTGCTCTTTCTCCTGCTCAGTTCTACTAACTTGCCTCTCCCTCCCCCCTGCTTTACAGATCTGCCGGAGCACCAAGAAATCATGCCCAAGGCTCTGGTTGCGGTATAAGAACCTTTAACAAAACATCACATATATCTGTATATAAACCCCTCCTGATGTACAGAAACCATCAAAACATAAATACAAAATTACAAAACTACAAAAAATAATGAAATAAAAACAACAGCCCCAGATAAAAGACAGCCTAAATGTCCTAGTGGTAGGCCAATTTCCTGTGTCGCACCTGCAGGGCTCTGCATATAAAAAGTGACAGTGTTATAAAAGACACATTCGCATTCAACATGAGATATAATGCCAGGCGATATTGCGTGAAACTGTTCTCTTTAAAACACTGGCACCAAAAACTGCTTTTGCAATATTTTATACAGAGGGCAGAAAAAGAGGAAGTGCACAAGATCCTCCACGCCTGCTCAACATGCTGGGCAACATGCTTGGAAACTCAGTCCTGTCCTTCTGGCCAGTACTTCACCCAGTGGTAAACAATCAAAGCTGGCTCTTGTAATGGGGTACCTTTGAAATGTACTGTTAGTCCAGATCAACTAGTCTTTCATTTAGTTTGATGCTTTGATCATCAAACGTTTATTTGCGGGTTTCAGAATTTCCCATGTGTCCCTTCTCTCGTTTATCCAGACTTTAACTGTTTCTTTCAGGTCGTGACTCGTCAACCTGCTTAATAAAGCCCAGTTTTCAAAGTACACCCCAGCATTAATACTCTGCAACATTTGCTTTCTATATAATATGATATGATATGATAGGTTATTTATAACGCACTTAATACCCAGAGGTTTCTAAGTGCGGACCCAGGGATCAAGCCTGTGTTGCTCCATGTCGTCTTGCTTCCAAGGCGAGCATGTTGCTGCTAAGCTATCCTCCTGGGACAATGAAAGCCATTTGATTTTCTCAGCAGCCTTTTTAATTAGAATATTTTTCAAGATATTGGGCCTCATTATGAGTATGGAGGTAGCCATGCCGCCGCTACCCCCATACCGGGTACCCGGTTCAGGTTCCTGGAATGGGGAATTACCGGGCCATTCCGACTTTGGAGGGCCCGGTAATTCCCTTTCCCGGGACCCAGACCCGGTACATCCCCATTCCTATTTGAGCCCCCGTAGGGCTCAATGGGAATGGGGAGGATGCTAACAACGGGCCCGGGCCTCCTGGTCTGCTTGCAGGTCGCGCTGTGGACGCCGGGTTTTACCAGACGTCCTTAGCAGGACCCGCGAGCCGACCTCGCCTGGGTCATAATAAGGCCCATGATGAGTTAAAGAGGTGTTCGAGTTGGCCCATATTCTAATCCATAAAATAATACATTCCAGGGCAATCTCATTCTGGATATAGGTTAGGCGTACCTCATTGGGGGCCCGCAAAATAATGCTAATATTATGATGATGATTATGATGATTATTATTATAAAGACCCCCACCCCCATCAAATGGAAAAAAGCTCATCAGCCCGTAACCGGCAGTGTATACTCACTTTTGAGAAGTGTCCATTGCTCCGCTCAGGTGTTCCCCCCCATTCTTACACAGGCAGCCCAATAGGTGCTTGATTTATATTGAGATTGGAGGGAGCCCTCCTGCCCCCCTTTCACAGACCATCGCCCGGCAAGGGGTTGTTGGGATGACTCACCCTGCTCCACTTCCTATTCAGTGTGTGAAAATAACTATTATATGGGTCGACATATAAATAAAGCACACCATTTTCTCCATATACGATAATATACTTTCATACCAGGCTATATAGCTTTACAAAATCGTGCATGCATTTAGAGGACATCAGGCTGAAATACAGGTGCCACATTTTGGGATTATGGAAGCGGAAATTACAGGAAATTAGGAAATAACCACAGATGTCCTTCAAATCCCACTCTCGGGCTGCTATACAATATTGACAACACTTGTGATGAAATAACTAAATATTCACAGCGTCCCGACAAAACAAAACGAACCATCTTAAAGCATAAAGCATTTCTCTCAAGCTGTCTGCTCAGAACATCCTGCTCAGCAACCAGTTAGGCCACCTGTCCCCCATGGGCGACATTACAACAACTGCTCTACTGCTCCAAATACGGTCTTTGAATAGATGTGTGAGCCAGACTATTGTTTTCCCTAGTCCTAACACGAGTGCACAATTTACCCTGGTGTCAAAATGCATGAAAGGAAAACGTGCTGTGCACTAGGGCATATGTTGTGTTACTTCTAATAGTTCATTGCTGCCACCAGTTACACGTGTGTGTAATATGGACGCATGTTTTTGATGGGTAAAGCAGGTCTGGGGCAGAGAAAGGTTTTAAAGGAGAAAGAGTGGGTTTCGAGCAAAGAGATTTCATGGATGATTAGGGTTGAGATGTTGGGGGCAGTAGAGGAAAGGCAGGATGAAAACAATGTAAATGTTATTTATTTTTCTGTAGTACTTCTTCTGGGGGTTTGAGTGTAGCCCAGGCGATGTCTTCAGGTGATCAAATCGCGGCACAGAGACATATAGAACGAAACAGTGATTTGGCCAATATCACACAAGTCAGTCAAGGGGAGAAGCTGGGATTAGAAATCGTGATTCATGGGAGTGATGCCAGATCTTCTCTCGATGCCTGTAAAGCGACCCATCAAGCAAACAGTCTCCAAATGCCCCTGTGAGAGAAATTATGAATTTACAAGAACGGCTTATACCCCCCCGCGCCCCTAGACTGCGCGTGACGCAGACCAAAAGAAGAGCTGAAATTAACTAGATGGTCCGGGTCGGCCTTATAGATAACTCCAAAGGTCTGTATTAAGCCACATCTGTCTAAATGATCAATACACAATGGGCCTCATTACGAGGTGGGCGGTAAGGGATTACCGGCAACGGTAAGGGCACCGGTGCCGGTAATCCCTTACCGCCCTACTACGAGTTCCCTTTGCAGGTCCTCCCTTAACACCTGGTTTTTCCAGGCGTTAAGGATGGGACCCGCAAAGCGACTCTGGAGCTAATAACGGTACCGCAATTTGCGGTACCGTTATTAGCACCTTCCCCATTCTCATTGAGCCCTATGGGGGCCTAAATGGGAATGGGGAAGGGCCATGGTGAATGGGGAATTACCGGTCCCGCCAACCTTGGAATGGACCGGTAAGTGCTCCATTCACCAGGGTGGAGTCGGAAGGGTTTTGGAGTCAGCCATGGCGCTATAGTGCCATGGCTACCTCGAACCTTGTAATGAGGCCCAATGAGATAATAGCAATATTTATGCACCCATGTAGGGGTGCACAGTCAATTGGGTGTCTGGAAATGCCGCCAAAATCGCGTCCGGGTCCGGGTCCTCAGAATGAGGAATTACCGGGCCATTCTGAGTTCGGAAGGCCCGGTAATTCCTCCCTCCAAGGACCCGGACCCGGTCCTTCCTGATTCCCATTTCAGCCCCCATAGGGCTAAATGGGAATGGGAGAGGCAGCAAAATACGGGCCATTACGAGTTTGCCCGTTGTTTGCTCCCTCTTCCCCTCGCGGGACCCGGTAAGCACGCCTCGTTTGACCAGGCGTTGCTTCCTGGGTCCCGCAAGGGGACCTCGTAATGAGGCAGTACGGGGTAAACGGCACTGGCACCTTTTACGGCGCCATTTACCCCCTACCGCCGGGGTTGTAATGAGGCCCTTTGTCGGTATATATGACCTCTAACGCTCGGGTCTGTTTAGGCTTGTGCTGGTCGGTCATTACCGTTTAGGTACTCCCCCTGACGCAGGGGTGATAGCCCTATTCACGGCTTGATATTAGCACGTGACCCATTTCAAAGCTCTCCCAACCATGAAATCTCCGGGATGTGGCGACGTGATGTGCCCAGGATCGCACAACGCGATGAAGAAGTTAACCTTGAGACCAGATTCCTAAATCCATGGTCAAGAACATTGCCAGACTCGATCACTCCTTGCAGAACCCTCTGCCCTACGGAGAATCTGGGTGCAGCAGGGGAGGAGTAACTAGACATGAGCAAGCGAGAGTCGCACAAGCGATACAACTTCATGACATGATGGACTGTGCTTGACAAGAGGTAGAGGTTGCACGTTTAAAAGGCTGCATTTGATTACAGTGTCTAAAAATATACAAGGACATTGTTATATATCCAACAAAATACAAATATGTAACACAAATCATGAAAAGGGTAGAAGAGTGAAAATATGAACAAAAGGCTGCCTGTCCTTAAGATGCTCACTAAATTAGAGCGAAACGGGGCATGATAGCTCTACGCTAGTAATGACATCTATGCAAGTAGAAATAACAACTATTAAATGCACGCAAACTGGAAAGCAGGGTGCAATGGTTAAACATGTAATACTGATGTATTCCTGTTAAACAGGAGGAAAGGCACCAGAGTAATTAATCCCCATAATGTCTCCAGTAGCAGGAGACATACATGAAGAGTACATTTCCACAGTGAAGGGATCTGTATCTTAGAAGGGGGTGGGGTGAGTCAGACCTGATGTCCCATGGACCCATAGAACAGGGTTCTGCAAACTTTGGCTCTCTAGATGTTGTGGACTACAACTCCCGTCAACACTACCCAGCATAGACAATGCTGAGGGGCCATGGGAGTGGTAGTTCTAAACATCTGGAGATGCACAGGTGGCAGAGTCTTGCCCTAGAACATAAGTAGACCATTGCCGTCTGCACCGGGGCAGGACTTTGTACACGGGTCTAGGGGTCTTAGTACAATAGTACTGTTCTGGTTCTACAACATATTAGGAGTTGGACACCGTGATGCAGGGTTCCCAGCAAATGTGTACACTTCTGGTTCTTCATCACATACAGGGTTGGAGACAGTGATGCAGGGGTCTTAGTCCATTAGTGCGGATATGGTTCAGGATCACATCAGTGTGCTGGACAACGTGGCCCAGAGGTCCTAGCACCTCAGTACAGTGCAGGCTGGATACTGTGATCCAGGGATCCTAGTACATTAATGGATCTTAGGACATTCTGGCCCAGCACCAAAACACGGAGGCTGGACACTGTGGTCCATGGGTCCCAGTACATTTGTACTGTTCTGCTCCCAGAGTAGGGGTTAGGACACAGTAATGCAAGTGTGCTAGAACATGGCTATAGTGTGGGTGCCTGCACCAACGCAGCAATTAGATGCAGGGATGCAGGGGTACTGGTACACAAGTATAGTGGGGTTTCCTGCACCACAGCAGGTGTTGGACACAGTGATCTAGAGGTACGAGTACACAGGCATATTGGACTTTCCTGCACCACAGTGGGGGTCGGACACAGTGATCTGGAGGTACCAGTACCGAGGAATAGTGGGTTGTCCTGTTCCACAACAGGGGGTGGACTCAGTGATCTAGCCTTAATAGTACATAGGCATATTGGACGTTCCTGCACCACAGTGGGGTTCAGACACAGTGATATGGAGTTACTAAACGACGAGTAGAGTATGTTTTTGTGCATTACAGCAGGGGTTGGACACAATGATCTAGCGGTACTCATGAGTAGAGTATGTTTTCCTGTACCACAGCTGGGGATGGACACAGTGATATAGGGGTACTAGTACACACGTAGAGTATGTTTCCCTTCACCATGGCAGCGGATGGGCACTGTGATCTAGAGGTACTAGTTCACGAGGAGAGTATGTTTTCCTACATCACGGCAGTGTTTGGACACAGTGATCAAGAGGTCCTATTACACAAGTAGAGTATGGTTTCCTACATCACGGCATGGTGTGGACACAGGGATATAGAAGTACTAGTACACATGCTTTCCTATACCAGAGCAGGGGTTGGCCACAGTGATCTAGAGGTGCTAGTACACAAGTAGAGCATGGTTTCCTAAGACACATCGGGGGTTGGAAACTATGATCTAGAGGTACTCGAACATGAGTAGAGTATGTTTCCCTATACCACGGCAGCGATTGGACACAGTGATCTGAAGATACTAGTACACAAGTAGACAAGTAGAGTATGCTTTCCTACACCACAGCAGGGGTTGGACACAGTGATCTGGAGGTACTAGTACACAAGTAGAGTATGTTTTCCTACACCATGGCAGGGGTTGGATACAGTGATCTAGAGGTGCCAGTACACAAGCAGAGTATGTTTTCATAAACCACAGCAGGGGTTGTACACGGTGATCTAAAGGTACTAGTACGCAGGCATAGTGGAATTTCCTGCATCACATCAGGGGTTGGACACAGTGATCTGGAGGTACTAGTACACAAGTAGAGCGTGCTTTTCTGCACCATAGCAGGGGATGGACACAGTTATCTAGAGATACTAGTACACGAGTAGCGTGTCTTTTCCTACAAAAGCAGCAGGGTTCGGACACAGGGATCTGGAGGTACTAGTACGCCTGTAGTGTGTGTTCTCTTGCACCAAGGCAGGGGTTGGGCACAGTGATTGTGTGAATGGTTCTGAGTCATAGCTACAATGGCATCTTCTGCCAAATAACAGGAGAGTAGAGGTGATGGGCAAGCAGGTTCTAGAGCATTAGCCCAGCAATGAGTCTTGCACCATGGCAGGGGGCTGGACATGGCACTTCATGGGGCTTCAATAAATAACAACATCAATGACTTCTGCACTGGGACAGGCAGACACAATGGTCTGTTTCCTTCTCTGAACTGTGCGTCTCCTTAACCCGCTGCTGACTGTGCTTAGTTCAATGCTACCATGGTGCGAGTCACATATACATTTGGGCTCACTCTGGACTTAATAAGGGATAGATTTAAATAAAGGTCAGTGTACTTGTCCTTACACCTCGAGAAAACAGCATTTTCAGGAGTCGCCTTCACACCTCAAAGTGCAAGATGAGATCATGGAAGCCTTCTGCGCTGAGAATGGAGATGGCACAGAACGGCATAAGCAGATATGACACCAGACCACCAGCCAGTGCACCAAATGATGTCACCCCCCATCCTCAGTCTGCCCAGCCCTTCCCCAGAGGGACTCCTTATAGCGCTTTAACAGCCAGACCAGTCATCGGCAACCTGTGGCTCTCCAGATGTGTTGGGCTGCGGCTCCCTTGCTCTCGTGCTGCTGTCAATGATGGCTGTGGCTAATGGGGGCTGTAATGAAAGAAGCAGCTGCAGAGGCCAAGGTTGCAGACCCCTGACCTAGGCACCCTACAGCACATCACAATGTAGCATCACTTCTGGGCTGCCACACTGAAACAGTCCAACCGCTAGTGGTAGTAGAAGGGGTGCAAGTGTACCCAAACACCACAAGCCCACACTTGCGAGCATAAATGCTGCGCTAAGACTCATCCTGATGTCACACAACCCACGACTCAATCAAACACCAGTTTCACCAACTACAGACAGCACAAATGTCAAGCACCCCAGTGAGAATAATTGCAACATATCTTGGTGCCAGATAATCAACTTAAGCTGACAATGGACACTAGGACGACTGACCGAATTGTGCCTCACGTGTTATATATCGCATGGGCCCGATCACCACCGTGTAATTTCACAACCCACTATTCTTGAGTCTCCGTTTTCGGGACCTGAGAAGGTTTCACTTGAAACGAGCCGAGAAAACTCAAAAGTAACCTTGAGGTGCGACATACTCCATGTTTCTCATGATGCGGTATTGAGTTCCTGCGCGCCTTCGCTCCCTCAAGGATCAGCTCATACAGCCAATCAATTCTCTTTTTGAGGAACCCTTCGCTTTAGATCATTTAGAAATCTTCCCATGCCTCACACGTGTCTGGTCCTGGATGTGCTTCCTTTACAGGTGAAGATATAGCGAGGGGGGCTATAGGATTAGAAAGAATGTTGCCGATTCAGGAGACTTAAGACCGCACTTTCCCTTCCAGGGTCTCCTCTAACCCTAGACCTGTCCCAGAAGGATTGGTAAGAGTGCAAGCTCTGTCAAGGTGACCAGAAGAACTCTGCGACTTGAGCATACCCCTGTGGTTTTAATGTCTCCTTTCTTGATTTTGAGAAGATTTAAAAATGCTTGAACAGGTCATTTACCTTCTAGAGCTCCGCCAAACCATGCATATGTCAAATCTGAATTTCCTCTTCATAAGTGATTTCTAAACCACTTAGCATAACGATTCCCTTCTATGGTATCATTAGCAGTGATGTTAATGGAGCATAATTCAAAGTGGTCTTGCGTTGCTCCCATCAGCCCTTTTGGTAGCCTCTTGGCACATGGTTCTGCAATTATTTTATTTATTTATTTGAATTTATAAAGCACTGAAAGGCCAGGGGGCATCGCAGCGCTGTTACAGTGAGCCTGCTTGGTTACAGTTACAGAGATAACATAGCAGGTGTTACTTAGTTACAGTGGTAGACATCGTTAGCAGCATTTCAGAGGGGGGAGCTGGAAGTGAGAGTAGAGGCAGAGGCAAGTGCAACACTTGAGGCATTGATGGGAGCAGGACACATGAAGCGACACTATATGCTTGTGACTGTGACACTTGGGTCATGGTTTCTCCAGATAGGAGAACCCCACATCTCTTTGGTGCCATGTTTGGGATGGCAGAAGAGCAACTGGTCTGGGGTGAGGACCGCAGGGTCTAAAGTTGAGGTGGGCTACGCAACAAACTCAAAGTTGCTCCATTGTGACTAATGTGGAGGTGTCAGGAATAGCAGCATTGCAGCTGCAATAGTGTGCATGGGGGTCCATGCATGTGGTTTAGAGGTGAGGGTAGATGCGTATTCGTGGGGGGATGTAGGGGGAGTTAAGTTATCACTTGAAGAGTCCTGCTGTTCAGAGTTCGTAGGCTAGATTGCCTAACAGAGGTCTGTTCTGCTTGTTAGACAAAAAGCAGAGGTCATATAGCCCTAGTATTGATATGAAATGATATTTTAATTGTATCACACCCACACACAAGTGTTTCAAAGCACAACAAGGTAAGGGAGGGGAACAAGGTTGGAAAGAAACAATGATCTTACTAGGTCCAGGAACATTGAGAACGTGCAAGTGCAGGGTAGAGGGATTGGGGAAAGTGCTAGGGGCAGGGGAGGAGTGGAAAGTGCTGTACACGAGATAATACAATGACCGGTAGTGCGGCCAGCAGGTGTTAAGTGCAAGAGTAAGGTGTAGACAACGGGTGTCTAATAAGTGCAGGAAGGGGACTGTAGGGTAGCAAATACAGACACAACTGCAGGGGTTGCCAGGAGGCAGTGCAGGTGTGTGGCTTGGTGGGCAGGGATCTGGGCCGAAATCAAAGTGTAACCAGGTGCCCGGTGCTGAAGCAGACAGATCAGCAGGGGAGAGGAGGAGAGAAGGCAGAATCAAAGAGGAAGGTCCTGAGGTGCTTCTGGAACCGAAGATGGTTCTCCTCAAGTTTTAAAAAGGCAGAGAGGCTATTCCAGAGCGAGGCCCCAGACAAGGAACGAGATCTACCCCCAACTCGTTGCTTGGAGAAGTGACTGACCCTGAGGGAGTTGGAGGTGGAGGAGCGAGATGGACTAGTGAGCTTCTTGCTCTTCTCGGTCCAGTTTTATGATGACTATTTGATGATGGTTTTTCTTGTGGTATTATTTAACCCATGCTTTGTGGTGGATGGGTTTGACTGTCTCTGTTGGGTTTAGGTTAGTGGTTGGCTTCCATTTCTGTGTCTGTGTGTAGAGGGTGCGCATGAAGGCTGGAAAGGCGGGTTTCCTATTATTAGTGATAATGGCCCTTCTGGTCTTGGTTTGCATAGCGTGGAATAGATGGCCTGGGTCTGTGATGTGGATGTGTTGAGAAGATTGACACATTATGCACTGTGCACTTGCATCCATGAGTAAGACCGACCAGATTAAGTCTGGTCTTGATAGCCTTCTTTTTTCTGCCGTTATTGCAACAGTGGGTCTCTGGTTCCTTGTCTGCGCATGGTTGTATGATGTGAAGATTTAATTGGTTTGGTTTTGGAAAGTGCCTGTCTTGGCTAATTTGGCTGTTGATGGTCTTGTGAACAACCTTGTTTGACGCTTGCAGTTTATTAGTTTTGCTGGATGGCAACTTGTTTTATTGATGGGTTGAGGAAGAATAAGAGAAGGGGTCGGGGGCCAGTGTGGTTTTTGGGTTATGACTTTCTATCGGTATTTGGTCAAATTTCTTTGGGTGATGCAGTTGAGTTCTTTGTGTGAACAGTGCACATGAAATCTTGCATCAAGAATGTGTAAGGAATTTGACCATCCACACAGGGAGAGTGTGCTTAACAGGGTTTTAAATGTAATAATGAAAATTAATGATGGGAGATCTACCTATGAGAAATGTGGGAGGCCATTTTGTGCATATTTCATCGGCTTCCCGCACAAAACAAATAGTCACATGTACTCTGGGAAGACACAGCCTACAGGCACAGTCTTCCCCTGTCATTTTCAGATGGAATGTGACAGCCTTGGGTACATCAAAGTATTCCAAGAAGGGGGATGGCACACCTTCCTCCAGCCATGAGCAGCCTAACTTATAAATCAACAGCACACTGGATATGCATTACTTTTGTCTAAATTCGGCTGGTGGCAGTGCATACTAACGAGATAATTGAGGCACGCCTGAAGGGACTTGGTTGCTGAATTAGACAAATGGAAGGCGGGACTCACAAACCTTTCGTATGCATTTTGGCAACTTGAAGCTAGTTTCCACCTCTGTATGAAAGGCAGTGAATGGCCTGTCTGGGTCCAGCAGAACCACAGGTGTCCCTGCAGAGCAGACCCCTTTCAGAGTGGAGAGCTAAGTGATTTGGGGGAGACAGAAAGTCTGCTCCCACCACATACTTCATGGGAAACCCAGGCTTTGATCAAGAGTCACAGAGGGCTCAGTTAACCAGAGAGACACTTTGATCTACAGCAGATAGGACGATGGGTGGGCCTTAGGTATATATGTTGTCATCCCTAGTCTGCCCTGTTGCCGAGCACTCTGGTCCTGACCTCATGCATAACAAAAGATTGTTGGTGGTGACCTCGAATTGGTTCATTAAAGTAGGCTTAGCCTGCACCAATCACTGGGGCTTATTTGGCTTTAAAAGAGGGCTGAACCCCTCACTTAAGAGATCACCTGAAGACTTTGAAATGAGTAAGAAGAAGGACTCATTTGGACCTGAGTTGAAGGTACAATCTACCTTACATCTTCCACCAGTAAAGGAAGGCCATGAGTTTCAAAAGGGAAGCAAGTTCCCTCCCCTAAACCTCTCCCAGGGAGGAAAGGACCGGACTTAGAGGACCAAACCAGCAGCTCCAGAACCTGTACCCAACAAGCACACAACATGCCCTGCTAGATTCTGTCAGCAAGCTTCCTAGTTGGGAAGTGCCGGAGAGTCTCTGGACAAAGGACAAGGCTGCTGCCTGCAATCACTCTCCTGAGCTTTAGGCCGTCTGCTTTGAAAGGACATGAGCCCTGCAAAGAAGCTAGGAGGAGTGCCACACTAGCATCATCCAGCGTCCATCTTTAAGGACATTTTCAAGAAAGTCGAGTCCTCGAACCGTATCCGGCTGCACGGCTGACTGTTGTCAAGCCACAGTGATCAGAGCTGTCCGAGCCCCCTTGACAGCATTCCAGATCTGGCAACCATCACAGAGACAGCGATTCTACGCCCGAGCTGCCGCACCGGACAGTCCGCAAACATCTGTCCAGCCTCACTAGCCAAACTGCCTGCCGCCTGGTACTCGTAGCTGTCTCCCGCCACTAGCTCTGTCTCAAGGGCTGTGAAGCGTCTGGAACCGCCTCAATGCTGTTCGGCACAAAGAACTTATTGAGCACCAGGTACATTGTGTTTCTCCCCCCCTGGTCCTTCTCTGAAGGGGCCTAGAGAGAGTTACGACCCTTTGCCCCTTTGGTGCTGGAACCAAATAATCTTGAACAGTAAGACTGATTACTTTACCAACTGCTCTCCTGTCAGTATACAGAGTGCATCCCTTTCCTTCATGAAACTGTCCTTTGTGTCCCTTTACAGGGTGGGTCATATTTGTAGTGTGCTAGAACTGTCAGCGGTAGTAATACAAATATAGATATTTATATACAACTTTTACTGAACAGTGACTTTTATCATATGGTAATAATTGTATTTTTGCTGTGTTACAAGTACCCAATGATCCACGACCTAGCAGAGATAAGCCTGCAGTTCTGTTCATGCTACCAAAATTGGACATGGAGGTTTGTAATTTGCTTTCGTTTCAAATCTGTTCGGATCCCTTCGGGTGTACTAGAGGTGTGGGGATGACTGATGTTTAGAAACCGATATTTATCCCTGGACCACTGGTGCCCCGGAAGTTGATTCGTCACAGAATGGGCACAAAACTTTGTAGTTATGTACGGTAGTTTTAATATCTGCTGGGTCTATTGCCTGGGCTTGTACTTGTAGGGTTTTGGCACTAAAGTATTTGGAGATTAGGAGTCAGATTCGCTGAGATATGCTTAGTGTGATGTTACAGGCTGCAATGTCTTTGGATTCTTGATGATTTTACGTGTTTTCTTTTCTGAACCGTGTGTGGAGTTTATGCGGTGTGCTTGATGGCCATTGTTGGCCTCTGCCGCTTCAGCCTTGTAGCTCTGGCGTTGACTGTGTAGTGACATTTTGTCAGTTTCAAGGTTGCATTACCTTCACATTTGCACCAGCCTTTGGTTCTCTTGGAAATTATAGAATCATTTCTTTCACCTGATTGCCAGTGATTTAAATGTTATGAAAAATGTAGAGTGTATCAGTTTTCACCGCCACTGTTAGGTGTCAAATGGACATGCAGATTCTGAGAGAATACAATGTCAAATAGGAAATTGTATTATACCCTCTAGATCGTATGGGTATACATTGGCCTAGGCCAAGTTGCTCTGCGAGGAAATCCGCGTTGCAAGGTCCTGACCTTAGATCTGTGTAGGCCGCCATTTTAGGTTCATCTGCAATTTTAGGTTCTCTCTCTAAAGTCACCCTGTGTTCTACAATGGTGGACAGTGTTGTTTTGAATGTAACATGGCTGTCTTGACCTCTGTGTACAAGTTAATATGTAAACTGACTGCAGGCCAAATGTTAGGGTCATGTACTGAGACCTTGTCCTTCGTTGACCTGTGTATAAAGGATTACCTGTACCAACGAGACTAATCCATGAACGTATATTGTGTACAATACTGTTCAAGCATTTTATATGAACACTTGTTTGACTATATTGTTTAAGATATATGTGAAAGATCAATGTGAAATCCAAAGACACACTGTTGTTATTGTAACTTCTTTGCGAATATGTTAAGGATAACCCCTAAATGTATAGCTGCATAAATTAGGGCACAAACTCGGCATGAACCTCTAGCCCATGGAAATGGTTAACCTTCAAGTGGGTTGAACATCAGATAACATACTGAATAAAAGGTACGACTATTGTGATGTACAATCCCACTCACTTCCCACACCGAATGTGCTGGTATTCGCTGTGGTGAACTGAGAGCCTGCTAGCTATCCGATACTCTGTTTCTTTGAAAACTGTTCAGTTACTTTGAATAAAGATCTGTGTATCTTTATAACCTGTGTTTGGTGTATTTCCTTTGGGGTACTCAGCCACGATATCTTCTTTTTGCTTTCACAGGTGGCGCCTGAATAGGGACCCTCAAGATTGATTCCAGCTCGTTGAAGGTTGACGCTGCTATTGGACCGGGATCGGGCGGTGTAAAGAAAAAAGGGGCCCCTTTCTGAATGAGACGCGACACCTCAACAGCGCTGCATGGCCCGATCCCAGGACGGTGAGCACGCTGTACGAGTCGGCATCTTGACGAGGGTCCACATATCGAGGCGGGCAGATTTGCCGAAATCACCAAACTCGAGGTAAAATTTGTTACAAAAAAACCTTTGAAATCCGATCGGACCTCCTTAGGCTTGATCAGGTGAGATGTGACCCGATTCTTAAGTATCCTGATAATTTGTTTTGGAGCATTGCACTTGCAAGTACAATTATTGACCAGGTAACACCAGTATTCTGATATGCCTGGGAAATTGTCTGCCTGCTTTAGGGCATTATTCCGCAGTGACAGACAATCTTTGGAATTTAGTCATCCGGCGCCACAGGAGGGGTCGCCGGCTTGTACTATGTACTGTAAACATGGCATTGGTAGTATAGTGTTTAATGATTTTTGGCAGAGACAAACTAGACATGCTTCTAAACTTCAGTGGCCAATCAATGGTAGTTTTGAAATCCCTTGTATTGAATACTTAGAATCCATTTTATTAAAGAAAAAGGCTAGACCTGCAGCATTTGACGTATTACATAATTGGAAGAAAGAAGCTTTACAGCAGCTTAAGAGTAGAGAAAAACATGCGCGTCGTCATAAGACGCAGGCCGAAAAAGCTTTGTTATATGACCAAGATAAACAGTCTGAGTCGACTAGGAATATGGATAGGGCTTCTCACTTGGTATCCAGAAAATCTATCCCTCTAAAGACTTTCATGTTTCCGACAAACTTATCGATAAATTGTTAAATGAACGAAGGCCTGGTGCCACTGCGCCACCTCCGTATGTTCCTCTTCCTGCTTTTATTCCTCCTCCTGCTCCTGTCGTTCCTCTTCCTCCAGTTTTTGGTTCTCCTTTTGTTGCTGCTCCTCCGCCTGCTCCTCCACCTGCTCCCTCGCTCTTTCCTGTCGTACCAGTGATAACAGCTCTGTTGAACATGCCTACTCTCTCTCTCTTCCAAGTGGTCCTGCACCGCTTGTAGTAGATTAGGGAGCGGGATTGAGGATTGTCACTCACAATACGGTACCTCCAGAGAAGAAACGTGAATTGATTGCATGGGCAGAGCATTGTATGGAGAGGGATGATCAAGCTAATGTTTTTGCCACACTTTCTAATATGGACAATTTTCCTGAGAAAAATGTTTTCATTGAAGGATTAGGGATCCATTTGTGTGTAATGTGGGACAGACTAAATGATACAGATCTCCCACAAGGGTTGAGGGATCTAAACACCTTAGCGTTCTCTAGAGACTCTGTGGAGAAAGTACAAAAGCATGTTGAGAGTGTATTTGAGTATAGAAAGGAGTTGGAAAGGTTACAGAATGAGGATGAAGATGAAGATAGTATGTACGTATAGAAACAATTCTTTCCTTGTCGCAAATTGATATCTGAGGAAATGCAAATTTGCATAAAGGATGCGATTAGATGGATCTCAGACTCATCGATAACTCCAGTTGAAGTATATGATAAGTATAGTCAGTATACACCAGAAATGCAGAGGAAAGTGATAAAGGTAATGGTAGAATACCTACAGGATGAGTGTGTATAAAGAAAGATTAGTTGTCCCGCAGAGTTATTAAGTATTTACAAGAGAGCTTTTTCATTTGACACTTCTTCGGCTGCTTTAGCTCTCGATTTAGCTCTGTTGCTTAGTAAGCGCTCGGGTTTGCCTACTTCTCAGTTGCCTATGAGAGAGGTTCCTGTGACACTTGTCCCAAAAGTTGAGATCCCCGCTGATGCTGTAGCAGGTACAGCTGCTGTGGAAATACCTGCACATTATGGGTCTCAGTTCGTTCACGTCCCGTTCTCAAGACAGGAAGGGAACACCATTAGACAATCTATTCCCGACATTAGGAAAAATCCGACAGGGTTCTATAAAGAAATAGAGTCTGTTTTGCTATCCTCAATATTCACTTTAAGTGATATTCATTTGTTATTTCCCGTACTCCTGCCCGTAGATTTGTGGAAACAGGTTAGGACTATAGATGACGTACCAGGGTTAGGAGATACATGGGCTAACATAATTAGACTCGATGGAGAAAGGCCAGCTGGCGAAAGACCGCCTCATGTGATACTAACTTTGCCTGACAGAATAGTTGCAAAAATTGAAAACTATAATTCCCGAAAAGAGAATTATTTGGGACAAGCTTACCGCCTGTGTCCAAGGGAAGACTGAGGGTGCTACCGAGTTCTTTAATCGGTTTGGACAAGTATTCTCAAATTCAGTGGACAGGATTTGAGCACAGAGTCTGGGAAAAGATTATTTGTAGACACATTTGTGCGTTGATTGTTGCCAGACATCCAGTCACAAATTATGTCTTCTGAGAGCGCTTGGCAAGCGAAGTCTAAATCAGAAGTACTGCACATGGCTCAGTACTATGAGAATCGTGTCAATAATGAAAAGGAAAGAGCAGAAAAAATAAAAGGTGATTTGAAAACAAAAGTATTATTACAGCAAATTGTTAGAGGCCCTAGAAGGGGTCATTCACAGTTTAGAGGTCAGTATGTTCCACAAGGAAATGTGCCGTTGGGTCCTGTAAACATTAACCAGTGTGCCTATTGTAGGCAAGAGGGTCATTGGCATGCACAATGCCCGGTCCTTCGACAGAGGTCAAATAACACATTTGGAAATATGGGTAGATGACCCAGAGGTCGCCCGGGTGTAGGGCGCCCGGGTAGAGGTCAATTTTCACAAGATTCACAGCAACCTTTTTCACAGGATAATCGGGCACCAAGTGTGGATACTAGAAACATATTCGATCATCCTTCTGCCACTAACCTCTCTGAAGAACTTCCTTTTGATGATATTCTGTGTCGTTAGGATAACCCGAAGCAGGGTTTGGAACCTACACCTATTCCCGTTAATCAGAAAGGTCCCTACGTTGAAATGTTAGTGGGAAATAGGAAACATCTATTCTTGATAGATACAGGGGCACAGACGTGTTCCATTGATCATTCTCGGGTTCCAAACATTCCTACTGTCAGGGCAAACCAATGTTTCTGTAGGGTTTTCTGGCACACCAGTTGTTTGTTCGGTTTCTTCACCAGTACCTATTTCTTTGGTTCTGTTTATGGACCATTGTCCATTCCTTTTGACTTCAAATTGTGGAGAGAATTTGCTGGGGTTGAATCTGTTGAAGGAATTAAATGCAGTAATTCATTGTTCCTCTGATGGAGTGTGTTTGACGATTTTGCCGCAGCAACTTTCTGTCTCCCAATTCTTGACTAGACCTTTGCCACCGGAATTTAGTGCTGTTCCGGAATGTTTATGTGCAGTTGATGACAGTGATGTCGGCGTTTTACAAATTGAGCCTGTTAAGATTGTTTTGAAACATGGAGTGAAGCTGCCACGCATTCCGCAGTATAATATTTCAGCTGATGGTGAGCAAGCTTTGAAATGTATCGTCTCTGATTTTGTACATCGAGGGGTGATTGAGGAAATTGCAGGTAGTTTATGCAATAGTCCGATTTTGCCCGTGTACAAGAAAGGCGATAATGCAATTCCTTTTCGTTTCATAATTGATTTACGTGCCATCTATAAGATCGTCGCTCCACAATTTCCAATTGTGCCTGATGTGACGACGATACTGACTATGATTCCGGCCTCAGCTACTCATTTTAGTGTTGTGGATCTAAAGAATGCTTTCTTTAGTATTCCTATACACAAGGACAGTAGATATTTGTTCGCGTTTACCTTAGGGGGACGCTCCTTCACATTTACCCATGCACCACAGGGTTACACGGAAGGTCCTAGCATCTACAGTAGGGCTCTGAAAGAACAACTCGATACCCTTGAGTTGCCCTCTACTTGTACACTGCTTCAATATATTGATGACTTGCTTTTAGCTGCCGACTCAGAAAGCGCTTGTAAGGAGGGCACTGTGTTGTTGCTTATTCACCTGGCTAAACATGGACATAAAGCTTCGCTTAAGAAATTATAATATTGTTGTCAGGATGTCGCCTATTTAGGCTATCTCCTGTCAAAGGAGAGGAGAAGATTGACACCTGAACAGATATAACTCATTTCTAGCATGTCTGTCCCAAATACGCAGAAAGAAGTTATAGCCTTGATAGGAATGGCTTCTTACTCTAGGCAGTGGATCCCTAATTTCCCGTTAACGATTAAGCCGATCTTGGCTCTGACGAAGAAGGGCATTTCTTTGCCATTGCCATGGAACACCAGCGTGCATTTGATTTGCTCAAGACTGCATTATGCTCGGCACCGGTTTTGGGCACACCAAATTATGAAAAGGCCTTTCTGTTGTTTGTGCATGAATGTGATGGATGTGCTTTGGCTGTTTTAACGCAGGAACATGGAGGGAAGAATAGGCCATGTGGTTACTTTTCTTTTGCCCTTGATCCTGAAGCATGCTCTTTGCCAAGATGTTTGCGAGCTGTCGCTGCTGCTGCGTCTGTAAAACAGAGTGAGGGAATGGTCCTAGGCCATGCTTTAACACTGATGGTACCTCACTCTGTAGATGTTCTACTGAACAGAACTCAAACGCAACACCTCACTTGCGCACAGTTGACAAGATATGAATTGATCTTGTTTGCACCACACATACAAATTAAGTGGTGTTGTATTCTTAATCCGGCTGAACTCTTACCTTTCCCGCAAGGTACTGCTTGCAGTGACGAAGAGTCACATGACTGTCTTTACACTACCGAACAAGAGACAAAGGGTAGAATTGATCTAAAAGATACTCCTTTGAACAATCCGCAAGGGGAGCTGTTCTGCGATGGCTCCTGCTTCAAACTTCCGGGTGGTACATCCACAGCTGCTTATGCAATCACTACATTGAGCACGGTTGTGGAAACCAAGAGAATCACGCATAACTCTGCGCAGGCCGCAGAGATTATAGCATTGACCCGAGCTTGCAAACTTTCCGAAGGGCTTACTGTGAATATATACACTGACAGTCAGTATGCCTTTGGGGTGGTGCACAACTTTGGGAGACTTTGGTGAGAAAGAGGGTTCTTAACTTCACATGGTACAAAGATCCAGCATGGCTCCTTGATAGTACGGCTACTCTCAGTGCTTGCACTCCCTACTCAGTTAGCTATTGTAAAATGCGCAGCACATCAAAAGATTGTAGATTATATAGGAAAAGGGAATGCGTTTGCTGATCAGATAGCTAAACAGACTGCCACCAATCTCTCTTTAGACATATATACTTCAAGGAAGCCACAAATGCCTGTACTATGGATTCTGTGAGGGATATCCAAGCCGACACAACATTGGAAGAGTCTACAAAGTGGGCTGAGGGCTTGGGGAAACTTGAAGATGATGGGTGTTGAGTGGACAGAGTTGAAGGAAAATGGCTACTTCCTGATGCGTACATCATGATGATGGTTGTTATGGCTCATGGTCCTACACATATATGTGCCCGCAAGATTACAAACATGTTGGAAAATGTATGGGTGAATGACAAATTCTTTAAGGTAGCTGAATGTTTTGTCCAAAACTGCATGATCTGTTTACAGCATAATGTGGGAAAGGGAACACCAACTCCTAGGGGAAGCTTTGGTCCACCTTCTGTCCCCTTCGAGGTTATACACTTTGATTTAATTGAAATGGAACGATGTAATAACTTGAAATACGTGTTAGTTGTCATTTGTGCTTTTAGCAAATGGGTTGAGGCTTTTCCCTCTTAAAGACGCTACAGCCATGACTACTGCAAAGACTATGTTAAAAGATTATTTCCCTAGGTTCGGGCTACCAAGAGTCATCTGGTCGGACAATGGTCCACATTTTATTGCTGCTGTAATTCTGCAGATATGCACGGGATCACAGATCGATAAACTGTTCCATTCGGCCAGACACGCTCAGAGTGCCGGACTAGTAGAAAGACACAACAGCATCATCAAAAAGAAGCTCGCTAAGACGTGTGCCGGCACCAACCTAAAATGGTTGGACGCCTTACCGACCGTGTTGTTATCCATGCGTACGACTCCTCAAACTAGGACTGGGCTCTCTCCCTTTGAGGTGGTTATGGGAGGCCTGCTAATATCTGGGACATTCCGAAAAAACATTCACTGCGAAATGTGGAAAATGTACTTCTTTCAGATTACTGTAGCCAGTTGACTAAAAACTTGTATTTGATTTATCACCAGGTGCGAGAGGCTTTACCTGTATGATATGAGGGCCCCGGTCACAGAATACGGCCCGGTGACTGGGTCCTCATAAAAGCATTCGAGCGATCGTCTTGCCTTGCACCTCAGTGGCGTGGCCCCTTCCAAGTCCTGCTGGTCACGCAAATGGCAGTGCAGGTGTCGGGCAGGAAAAATTCGATCCATGCGACCCACACCAAGATGATTCCACACCCAGTGCCATACGATACAGAAGAAACAGAACCCCTCATCAGTACTGCAATCAATGATCCTGAAGCAGTAAACAGCATCAAGAGTGCGTCGGAGACTCTCCCTGAGCCCGTGAGGCCTGCGGAAACAGCCACTTTGCCTCCGCACTCTTCAACAGTTTTGTATCCGGAAGCTGTTGTTCCGGATCTTGCATTCTCTCTTGTTCTTGATAGGTCGCTTCCAATGGGAAGTGACAACACGTTGTTTTCAGATCACTCAGTACCAGGAAGCACGAGGTATGATCTGCGACCTAGCAAATAGACCTAATGCACCGTTCAGCTGTGCAATCGAGGAAAACCATCAAGGGCTTGCCTTGTTGGCCCGATCTATTGTCTATACGGGGATTCTGTTGGCTAGGGTTTGTGGAAGGACTAAGAAGACGCTCGGCCTGGAGGTCACCAGCTAAAAAACATTGGCGTGTTTGTTTGAAGACTACAATGCCTGCCACTGCTACCGCTCGTACAGGACTGATAAGTGAACGTGTGACCAGCTGCGAAAAAGGACAGCCTGCAACATGGGCTCTGAAAACGTATTGCTGTTTGTTGATAATGCTAACAGGTTTTATAATAGTCATTGTTTTAGGCTTCTGGTTTCAGGAGGAAGTACATCTGCTCGAGAATTTGTTACCATCTGAAAATGTACCTACTGTTTCTACTCCTTTTGTGCATCTGCACACCCTATCTACTAGGGATTCTCAGCATAGACAGAGATATCACAATAATACGCTATTACTCATCATGAATGCTACACATGCCATCTTTAATAGGTCCAGCTGTTGGGTCTGTTCACATTTACTGCAACATGGGGATAAGGGGCTAGGTTGGTATATTCATCCTTTACCTTTGACAACTGCATGTTATGCTTCTCTTAGAGCACTATTCTTTGGTTGCTGGAACGATAGCATCTCAGGGAACTTCGATGGGACTAATATGAATCAATTTGAAAAACGTGTTTTGACTCCATTAAGATGCTAGCTTTTTGCAAATAGGAGTAAGCTCAATGTTGCTTCTATTAGGCCCTCTGATAGATTGTCTCGTCCTTTCCAATCTTTGATTTCTTTTAAAATGGCTCCTATAGGCAATAAGGATGCCACGCCTCCTTCTTACACTGTTGACCATAGCCCCAATTCAGTTTCTTTCTGCATACAGAGGAATGGTACTCAGTCAATGGGTGATTGTAAAGGTTGCACCAATGTTGCAAATTTGATTGGGGAAGACAGACCTTTGTATGTAGGCGAACCTGTCTATTTTGTTTGCGGTAATGTAGCATTTCCATGGTTGCCCAGGGGTTGGCAGGGAACTTGTTATTTAGGGATCCTGTTCCCAGGGGTATTCATAGCCAGTACTGTAGAGGTTTCAAAGTCTCGTCCACGGCGGGATGAGAATGTTGACACTCCAGCACAAGTTCTGGGGGACGTAGCAAAATCTTTTGTGCCATTTTGGGGACAAATAATGAACTCAGAAGATATCAGGAGACTAGCAAGAGTACTGGAGAGAAGCATCAACTGAACCACTGACATAATCTATAATATGACTCTAGAACAGAAAGCAATAAGGTTAGTAGCACTTCAGAACCGGATGGCATTAGATGTCATCCTGGCTGAACGTGGAGGGGTATGTAAATTAGTGGGGTCCGCTTGCTGCGTTTTCATGCCAGATTCCTCCCCAACTATCTTCAAGTCAATACAGAATCTGCATGTCCTTAGTTCACAAGTGCATGTTCCCGAGGGAAACTGGGATCGTAGCGCTTGGTTCTGGGACTTCTTGCAATCCTGTGGTTGGAAGGTACTTTCGGTCTTGCTGATCATTTTGGGAATTCTGTTGTTAATTTGTTGCTGTATACAGTGTCTTCCTGGTATTTGTTCGATGCCAGGGGGATGTTGCGCTCAGGCGATGGGTAGGTTAGGACACAAGGTATACACCCCAGACAAAAATTCCAATTAATATTTTTTGAAAGAAATTCTGGTAACCGATCTAATGGCAATTGATATCTCTGATGGTGATTCAGGGTGTGTGGACATTGAGATGTTGAATTGTTTGTAAAGTGATTAGAAGTAGTTCAGCGCTTGGCATAGGACAAAAGGAGGGTTTGTCGAACGGGAAATTGTATTATACCCTCTATATCGTATGTATATATTGGCCTAGGCCAAGTCACTCTGCGAGGAAATCTGCGTTGCAAGGTCCTGACCTTATATCTGTGTAGGCTGCCATTTTAGGTTCATCCGCCATTTTAGGTTCTTTCTCTAAAGTCACCCTGTGTTCTAAAATGGTGGACAGTGTAGTTTTGAATGTAACATGGTTGTCTTGACCTCTGTGTACAAGTTAATATATAAACTGACTGCAGGCCAAATGTTAGGGTCATGTACTGAGACCTTGTCCTTCGTTGACCTGTGTATAAAGGATTACCTGTACCAACGAAACTAATCCATGAACGTATATCGTGTACAATACTGTTCAAGCATTTTATGTGAACACTTGTTTGACTATATTGTTTAAGATATATGTGAAAGATCAATGAGAAATCCAGAGACACACTGTTGCTATTGTAACTTGTTTGCGAATATGTTAAGGATAACCCCTAAATGTATAGCTGCATAAATTAGGGCACAAACTCGGCATGAACGTCTAGCCCATGGAAATGGTTCACCTGCAAGTGTGTTGAACATCAGATAACATACTGAATAAAAGGCACAACTATTCTGATGTACAGTCCCGCTCACTTCCCACACAGAATATGCAGGTATCGCTGTGCAGAAATGCACTGTGATTCCAAACATGGGAATGCAGCCCAGATGTGCAACCCCCTCTGGATCACCATGTGTGCATTGCTGGAAACTTAACAACCAGTCACGTCCAAGCAGCATCACAAGCAATGGTATTTATGGCTAGCAAAGAGCATGAGGCTTCATTCCTCGGCATGTAAAGGACACTGAAAAGCCAGAGTAAGAACGTGCAACATTCGTCAAGAATTGGGATTAATACTTGACGAGGAAGTATTGGCAAATCACCATGAACTAAGTGGGATTAAGACAAGTTATTGTTATTATTATTATTATTATTATATTTATTGAATGCTGACCTAACTTCGAGAAGCAACGTAGCGCTTTACAGAGGTATACACCAATACAGATACACAATGGAGGGCTCTCCAGATTTGAAGGCCATCTCCATACGATGCTACATTGCGGCTCTCATCCTCTGTGCTCTCACTTCTCTTCGTGTGCTGTCCAGTGTCTCCTAGGGATCCCCATTGCCGACCCTTGTCCTAGCCGCATCCCTCTCCTTTCTCCCTAGCTCCCTCCATTATTGCATCTGTACCCCACTCTGTGCCACAGATTGTGTGATTTATTTTTTTTTATTTTTTTTTACCAATTTCCCTCCTCGTCCTTTTCCTTATCCATACTCTTTCTCTGGATGCCCCAACTCTCTTCTCCTTTTTCACCTCACTCTCTAATTCTCGTCCCGTTTCTCTTAAGCCGTCATCAGTCGCTGCACACTCTTAGGTTATACTTCTATCTCGGCACCTTGCACTCTACCTACTTCCATCCGCTTCTCTTTCTATCTCTTGCACGTGTGTTACTGTCTCCAAGCTCACGTCTTTTCTACTCACTCTCCCCATGTATTTGTCAACCCGTTCCACTGTCTCCCACATTATTTCACTCAACCGTCTCTCGAATCCACATACCTTCACCTCTCTCTGTTTCCACATCTCCTTCTACCCCTTCACTCTCAATCACTCACTCATTTCTTCTTTCGGCCATCTTGTGATCTTTTGTGTCTCTTTTTTTTCCCTAGTCTCTTCCCACCTTTTATGCCCAACCCCCAGCCTGTGGGACTGCCATTCCATTACTCTTCTTCTTCCAATGACATCTTTCTTTGGATGCCTCTCCATGCTCTCCTGTCTATTCCCTTACCACCGGTATAACACTCACTCCATTTCACCTCTCGCCATTGGCTCGTCTCTTCATTGGGTGTTGTTTTTTTTCCCCTCAATTTGTATCGCCATTGCGCTTTCTTTCAGAGATCTTCTTCCCTGTCTTTGTCCTTTATCTCAATCCGTTTCTCCGGCGCCTGCCTCAATATATTTCGACCCTCTGCTTTACTTATGCTGTCCCCTCTTTCATCCACCACCCTTTCACCTCCATTCATCAATTCTTCTGTTTCCGGTAGCCTTACCATCTTCCTCTATCCTCCCGTTTCCATTTGTTCGATCTTCCTCTATCCTCCCTTTTCCATCTGTCATTTTTTCTATGTTCTCAACCTTCTCCCATACCAATACCCCATCCCTTTGCTTTCCATCGCTCTACATTGTCCTCCATCTCTGTAAATTCTCCAGTCAGTTTCTCTATATCCCACTCTTTCTTCCTCCCGCCTCTCCAAAGTCATACTTCCCAGCGCCACCTCTATTTTCTTCCCTCTTCCCCCATCCTCCTCTGCTTAGTGGTGATGTTCTTCACAGCATGAGTTATATCCGCCCCTTCCTCCAGTGTTCCAGGATTGCGGTGATGAAAAATTAATGTCAGGAGCTCAGCATTCAGGAACTGTCTGGCTTCTAGAGTAACACCTCCCTTGTGTCTCTCTGCTTGCATTATGGTGTGAACAGAATGCATATCAATAACTTGCATTACAACACTGCGGTACTTTACAGTGTTGAGTGATGGGGTCTGGCGGCAAAGACAGGCCCTGCACTGATTTCAAAGCACATCTAGGTTTATGGAGACATGTATCATAGAGGCCCCCTCTGATGGGCCGGGGATAGGGTGTATGACAGCATTGATGTGTTAGAACATCACTGCACTAGAACTTCACAAAGATACATTGTTTGGGTTTCCCAGCCATACAGACACTTCTGATTGTGTCAAAGAGACAACAAAACCCACAGTCTGTCCCTCAGAGTGCATGAAATATCCATGTAAAGAGGGAAAACGGGTGAAGAAATGAGAAGCATCAGAGAAGAAATGAGAAGCACCAGAGAGCACTGGAGAAGAAATGAGAAGCCCCAGAGAGGAAATGAGAAGCATCAGAGAGTAAAATAGAAGCATCGGAGAGGAAATGAGAAGCATCAGAGAGTAAAATAGAAGCATCAGAGAGGAAATGAGAAGCATCAGAGAGGAAAAGAGAAGCATTAGAGAAGAAATGAGAAGCAGCAGAGAGGAAATGAGAAGCATCAGAGAGGAAAAGAGAAGCATCAGAGAGGAAATGAGAAGCATCAGAGAGGAAATGAGAAGCATCAGAGAGGAAAAGAGAAGCATCAGAGAGGAAATGAGAAGCGTCAGAGAAGTAATGCGAAGAATCAGAGAGGAAATGGAAGCATTAGAGAAGAAATGAGCAACCGCAGAGAGGACCAGGAGATGGGGGAAATACCCCAAGTTGCCCCAAAATTTGATTGGATATAATGTAATCTAATGCCAGTTGAAAAACTGTAACAAGGTGCATTGAATCATGTTGGCGAAGTTGAGGAGCTATAAATCATTATAAGGTTGGGAGTGGATTCGCAGTAAAAGAAGCAAAGAGGTATTTCCCATTCGGTTTCATCGTGTACGTGACTTTACAGTTGTAATCTGAATTGCTGCCTGGAACTTGAAGGGACACTTGAGCAAACATACTCGGAGGTGTTTTGAACGACTGCACTTAACAATAGTAAGGTATTTCCTGAACAACTTGTTTTACTTTGACTCAAAACACAGTTTTCTTGTGAGCATTGCAGCTGTGAGGGCCCAAGGGGTGTGGCGCACTGACGTGGCTGACATACCTCACGTGTACATCAATTTTAACAACAGCCAATTGATCTGCTCACAGCACAACTCTGCTCGTGGCACTGCTCCTGATTCTGCACAAGATGACTCTGGTCCCATCTATCATGGATTCTTCTGCTGGCTCTGCTCCTTGCCCTCTCCCTGGCTCAGGTTTTACTCCCGACTCTGTTCAAGGTAATGCTCTTGGCTCTGCTCATAATTTAGGTGCTGGTCCTACTCATGTTACTGCTCTTGGATCTGCCCCTGATTCTAGCTTTGGTCCTCATTAAACTTCTATTCCTGCTTAAGGTAATACTCCTGGCTCTGCTCCTGGCTATGATACTGCCTTTACTCGTGTCTATGCTCCTGGTTCTGCTGCTGGCTATGATATTGCATCTACTCGTGTCTCTGCCCCTGGTTCTGCTTCTGGTTCTTCTCTTGGCTCTGATCCTGGCTATGATATTGCCTCTACGGGCGGCTCTGCTCCTGGTTCTTCTTCTGGCTCTGTACTTGGTTATGATATTGCCTCTGCTTCTGGCTCTGCTCCTGGTTCTGCTTCTGGCTCTGCTCCTGGCTCTGATCCTGTTTATGATATTGCCTCTACGCTTGTCCCTGCCCCTGGATCTGCTTCTGGTTCTGCTCCTGGCTCTGATCCTGGCTATGATATTGCCTCTACTCATGTCTCTGCTCCTGGCTATGATATTGCCTCTACTAGTGACACTGCTCTTGAATCTGCTCCTGGCCCTGCTCCCGACTCTGCTCCTGGTTATGATATTGCCTCTACTTGTGTCTCTGCTACTGGTTCTGCCCCTAGCTCTGCTCCTGGCTATAATATTGCCTCTACTCTTGTCTCTGCTCCTGGTTCTGCTACTAGCTCTGCTCCTGGCTCTGCTCCTAGTTAAGATATTTCCTCTACTCGTGTCTCTGCTCCTGGTTCTGCTCCTAGCTCTGCTCCTGGCTATAATATTGCCTATACTCATGGTGCTGCTCTTAATTCTGTTCCTGGCTCTGCTCCTGGCTCTGCTCCTAGCTACGATATTTACTCTACTCATGTCTTTGTTCCTGATTCTGATTCTGCTTCTGGCTCTGCTTCTGGTTATTATATTGCCTCTACTCGTGGTTCTGCTCTTGATTCTGCTTCTGGTTCTGCTCCTGGCTATGATATTGCCTCTACTCTTGCCTCTGCTCCTGGTTCTGCAACTGGCTATGTCCCTGGCTATCACATAGCCTCTACTCTTTTCTCTGCCCCTGGTTCTGCTTCTGGTTCTGCTCCTGGTTCTGATCCTGGCTATGATACTGTCTCTACTCGTGTCTCCTTTCCTGGTTCTGCTCCTGGCTTTGCTCCTGGCTATGACATTGCCTCTACTCATGTCTTTACTCCTGATTCTGCTTCTGGCTCTGCTCCTGGCTATGATATTTCCTCTGCTCATGTCTTTGCTCCTGATTCTGCTTCTGGGTCTGCTCCTGGTTATGATATTGCCTCTACTCATGTCTCTGCTCCTGGTTCTGCTCCTGGCTATGATATTGTCTCTACTCGTGTCTCTGCCCCTGGTTCTGCTTCTGGTTCTGCTCCTGGTTCTGATCCTGGCTATGATATTGTCTCTACTCGTGTCTCTGCTCCTGGTTCTGCTCCTGGCTCTGCTCCTGGATATGATATTGCCTCTACTCATGTCTCTGCTCCTGGTTCTGCTCCTGGCTCTGCTCCTGGCTATGCCATTTCCTCTGCTCATGTCTTTGCTCCTGATTCTGCTTCTGGGTCTGCTCCTGGTTATGACATTGCCTCTGCTTCTGGCTCTGCTCCTGGTTCTGATTCTGGCTCTGCTCCTGGTTATGATATTGCCTCTGCACTTGGCTCTGCTCCTGGCCCTTATCCTGGTTATGATATTGCCTTTACTCGTGGCTCTGCCCCTGGTTCTGCTTCTAGCTCTGCTCCTGGTTATGATATTGCCTCTACTCATAGCTCTGCCCCTGGTTCTGCTTCTGGGTCTACTCCTGGCTCTGCTTCTGGTTATGATATTTCGTCTATTCATGGCTCTGCCCTGGTTTTGCTTCTTGCTCTGCTCCTGACTCTGCTCCTGTTTATGATATTGTCTCTACTCGTGGCTCTGCCCGTGGTCCTGTGTCTGGCTCTACTCCTGGCTCTGCTCCTGGTTATGAGATTGCCTCTACTAGTGGCTCTGCCCCTGGTTCTACTCCTGGTTCTGCTCCTGGCTCTGCTCCTGGATTTGATATTGCCTCTACTCTTGCCTCTGCTCCTGGTTCTGCTACAGGCTCTGCTCCTGGCTATGATACTGCCTCTACGCTTGTCTCTGCTCCTGGTTCTGCTTCTGGCTCTTCTCCTGGCTATGATATTGCCTCTACTTGTGTCTCTGCTCCTGGTTCTGCTTCTGGCTCTGCTCCAGGATCTGCTCCTGGTTAGGATATTGCCTCTACTTGTGTCTCTGCTCCTGGTTCTGCTTCTGGCTCTGCTCTTGGCTCTGCTCCTGGTTATAATATTGCCTCTACTCCTTTTTTCCACTCTTGGTTCTGCTTCTGGCTCCGCTCCTAGCTATGATATTGCCACTACTAGTGTCTCTGCTCCAGGTTCTGCTTTTGGCTTTGCTCTGGCTCTGCTACTAGTTAGGATATTGCCTCTACCTGTGTTTCTGCTCCTGGTTCTGCTCCTGGCTCTGCTCCTGGTTCTGATATTGGCTCTTCTCGTGTCTCTGCTCCTACCTCTGATATTGTCTCTACTCGTGTCTCTACTCCTGGTTCTGCTCGTGGCTCTGCTCCTGGTTCTGATATTGTCTCTACTCGTGTCTCTACTCCTGGTTCTGTTCCTGGTTATGATATTGCCTCTACTCATGTCTCTGCTCCTGGTTCTGCTCCTGGCTCTGCTCCTAGCTCTGCTCCTGGTTATGATATTGCCTCTACTCGTGTCTGTGAACCTGGTTCTGCTTCTGGCTCTGCTCCTGGCTCTGCTCTTGGTTATGATATTGCCTCTACTCATGTCTTTGCTCCTAATTCTGCTTCTGGCTCTGCTCCCGACTCTGCTCCTGGTTATGAGATTGCCTCTACTTGTGGCTCTGCCCCTGGTTCTGCTTCTGGCTCTGTTCATATCTCTGCTCCTGGTTCTGCTCCTGGCTATGATAATGCCTCTACTCGTGGCTCTGCCCCTGGTTCTGCTCCTGGCTCTGCTCCTGGCTATGATATTGCCACTACTCTTGCCTCTGCTCCTGGTTCTGCAACTGGCTATGTTCCTGGCTATCACATAGCCTCTACTCTTTTCTCTGCCCCTGGTTCTGCTTCTGGTTCTGCTCCTGGTTCTGATCCTGGCTATGATATTGTCTCTACTCGTGTCTCCTTTCCTGGTTCTGCTCCTGGCTTTGCTCCTGGCTATGCTATTGCCTCTACTCATGTCTTTACTCCAGATTCTGCTTCTGGCTCTGCTCCTGGCTATGATATTGTATCTACTCGTGTTTCTGCACCTGGTTCTGCTCCTGGCTGCTCCTGGATATGATATTGCCTCTACTCATGTCTCTGCTCCTGGTTCTGCTCCTGGCTCTGCTCCTGGCTATGCCATTTCCTCTGCTCATGTCTTTGCTCCTGATTCTGCTTCTGGGTCTGCTCCTGGTTATGACATTGCCTCTGCTTCTGGCTCTGCTCCTGGTTCTGATTCTGGCTCTGCTCCTAGCTATGATATTGCCTCTTCTCATGACTCTGCTCTGGATTCTGCTTCTGGTTCTGCTCCTGGGTCTGCTCCTGGTTATGATATTGCCTCTGATTTTGGCTTTGCTCCTGGTTCTTCTCCTGGCTCTGCTCCTGGCTATTATATTGCCTCTACTCTTGTCTCTGCCCCAGGTTGTGCTCCTGGTTCTGCTCCTGGCTCTGATCCTGACGATGATAGTGCCCCTACTCGTGGCTCTGCTCTTGATTCTGTTCCTGTCTATGATGTTGCCTCTACTCGTGGCTCTCCTCTTGATTTTGCTTCTGGTTCTGCTCCTGGCTCTACTCCTGGTTTTATATTGCCTCTACTTCTGGCTCTGCTCCTTTTTCTGCTCCTGGCTCTGCTCCTAGTTATGAGATTGCATCTACTTGTGGCTGTGCCCCTGGTTTTGCTTCTGGCTCTGCTCCTGGCTCTGCTCCTGACTATGATATTGCCTCTGCTCGTGGCTATGCTCTTGATTCTGCTCCTGGCTCTGCTCCTGGCTTTGATATTGCCTCTACTTGTGGCCATGCTCTTGATTCTGCTTCTTGTTCTGCTCCTGGCTCTGCTCCTGGTTATGATATTGCCTCTGATTCTGGCTCTGCTCCTGGTTCTGCTCATGGCTATGATATTGCCTCTACTCTTGTCTCTACCCCTGGTTCTGCTTCTGTTTCTGCTCCTGGCTCTGCTCCTGTTTATGATATTGCCTCTGCTTCTGGCTCTGCTCCTGGTTCTGCTCCTGGCTCTGCTCCTGGTTATGAGATTGCCTCTACTCGTGGCTCTGCTCTTGATTCTGTTCCTGTCTATGATATTGCCTCTATTCGTGGCTCTCCTCTTGATTTTGCTTCTGGTTCTGCTCCTGGCTCTATTCCTGGTTTTTATATTGCCTCTACTTCTGGCTCTGCTCCTTTTTCTGCTCCTGGCTCTGCTCCAAGTTATGAGATTGCATCTACTCGTGGCTCTGCCCCTGGTTTTGCTTCTGGCTCTGCTCCTGGCTCTGCTCCCGGTTATGAGATTGCCTCTACTCGTGGATATGCCCCTGGTTCTGCTCCTGGTTCTGCTCCTGGCTCTGCTCCTGGCTATGATATTGCCTCTGCTCGTGGCTATGCTCTTGATTCTGCTCCTGGCTCTGCTCCTGGCTTTGATATTGCCTCTACTCGTGGCCATGCTCTTGATTCTGCTTCTTGTTCTGCTCCTGGCTCTGCTCCTGGTTATGATATTGCCTCTGATTCTGGCTCTGCTCCTGGTTCTGCTCATGGCTATGATATTGCCTCTACTCTTGTCTCTACCCCTGGTTCTGCTTCTGGTTCTGCTCCTGTCTCTGATCCTGGCTATGATATTGCCTCTACACATGGCTATGCTCTTGATTCTGCTCCTGGCTCTGCTCCTGGCTATGATATTGCCTCTACCAGTGGTTCTGCTCTTGATTCTGCTTCTGTTTCTGCTCCTGGCTCTGCTCCTGTTTATGATATTGCCTCTGCTTCTGGCTCTGCTCCTGGTTCTGCTCCTGGCTCTTCTCCTGGTTATGAGATTGCCTCTACTCGTGGCTCTGCCCCTGGTTCTGATTCTGGCTCTGCTCCTGGCTCTGCTCCTGGTTATGAGATTGCCTCTAATAGTGGCTCTGACCCTGGTTATGCTCCTGGTTCTGCTCCTGGATCTGCTCAGGGCTATGATATTGCCTCTACTCTTGCCTCTGCTCCTGCTCCTGGCTCTGTTCTTGGTTATGAGATTGCCTCTGCTCGTGGCTCTGCCCCTGGTTCTGCTTCTGGCTCTGCTCCTGGCTACGATATTTCCTCTACTCATGTCTCTTCTCCTGGTTCTGCTTCTGGCTCTGCTCTTGGTTATGATATTGCCTCTGCTTCTGGCTCTGCTCCTGGTTCTGCTCCTGGCTCTGCTCCTGTTTAAGATATTGCCTCTACTCTTGTCTCTGCTCCTGGTTCCACTCCGGACTCTGCTCCTGGCTATGATATTGCCTCTACTCTTGTCTCTACCCCTGGTTCTGCTTCTGGTTCTGCTCCTGTCTCTGATCCTGGCTATGATATTGCCTTTACTTGTGGCTCTGCTCTTGATTCTGCTCCTGGTTCTGCTCCTGGCTCTGCTCCTGTTTATGATATTGTCTCTGCTTCTGGCTCTGCTCCTGGTTCTGCTCCTGGCTCTGCTCCTGGTTATGAGATTGCATCTACTCGTGGCTCTGCCCCTGGTTTTGCTTCCGGCTCTGCTCCTGGCTCTGCTCCTGGTTTTGAGATTGCCTCTAATAGTGGCTCTGCCCCTGGTTCTGCTCCTGGTTCTGCTCCTGGCTATGATATTGCCTCTACTTGTGGCTCTACTTTTGCCTCTGCTCCTGGTTCTGCTCCTGGCTCTGCTCTTGGCTATGATATTGCCTCTACTTGTGACACTTCTCTAGATTCTGCTCCTGGCTCTGCTCCTGGCTACGATATTTCCTCTACTCATATATAATGCTCCTGATTCAGGTTATGATATTGCCTCTACTTGTGTCTCTTCTCCTGGTTCTGCTTCTGGCTCTGCTCCTGGCTAGATATTGCCTCTACTCGTGGCTCTGCTCTCTCTTGATTCTGCTCCTGGCTATGATATTGCCTCTACTCGTGGCTCTGCTCTTGATTCTGCTTCTAATTCTGCTCCTGGCTCTGCTCCTGGTTATGATATTGCCTCTGTGTCTGGCTCTGCTCCTGGTTCTGCTCCTGGCTCTGTTCTTGGTTATGAGATTGCCTCTGCTCGTGGCTCTGTCCCTGGTTCTGCTTCTGGTTCTTCTCCTGGCTACGATATTTCCTCTACTCATGTCTTTGCTCCTGATTCAGCTTCTGGCTCTGCTCCTGGCTTTGCTTCTGGTTATGATATTGCCCCTACTCTGTCTCTTCTCCTGGTTCTGCTTCTGGCTCTGCTCTTGGTTATGATATTGCCTCTGCTTCTGGCTCTGCTCCTGGTTCTGCTCCTGGCTTGGCTCCTGTTTAAGATATTGCCTCTACTCGTGTCTCTGCTCCTGGTTCTGCTCCTGGCTCTGCTATTGGCTATGATAGTGCCTCTACTCGTGGCGCTGCTTTTGATTCTGCTTTTGACTCTGCTTCTGGCTCTGCTCCTGGCTTTGCTCCTGGTTATGATATTGACTCTTCTCATGGTGCTGCTCTTGATTCTGCTCCTGGCTCTGCTCCTGGCTACGGTATTGCCTCTATTTGTGTATCTGCTCCTGATTCTGCTCCTGGCTCTACTCCTGGTTATGATATTGCCTCTGCTCCTGGTTCTGCTTCTGGCTCTGCTCTTGGCTCTGCTCCTGGTTAAGATATTGCCTCTACTTGTGGCTCTGCTCCTGATTCTGCCCCTGGCTCTGCTCCTGGTTATGGTATTGCCTCTACTCGTGGCTCTGATCCTCGTTTTGCTTCTGGCTCTGCATCTGGCTCTGCTCCTGGTTATGATATTGCCTCTGCTGCTGGCACTGCTCCTGGTTCTGCTTCTGGCTCTGTTCCTGGCTCTGCTCCTGGTTAAGATGTTGCCTCTACTCGTGTCTC
The DNA here is from genome assembly GCF_040938575.1 of Ambystoma mexicanum. NCBI lineage: Eukaryota > Metazoa > Chordata > Amphibia > Caudata > Ambystomatidae > Ambystoma > Ambystoma mexicanum. The sequence goes on from NC_090934.1 coordinate 64,060,104, forward strand.
TGCTCCTGCTTCTTCTTCTGGCTCTGCTCCTGGCTCTGCTCCTGGTTATGATATTGCCTCTGCTTCTGGCTCTGCTCCAGGTTCTGCTTCTGGCTCTGCTCCTGGTTATGATATTGCCTCTGCTTCTGGCTCTGCTCCTGGTTCTGCTTCTGGCTCTGCTCCTGGCTCTGCTCCTGGTTAAGATGTTGCCTCTACTCGTGGCTCTGCTCCTGATTCTGCCCCTGGCTCTGCTCCTGGCTCTGCTCCTGGTTATGGCATTGCCTCTACTCGTGGTTCTGGTCCTCGTTCTGCTTCTGGCTCTGCATCTGGCTCTGCTCCGAGTTATGATATTGCCTCTACTCGTGTCTCTGCTCCTTCTTCTTCTTTTGGCTCTGCTCCTGGCTCTGCTCCTGGTTATGATATTGCCTCTGCTTCTGGCTCTGCTCCTGGTTCTGCTACTGGCTCTGTTCCTGGCTCTGCTCCTGGTTAAGATGGTGCATCTACTCGTGTCTCTGCTCCTGCTTCTTCTTCTGGCTCTGCTCCTGGTTATGATATTGCCTCTGCTTCTGGCTCTGCTCCTGGTTCTGCTTCTAGCTCTGCTCCTGGTTATGATATTGCCTCTGCTTCTGGCTCTGCTCCTGGTTCTGCTTCTGGCTCTGTTCCTGGCTCTGCTCCTGGTTAAGATGTTGCCTCTACTCGTGGCTATGCTCCTGATTCTGCCCCTGGCTCTGCTCCTGGCTCTGCTCCTGGTTATGGTATTGCCTCTACTCGTGGCTCTGATCCTCGTTCTGCTTCTGGCTCTGCATCTGGCTCTGCTCCTAGTTATGATATTGCCTCTACTCGTGTCTCTGCTCCTTCTTCTTCTTTTGGCTCTGCTCCTGGTTATGATATTGCCTCTGCTTCTGGTTCTGCTCCTGCTACTGGCTCTGTTCCTGGCTCTGCTCCTGGTTAAGATGTTGCCTCTACTCGTGGCTATGTTCCTGATTCTGCCCCTGGCTCTGCTCCTGGCTCTGCTCCTGGTTATGGTATTGCCTCTACTCGTGGCTCTGATCCTCGTTCTGCTTCTGGCTCTGCATCTGGCTCTGCTCCTAGTTATGATATTGCCTCTACTCGTGTCTCTGCTCCTTCTTCTTCTTTTGGCTCTGCTCCTGGTTATGATATTGCCTCTGCTTCTGGTTCTGCTCCTGCTACTGGCTCTGTTCCTGGCTCTGCTCCTGGTTAAGATGTTGCCTCTACTCGTGTCTCTGCGCCTGCTTCTTCTCCTGGCTCTGCTCCTGGCTCTGCTCCTGGTTATGATATTGCCTCTGCTTCTGCCTCTGCTCCTGGTTCTGCTTCTGGCTCTGCTCCTGGTTATGATATTGCCTCTGCTTCTGGCTCTGCTCCTGGTTCTGCTTCTGGCTCTGCTCCTGGCTCTGCTCCTGGTTAAGATGTTGCCTCTACTCGTGGCTCTTGCCTGGCTCTGCTCCTGGCTCTGCTGTGTCATGCTGATTGGCTCCTTAGCAAGTGGCTGAACAGCCCAACCTCGGAGTGCAAGAGCTGTGACTGGAGCTACTTATCTCTACTTGTCCATCGCTACAAACACTTTTTTGGCAGCATAACAATGGCACTACCTACAGCTGGGAGCCCGACCCTACACCAAAAACACAAGTGGGAACTAGGCCGTGTCCCGACTGTATCCACACAGGCCTTCACCCCCAATTGGCCAGGCCAGTGAGGGGGAGCGTGTGCTTCTAGCTTCACATCTAGACATGCCCCACGCACGTAAGACGATCCAGTAGAGAATCACGCCACAGTGGCACCTCATTTCTGAGCCAGGCGAGAGGGGGGCCAGGCCGCTTGATGGGAGGACCTGCCCAGCCCTAAATTTAAGAAGGGGCACTGCCTTAATCTGAAAAAAGCAGAATTTGCAATCAAATCCTAATTACAGGACACTTTGGTGCTTAAATTGAGATTAGGCGAGACTCTATCGGTCGATGCCCACATGTTTATCCGTATGTCACATGCAGAGAAGGGGGCAGCAATTCTACATGTTGCCTACTTCCAGGCAGCCTAAAATAAGCAGCATCGAATACAACGGCAATCAGGGCTTCTGAATACCCCCTTCTAGCCGGTCTTACTCCCGAGCTACCTTGTAGACATAGCATCGGTTGACAGCAAGGATGGCACCTGCAAACAGCTGTGCCCAATTCATGCCAATTTTTTTTCAAAAAAGCATGCAGCTGTTCCCTGTGTCCACTTGTAACTCACTAATGATGGGTTGGTTTAACCAATTAACGAGAGTGAGAGACACATGTTGAGAAGACTTCGGGGTCACCGCTCGTGGCCCGAATTCCCAGGCCTTGATCAGAATCGACTGTATCATGTCAGGGTATGATGTGATATGATGTGGCATTTATAAAGCGCCTGTACACAAGTGTTTCTAGGCACGACAAGAGCGCCAGATCCAGTCGCACCTGGTCCGGCCACGCCTCCGCTGAGACACTGATGTCCAAGAGCGTGCAACAGCCACTCTAGATTGTACCCAATAAGAGGCCTCCCTTGAAGCACCTTTTCTCTTCCACCTGCGGCCCTACTGGGATATTCCTCAACCACGTGACTTGCACGAGGACGTCAGTGCCATAAGAAGCTGCAGCAGCAATGCAAAGGAAACCGATTCATCAAATACCAACCATCTGCTTGGAATGTAGGATCATGTCTGCAGTCTACCACCATAAGACATTGTGGAATGTGCTGCCAGTGTTTCATCAGATGATCACAACGCCCACTCAGAGACGAAGACAAAGTGCCTGAGTGTATAGACTTGTGAGGTAGTTAGGCAGGCATTTTGAAAAAAAGACGGCTTTTGAAAAACAAAAACAAAACAACTTAAAATGAGCGCTCGCTTAATAAATATGAGTGTTTCCTAATTTGTAGTTCAATTCTACAAATACAATGTTTTCAAGCCCTGTCTATTTGACCCAGTCCCTCAGCTGTTCGGATCCCATATGCATGCCGGTATCAGCACTAGGTAATGGCCAGCAGGCAGATACAGCCTGTTGCCTTGCCTGCCTTCTGCTCCCAGCAGCTCCCAGTGCTGCTGTGTACAGCCGTGGTCTTTCCGAATGATACTTCTGGTTCTTGTCTGCCTGCTTCTCGAGCAGGAAGACACTTCCATTCAGGTAACACACGTCTGTTAAGGGGAACTTCCTGAACACTCCTCAGCCTCGCCCGTAGAGTTGTATCCCATAACCCCTTGCTCTCAAAGCACCTCTGTGGGGGAACATGGCCTCCACCTCTGTTGAGAGTCCACTGCTGAGGTAGTAAGATATCTTGACACTCTCCGCATGTCCCCTTTTTCTCCCCGGCTGTAGAGAGTAAAGCCCTGCCATCTATCTTCCTATGATGGTGGAATCTTGAAACCTGGCCTCATCTGGCCCGCTCTGCTCTAGACTCTCTTTGGTCTTCCGTTACCTTTACGGACATGTGGCTCTCAACATTGGACGCGAGGCTGCAGATATGCAGGCCAGTAAACCGCGGCTCTCCCGACACCCAGGATCTCTCACCACTGACCTTGCTGAGTATGGTGGATGAGAGTTGCAGTCCAGAGCATGCGCAACACTGCCATAACCAAACCGTGATAAATTGAGACCAATTGACGCTTCCTAATTTCTACAGAAGGTACAACCATCCCTGGGTCCCCAAATACAGGGAGCCACGGGTTCTCAGCTCTAGTGAAACTGAAGTAAAGTTAAGGGTAAACATTAAGCCCAGGAATAATAACAGAGGCCAATAAATGTAGAAAATAAAATAAAAAACACAGAGTAAAGAATTAATTCACATTGAAGTAGTTATCGAACCAACCAACAAAAAACCTAATTACACCTGTCGGCAAAGCTCCCGATTGGCTATGCTTACTGCACCGTTTCTGATTGGCTAGTAGTTTTCAAGAGCTGAGAGGTTTTACCCTATGGTGCAGCGACAGAAGAATCATTCTAGGAGGAGCCACAAGCGACCTATCCTCGTTGACTTACAAACACATCCCGGCTTTTTTGCGGACCACTGGTTGTTCTTCTGGCACGTGATGGCTTTCTGTCCCACCAACTCGAAAGCGGGCTGGCACTCGAACTTCAGCGTGTCGCCGTGCCGGAACCTTGAGCCTTCTCTCCTGCCGTACGGCGGGACACCAGGGTCACCACAGCTCCCTTGGTCAATTTCTAAGAAAGAGAAGTGAAAGATGAAAAAGCTGCTTAACGGCACATGGCAACAATACACAGCAGGCACACCTGGATGCTGGACTGATCAGTGGCATCTCCTAGGCAACCTGAAACAAGGAAGATGGCTGACTTGCAATTGTGTTATTAGAGTTTTCAGTCATTTTGCCTTAAAGCTCTGCCCTTACTTTTCTTTGGTAGTTGACAAATGTGCTATTTCTACCTTACAGGACTGCTCTTTTCCAGGAAGAAGGCCCTTACACCACCCTGGTGTATCAGTGTATGGTGGGTGAGTGGGTCTCTTAGTAGGTAGAAGAAAGAGGAACCTTTTGAAATAAAACACTCATTAAAAAAGATAATTAACGGTGAAGGGGCAAAGGAAGGAATCGAAAGAGGAAGCAGCAAAAAAGAGGAAGAGGAGACAGAGATGAAGAGAGGGAATAATTCTAAAACGTGTGAAATGCATTTGGGGAAAAGCAAGGTTTAAAGAGGTGGAAAGTGGGCCTAAAATAATCGGGAAAGGAAGGAAGTATAACAGGAGGAGCTCTGGTAAGAGAAAAGGGAGAGCAGATGCTGGTGGGAGAGGTACACATTTAAATGACGGAGGAAAGGATAAAATATAGATTTGAAGGAAGACAAGTCGCAGCAGCAACCGAGGATGCTGAGTAACTGCACTGTGTATCGGTTTAGTTTTCTAATGTTCACAGCACTATTAGAAGTTTCTACTCACACACACGCCGCTGCCAGAATCATGCGATTTGTAATGTTCAAAAGCACTTTACATACATGTTGAGTAAAGATTTGCACCGCTGCCTATATCATGGTTGCACATGAGATCAATGCATGCAAATTGCTTAGAGATAACAACATGTAACCGCTCGCAGGAGATGGCACAAGCTTTCCCGCCCTAGCAGCCAAGCACTGGCACTCCCGCCCCCTACGTGCAGAGGAATCTTAGTGGGCCTTCCGCAAAGCCCTCAAAACTTTGCTGTTCACCTAACTGCTGGACCTGGAGACACATGCCCAATGGACCATAATGGCTTCAGTGACACCCTAAGATGTATGTAATATGCTTTTCCTGTGTAACTGGTTGAAATAGCGCCTTGGTGCCTAAGGGTTTAGGAGCTTTACAAATGCAAACAATAAATAAATACATAAATACAATATGCCAGGTAAACATGAACACCCCTGACAGTATCAGGGGATGTACATAATTGTTAACCCTTAAGTGCTAAGGGCGAGCAGGTTTGTCCTGAATTCTGATAAGGGATCATTATAGAGTTTAACAGTTAAGTGTAACAGAGCCTGTGTAAAGTTCAACAACACCTTTACGGCCAGGTTACACTATTAGCACTTGGACAGGGATTTGCGGGGGCGGGGGTGGTGGGGGTCAGTGTCTAGGGATTTGCGGGGGCGGGGGTGGTGGGGGTCAGTGTCTAGCCTATAAGGTGTCTGGGACTGCGGGAGGAATCTGCCAGTAACCTCCTGCGTTCACTCAGCCCCCTGTGCCTCTCCCTGTGAGGTCTGCACTCTTTGCAACCCCCGTGATTCTGTCCTATTTCCACCCCCCCCAGTCCCCAAAAACATAGCTCACCCTATATGACCCTTGACCTGCCCACAGTTCGGCATCTTCCCTGGCCTCGCTGTCACCCCAGCTGCTCTCTCGAGACTCGACTGCTCCCAGCTAGGCCATGGAAACAGAGGAGCGATTTGCTCCCTTCCCTGTGTCCGATGGCGGCCATCTTTGTATTTTTTTGTGTTTGTATTTTCATTGCACAACAAGGCAGAATGAACTGCATTTAGGCACAATCCTTAAATATAACTTATCACCACAAACTTAAAACTGAAAAAGAGATAAGAGTGACATTGCCGGAAAAGATGGTTCTTGAGATCTTTACAGAATTCCAATAAGGAGGGCATGCTTTTAACATGACAAGGTACAATTTCCCCAATAGTGGTCCATGGACAGAAACACGTCTATATCCCCTATAGACATTGCAAGAGAAAGGCACCACTGCTCAGGTTTTATCTGCTGATCAACGTGATCTTGTGGGGTGATGATATGAGGTCCTCTCTGCTAGGTATGCTGAGGCAAGTCCAGTCCATCGCTGTGTATTATTGCTTAGGCTTGTGCTCGCCGTTACCATCTCTGCCCACCCCCAAACACAGGGGTTCTCACTATCATATAATGTTTACAAACAACACTGTTCAAAGCCTGCATAAAGTTTATAGGACAGTTATAATCAACAGTTAATCTGACTTATTTGAACCTTATTTGACCAAAGATGAACTTCAGTGTTAGGACATATGTTGTGTAAAATTGAACCACACTGTTAGAATGAAGTGTTACTTCAATTTGTAAAAGCGCTGCTAAAATCATTGCTTGACTAAGCCTGGAAGTACCCCTAGAATCATGTGCTGTGTAAAGGGGAACAGCGCTCTTGGGAATCAGGCAGAAGGTTCTATAAACTTGATCTGCAATCAAAACCTGATTTTGTACATTTGAACAATGCAGTTAAAGTAATGTGTTATGTTAATGTTTAAGCACAGCTGGAGACAGAATTTGAATACACTTTTAAGTACACTTAGAATTGTGTGCTGTGTAAAGTTGAACAGCACTCTTGGAAGCTGTGAGAAATTCGATCATCTGCAAAGTGGGTGTGCCTGGACTTTTTTTTTTTTACTTTTAAAAGAAATGGAATGATGGTAGACGAACCTTCGGAAAATGTTTGGGGATAATCTGCACACATTTTCCTATGTTCACTGCATGACATACACATAGACCTGTGTACTCTAGGTGGAAACAGCCTACAGGCTCTGTCCCTCCTGTCATATTTAGTTGGGAAATTATAGCCACAAGTACATCACAGCATCTCAGAAGGGGGAGGGCAAATCCTTCCTGCTGCCATGGCCAGCCTAATTAACTAAAAAAGGCTCTATGGACCCACCTTTTCCCTTTATGTAAGCTTTGCTGCTGGTGGCAGCTTTGCATGCTAATCACAGTTTAATTCAAACAGGCCCATGGTTGCAGAGGCTAAACAAAAGAAAACAGAAAACCCCCAAACCCCGTTCATATTCGCTGTATCAACTTGAAGCCAGCCCCCACCCTAAAGTATCAATGACAGTGAGCTGTCATGTCTGGGACAATGTGTTTACAGTAGGTAACCCCCACAGGGGGACACCATTCAGAAGGTATGAGAATGTGGTTTGCAAGAGACAGAAACTCGGTTCTCGCTGCAGCTTCAAGGGAGGCTTGCCACTTTAATCAGGAACCACAGAGAGCTCAATTAACCAGAGAGACCCTTTGATCCACAACAGACAGGAAGATGGGTTGGACTTGGTATTATGTGTTTTCACACCTTTACATATTCTGTTGCAAAACCCTCTGGTTATGACCTCAGTCATACAGGAGATTTTTGGTGGGGACCCAGGTTTGATTCATTAAGGTAGACTTAGCCTACACCAATCACAGTGGCCAATTTGGCTTTAAAAGAGGGTTGAGGCCTTCTTTTGGGCAGATCATTTGAAGACTTCACAAGGAGTAAAAATAAGAACTAATTTGGGCCCTGGCTGAAGGTACAGTCTGCCTCACAGCTTCTGCCAGTGAAGGATGGCCGGGATTTCAAAAGTGGGAAGCAAGACCCCTCCCCTAAACATCTCCCAGAGAACAGAGGGAAATACTGAATCCAGAGGACCCTCCATCAGCTTCAGAACCAGTAACCAGCCAGCACAAGTGTTCCCTGCTGGACTGCAACTGACTGCACTGCTGACTGTTGTCACTCCGCAGTCGCTAATGTCGTCCGAGACGCCTTGAGCAGTGCTTCAGACTCACCAACCAGCAATGAGACAGTGATTCCTGAACCCGAGCCGCCGTGTAGGTCGCCTGAAGCCGTCCATACAGCCTCGCTTGCCTAACTTCCTGCAGCCTGATACCCGCAGCTGTCTTCCATCTTGCACTCTGTCGCAGGAGTGACAAAGCACCCTGAAACCGACTCGACTCTGTCAAGCACCAAAAACCTCTACAAGCAAAAGGTAAATTGTGGTTCTGCCCCCTGGTCCATTGCTCCCTTTGTGTTGAAACCAAGTATCCTTGAACTACTGTGATTAATTACTTTACCAACTACTCTCCTATCAGAGTGCTTTTTCTTTTGAAACTGTCTGTCCTCTGCATTCCTTTTAGGGTGGGTTGTATTTCGTAGTGTACTAGGACTGTCTGTAGTGATAGTGATAAAGTAGATATCTGTGTGCAACCTTGACTGGACAGTCCCTTTCATCATTGGGTAAAAATTCTATTTTCACTGTGTTGCAACTAACTAACGATCCACGACCTTGCGCAGATAAGCCTGCCGTTTCGTTCATGTTACCAAAATTAGAGAAGGAGGTTTATAATTGACTAGTGTTTCCAATCTGTTCAGATCCCTTCTGGTGTACTAGAGGTGTGGGGCTGATTGAGGGTTAAGAAACCGATATTCATCCCTGGCCCACTGGGGCCCCGGAAATAGATTTGGCGCAGAAGCAGGCTAATAAAACCCATGTTTGAACTGCACTCTAAGAATCACATTCTCTAAAGTTGAGCCGCACTCCTGGAAGCTTGCCTTAAGTAAAGATGAACTCCATCCATTGTTAAGATCATTCTTAGTGAACGGTTTGACCGCTCACTTGATGGCAACCGTGATGTGATTGTGGTGTAGTATAGACTCAAATACCACGCAAAATGTCAGGTTTCAATAACAGGCGGCGTAACAGTCAACCACGATTATGAACTGCCTGATGTGCTCAGAAAAAGACTCTCCTCTAAGATTTGGCTTTGCAATACTGAAGGGTGATTGAATACATGTTTCTTTTAATTAATCATAACCACTGGCAATGCTATGGGCAAGCTTCCATTCTATTATGTTTCTATTTTTCCCTCTTCAGGTTTGCTAATTTGCTCTAAGTGGTGCATGTTTTTTTTTAACTGCATTTTAGGTAAAAAAAAAAAAAAGATCCTATTCAGACCTGACAAGGCGCTGTCAGATTTCATAGACAGCGGTCTCCAATTCAGACTGTCTATTCCGGCCTGCGGGATTCAGAACAAGACAAAGCAGAGTGTGAGGCTTAGGACAAGACTCTCTCCTACCTTGGGCTGTAATTAAGGCTGAGAGTAGCTCCGGGGTGCCTGGCTACATGGGACCATGTGGAGCCTCTTTAGAGAGATCGCCAGGCAGACCAATCTTTGATCCAAAGCTAAAAGGTGTAATTATGAACATCAAAGAAATATCTTAGTAAGGTTTCCTGCAGTCAACAGTAAACTACCCTATTGTGCTACTGCAATAATGGAGCGAGGAAATAAGTTCAGAGAATAACAACAAGTAGCGCACAAAAAAAAAAAAAAAAACAACATGCAGACTAAGTTTTTTTTTTTTTTTAAATAGAGCTTTTGCAATTTCTAACATAAAACAAGCACTTCCTTTGTAATGCAGCTAACAAGGAATAGCTGCCACACCACGAGATGGCACGCCTTTCTACGCACTCAGGGTTGGCACGCCTTTATATGCACTCATGGGTGGCACGCCTTTCTATGCACCCAGGGATGGCAAACTTCTCTACGCACTCAGTGATGGCACACTTTCCAGCGCACCCAGGGATGGCACGCTTCTCTACGCACTCAGGGGTGGCACACCTTTCTACGCACTCAGGGATGGCACACCTTTCTACGCACTCAGGGATGGCACGCATTTCTACGCACTCAGGGATGGCATACCTTTCTACGCACTCAGGGGTGGCACGCTTTTCTATGCACCCATGGAAGGCATGCCTTCCAGCACAGCCAGGGATGGCACGCCTTTCTATGCACCCATGGAAGGCATGCCTTCCAGCGCAGCCTGGGATGGCACGCCTTTCTATGCACCCATGGAAGGCATGCCTTCCAGTGCACCCAGGGATGGCACGCCTTTCTACACACTCAGGGGTGGCACGCCTTTCTATGCACCCATGGAAGGCATGCCTTCCAGCACAGCCAGGGATGGCACGCCTTTCTATGCACCCATGGAAGGCATGCCTTCCAGCGCAGCCTGGGATGGCACGCCTTTCTATGCACCCATGGAAGGCATGCCTTCCAGCGCAGCCTGGGATGGCACGCCTTTCTATGCACCCATGGAAGGCATGCCTTCCAGCGCAGCCTGGGATGGCACGCCTTTCTATGCACTCAGGGATGGCACGCCTTTCTACGCACCCGTGGAAGGCAATTCTTCTCTATGCACCCACTGATCTCATACCTTTTTAAACATTGTGATCCATGATGACCAAGGGGGGCGCAGGGGTGGCCAACAGGATGTATGTTATGATGACGACATAAAGGCATGCAGTAACGAATGGTCATCCATGTTGGTTAAACGATGATGTGGGAGAAGGAGTTTGGGAAGACATCTGAATACCCGAAGTGTCACTCCTTTCATATTCCCGAGTTCTTTATTGTTTTTCTTTTTTCCTAGTGGACATTGGATAGAGGAATATTAATGTATGGGCTTGACGTAATTCTTGCCCCAAGGGCTCTGTAAAGGGACATGTGCTGTAAAACTGATGAGTCAGTGCTTGCAGGAGCTCTCAGGGGGTCCGGGGGGCTGGTTGAGGGCCACCTGCCCATGATTTTTGGATTTAACTGGCTCATACCAGTTCAGGCATATAGAACGTGAACATGAGAGCAAACTGGTTACCCCTCCCTAAGTCCATACTGTTGGTATGGGCAACGTCTTAATACTGTGTATTGTTTTGAACACTGTATTCAACCATGCACCTTTTTCATCCAAAGTATTTTATTCAATTATTCGATTAAAACATATTTATTTGCAGGTGGTAACACAAGTAGACATAATCATGTGAAAGTCATCATACACAAGTTTACAAAGGCCATTAACTGTGGCCTCAGAGGTAAATAAGCTCTTGACTGTGGCCTCAAGGATTTTTGACATATGTTTCGGCTCCTATGTCTGTTTTGATGTTATCATTAACATCTACAGACAGCTATTATCGGGCCTTCTTCAGGGCGGAATATTTCTTAGCAAAGTGGCTGAGTCTCAACACCCCATAGATATTTTCTGTATCTTGACCTTGAATTATAGTGCACGTGGACCAGGGTTATGAAATCAGAACTAATTACTTCTGCCTTGAATGAGCCGGTTTTCTCTTCCATATGCTCTGCTTATCTTGAAGGTGCTTTTCCCTCGGCCTACACAGAAGCTTGGGGTCAGGAATGGTTGTCTCAGAGCTGGTTGGCAGGTCTGAAGCACTTAGGTCATTTAAGGCGGACGTTGTTTGAATCTTGTCGATGCACTCCTCCTGCTTCTTCACATGACTCGTGTCGTCCTTTAAGACGGATGGTCCAAAAATGAGGAGAGTGTTGCAGTCACCGGCCTTGTCCTGGGTTTGGTTCAGAATCTCTCTGGCACTTCCCACCTAGGAAGCTTCTTGCAGAACCTAGTAGGACATGCTGTGTGCTGGCTGGGTACCGGTTCTGGAGATGCTTGACGTTCCTCTGGATTCAGTATCTCTCTGTTCCCTGGGAGATGTTTAGGGGAAGGATATTGCTTCCCTCTTTGGAAATTCTAGCTTTCCTTCACTGGTGGAAGCTGTAAGGCAGACTGCACCTTCAGCTATAAGTGATAAGTTCATCATGTTACTCCTTGTCAAATCTTCAGATGATCTGCTAAAAATAGGGGCTTGACCCTCTTTTAAAGACAGATGGGTCATAATGATTGGTGTAGGCTAAGCCTACCTTAATGTACACATCCTGGGTCCCTACCAACAATCCCCTGAATGCATGGGGTCTTGACCAGAGTACTTTGCAACAGAAAAGGTTAAGGAGTCAAAACATGTAATAGTAGGTTCCACCCATTTTCCTGTCTGTTGTGGATCAAAGGGTCTCTTTGGTTAATGAAGCTCTCTGTGGTTCCTGATTAAAGCAGCAGGTCTCCCTTGAAGCTGCAGTGAGAAAAGAATGTCTGTCTCCATTAAACCACATATGTTTACCTTCTGAATGGGGTCCCTCTGCGGGGTTACCTTCTGTAAACACATATTCCCAGACATGACAGGTCACTGGCCTTGATACTGAGAGGAGAGAGCTGGCTTCAGATTGACACAGTGCATATCAAAGGTGAATTGGGGTTTCCTGTCTCCTTTGTTTAGCCACTGCAGCCAGGCTCCATGTGGGCCTGTTTGAAGTATACTCTATTACTAAGTTAATTATGCTACTTGCTGCCACCATCTGCAGTGCTTACACAAAAGGACAGGGCAGATTCATCAAGCCTTTGATAGTTAATTAGGTATGGCTAAGACAGGTGGAAGATTTTGCACCCCCCCTTGTGAGATGACATGATGTACTATTGGATGCCATATCTCAAATAAATATGACTGGGGGGGTTGGTGCCTGTACGCCGTGTCCACACAGAGTACACAGACCTATGTGTATGTCGTGCGGTGAGCATTGGAAAATGTGTTTGGATTAGACCCACACATTTTCCGGAGTTTGATCTACCATCATTCAATTTCATTTAAAACATTTTTTTAAAAAGCCCAGGCGAGCGCATACCCACCGTGAGAATGGTCGAATTCCTCACAGTAGCCCTTTTGCCTGATCCGACTGTAATGTCTCTTTCTTCTACTTTTCATGTGCCTGAAGTTGTACAGTAGGCGATCAGTGCTTCCCAGAAACAACACATTTCTTGAGAAGAGTGCTCTTCAGTAACAAGTTGAAATTATTTGCTACTACCTACGTCCTGTGTGTTTTAACTCCCCTTCAGCATTCAAAGGCGTATCAAATTATTTAGTCTCTATGGGCGTGCCCACGCTGCATCTCAAGAACCTGCACCTGACTGCTCTACCAATCACTAATTTATTTTGGAACCTTACGTGTTTGTCTTTGAACTTGACTTCTGACGTCAACTACCACCCGATAGGCACTCAGTGTAAACTCCATGAACATTCCATGACCACTCTGAGAACGCCTCCATTGCCACTCTGTGTCTCCCCCGAAGACCATGAAGGCACTATTACCATGAGGAATCCAAGACCACACATGACCACTTCACGGGCAACCCCATTACCAAATCATGGCCAGTTGCCTGGCCACTCCTTGACCACAGAAAGGTGCAAGCCCATGGCCAACCCCTGCACCCAACAACAAAGAATCTGACCACTCCCAGGTTCAAAGACATGGCCACATATAGCCACCCTATGCTGCCTCTAGTAACCACTGCAAAGACTACATCTGTGCCCACCACCATGACAGCGTCTATGCCAGCATGATGGCACTTCCCTAACCATGCCATGACCACTCGCATATTACCTTGATGACCAGATATATGCTCACTTGACCACTTCCTTGAGCACCCCATACATTTCCTACGACTAGTATTGGGACCATCCATTTGATTGCCTTCATAACCACTTATGTGACTACCTCAACCCGATAACCCCTGCATGGCCCTTTTTATGACTACCTCCATAACTATGTCAAGTCATGAACCTCTCCAGGACCAACTCATGACCTGCTATAACTGCTACTCTGTCAACCATTCTGAACACCACCGTGATTAGCCGCCTGACCAACTAAATGCCCACAGCCACGCCCACGTCAACCCATGACCTCATCCGTGATCACCTCATAACCCCCCGGCCCCCTTTATGAATCATGCCTCATTTCCTTTCACTCACCCTGGTGCATAAACTCGAGGTGAACACGCCCCATTGTGCAACAGTACGTTCACAAAATGCGCGTTTCGTTCAAGCGCAGGCTTTTGGAGGAAGGAGAAATACCAGGGCTGGACTGGCCTATAGGGAACTCTGGAGATTTCCCAGCAGGCCTCTGCACCCTGGGCCTCTTTTGTGTAGTATTTCCACATTTTCTCATAGGAAAAGGGTTGGACTTGCTGAAAATGTGTAAAATTGGGCCACTTTGAACATTATTTCCAGGAACTCTTTTGGTTCCCAGTCCACCCCTGGGAAATAATCCCTGTTCAGGTGGGCTGCACATGGATTCTCTGCATCCGCCAGCTGAAGCAGATCTTTCCTCTGCCTCCCATCGTCATTAGCCAAAGGTTGTTTCCCCATTTCATTTCGAATGGAAAGGCGTTTTTCGAGCTTCGCTCAAGCAGACGAAGGTGGCAATTAAGTCGTGCTCAATAGACAAACCGCTGCACACCACTCCTGCTGCCACAATCTGATTTCAGGGACCTCTGGAAGGGAAATGCCCTCATCACATTATGAAAAGATGTCTTGGCAACTGTGCTGATTAAGTCACATTGGGGGTCTGGTACGCGAGCCTTCAGCGGTACTCCGAAGTCTGCTAAAGAGAGATTCGCGTCACAGTCCAAGGCCTGACTGGTAGAAACCCGAGCTCTCGATTTCTAGATGGTGCCCTTCGCGCAGGTCCAAGCTAGTGAGTATCATCGCTAACCGCCCATTCCAGGGCGCAGGGTAATGAAGGCTCTGGAGGTGTCCAGATAACAGGGCAGCGTCCTCCTTGCTCCCCCCCCATGGTTAAGGGGGAGGAGTTTGGGGTAACATGCTGGGAATCAGGAAGGGGAGCCTGGGAAAGGACAAGAGGGGTGGGATACTCGCCAAACTGTCTGGAAAGGCCACATATGAAAACAAAAGGAGGTGGCCATGACTGGGGGCATATATACTGCGTGTAAACTGGCAGCATTATTGTTGCAGCCAGAGGACGCCGGAGGAGAGCAAGTAGCAAGCTGTTTTTCCTCCCACCCACCCACCCTACATAATGACTGCGGAAGTGCAAGGCTTTGACGTTGCTGTCGCAGAACGGCGAAGCAGTGTTTTTTGCGACAAGTGGCACTCTAGAGACTACTAACCAGCCATGGGAAAGCGAAAAGGGTTTTTGCTCTTCTCGCGATCAGCGCTCCTTTGAGGCCTAAGCAGCAAGGGCATTGGAGGTATCGATGAGGGCTCGGCTTCCCACTGCAAAACGGAACTACTACTCCAGCCTAGGAACACCTGCAAGGGCAGGTGGGGCGCAGACAAGAATGGTTGGGGGAGCTTTGGCCTAGAGTGGATTTGCTTGGGAAAGGAGGAAGCAAGGTTTGGGCACGGAACAGTCGGCTGGTCGCGACTCATTGAGAACTATTTTCACAAGTTTGGTTTGCAGTGATTTGAAGCATGAACTTGTAAGCAATGATGTGAAAATAAATATGCAGTCTTTTATGCCAACAAAGAAAATGTCTCATTCTACACCTTTTTTCCAAAAGAGGGTGGCAAAGCTAGAGAATGGAATATGCAATTATGTTTGTATAAGTGTGGACAAATGCCCAGGTTACTCAGATAACTCTGCATGTCAGACCTGGCTGGGCATTCACTTAACACAGAAGTGCTTTCTGGGAGTTGTAGTCTTGGTTAACTTCAATTCTGCAAGTTTGACTTAGGGACCTAAAAGCAATGGTTGTTAAAGGGACACCACATTCCATGCCAAGTGATCTCTGTGTGGCACATTGTCTCAAATCATTATATTGTTGGTCCAAGTGCTTTAAGTGGGATAACAAATTGAGGGGGTGAGGGTAGGTTGAACAGACGTCCTGGTTTTACCGGTACTGTCTCAGTATTTGGTGCTCTGTCCCCATTTCTCCAGATTATGTTCCCATTGGAAACTGTGTGGTCCCGGTTTTTTCGAGTAGGTCTTAATAACTGGCAGGCAGGAGTGCACAATCTCGCACAGAAGACATGCTGCACTTTACAATTCATGATAGTGTTAGTTTGTGAATTATAATTTGTTTTATTTGAACAGTAACACTTAAACCCCCTTCTCCTCCAAATGCCACTGAAGTGTAGTGCCTTGACAGCCACTTTCAAGAGTTAGTCCTATTTTTATGTTAGTTGCCCTGTCCCAGTTTTTTACTTTTTAAATCTGGTCACCCTAGCCGAGGGGAGTGTCCTAAAGGGTGTGGGCCATTTCCGAAAGCAATACCTCACGAGGACCTGCAATCATGCTTTGTGGGTCACTCAGCAAGTCTCTGGTGACCTGGTTTGCTGTAAAATACACAACTTTGTTTTGCTTTACAAATAAAACGCTGTCCATAAATCAGACAAAATAAAAAAAAATAAAAAAATGCTCTCAGATTAAAAACAACTATTCAGTAAGTGACTAAATCACCAGTGTTCTGTGTTTAAATCATCCATGTGACAGTGGCCACTTTGCATAAAATCAAAGAGCATTTTGGGGGCATAAAATAGCAGATTTTACTATTTGACATATATGGCTATGTTATCGCGCCTAGAAACACGTGTGTACAGGCATGTTATGAATGACATATCATATCATATTGATATGAGAATTAGATGGTTTTTGATCATATAAAGCATACTTGGCGTGGTGCCAATACCTGGTGTTTAATTTGTAAAAAAGATAAGTGCTGGGGCTCAAATATTTTCTAAAAAGCCCATGACATGTCAGGATAGGCAACTCCCTGCCCACTGTTGCCACCACCCATAGCTGTTCCCCATTCTGGCAACATGTGTGGGGGTTAAAGCTGCAACTTCCACTGGCTTATTGTGGTCGATGGGTGTACTCGGTCACTACGGCAGATGTGTGATTTACAAATACCACTCAACATGCAAATAAAATCACATACTCATTGTGCCTTGACATGAGACAAATGTTTAAGTTTGTCTGTAAACACTATCATCATTTACGTGTTGCTCTGATTCTATAGTTGTTTATTATGTGACTGGCAGTTACAATAATAAAGTTGCCAAAATATCACATCATATGAGTCAGAGACAATAAGTGCCCGGGCTCAGAAATAAGTGCCAGGACTGAGCCCTGGCAGACACCCTCACAATTTAAGCACTGGGAATTTTTTAATTTTTCAGTCACAGCACTCACGCTAACATGAAATGTCTACTAACCATTGAGCCTTATATACTTCTTTTGATGTCGCCCCCTTCTGGTGTGGGGCTTGGGTTGCTCTGACAAGAGAATAACATCTCATTTTCCAAAATGTTCACATCTGAAGAATGCTGCCAATTCATTCGCCGAAGCAACGTGGTGGTTATATGAAATTCAGCGTCGGGTGCTTGTAAGTTGGTGGGCACCGATGGGGCAAGCCCCAGCCCACTTAAAGCCTTTGTTGGCCTAACAAATTAGAGGGTGCATGCATTTCTCTTAAACATTGGTAGCATAGGAACACATATTTGGGACACAGCACACATACATGCTGTGAGACCTGGTCCACCCCATAACTGTGGGCGTAGCATTTACAGTATAAAACAGGCACATGCCAATACAGCAAGTATTGGAATGTGACTATCAGTGGCACTAAAAGCCAGCGCATATAGCTGCCCACCGAACAGCTACACATATGCATGCCACATATTTATATATATTTATGAAAGACTTGTAATGTATCTCTGTCAGTGATTGCCCCATTCACAGTCACATGGCATGATATGATAGGTTATTTATAACGTGCTTATTACCCAGAGGTTTCTAAGCGCGGACCCGGGGATCAAACCTGTGTTGTTCCGTGTTGCCTTGCTTCCAAGTTGAGCAGGTTGCCCCTGAGCTATCCTCCCGAGACATGACTTAGTTTCCTGCTATGTCCCAGTTCTGTACTCCAGCAATGCAATGCAGGAGAAGAGCAGGGATTGGCCTCAGAGCATATACTGGACACGGAGCAGGGATAGGTCTCAGATCATGGGCCGACCTTAGGGAAGGTAGGGTCTTCAGGATAAGGATAGGCTACAAAGCCGAGATGTACCTCCAACAGAACTAAGAATCAGGTCACGGATGGACCTTAAGCCATGGTAGGACAAGGGTGAGTGATGGGCATTAGGGAGAGATGAGACTTAGAGCCGGGATGGGCATGTGGCTGGGGAAGGCCTTATGAGGTTTCAATGAAGATCACAAGATCACCCATGGGCACTCTGAGGCCATGGGCGTGTGACACTTTATACAAATTAAAATAAATAAAATATATACATACATACTTAATGGTAGGAGGGTTAATGGGTGATGAGGGCTAAACATAGGTTACATGCACAAATGCACAGACATTGGGCCTCATTCTGAGTAGGGCGGTAAGGGTTAATGGTCACCGGTAACGAGACCGATCCCGTTAAACCCTTACCTCCCTACTAAGAGTCCTTTGTGGGTCCTTCCTTAACGCCTGCTTTTAGCAGGCGTTAAGGACAGGACCCGCAAAGAGACTCCGGGGTCAATAACGGTACCGCAATTTAGGGTACCATTTTGGACGCCTTCCCCCTTCTCATCGAGCCCTATGGGGGCGCAAATGGGAATGGGGAATGGCCCTGGTGAATGGGGAATTACTGGTCCCTGTGACCTCGGAATGGACCGGTAATTGCTCCATTCACCAGGCCGGAGTTTGGACGAGTTCGGAGGCAGCCATGCTGCAAATAGCGGCGTGGTTACCTCCGAACTCGGAATGAGGCCCATTGTCTGTTCCCAAGTTAGTAACTAAAAGAGGTTTCATAACTGAAATATGGACTGCAGTTGTGGAATGAACCCTCAGGACATCGCTGTGTGCACATAGGCCCTGGCACCTCACTTTGACCTCCCTCAGGGCCTTAGACATAGGGCCTCATTAGGAGTTTGGAGGTAGCCATGATGTTCTTACCGGCATGGCTACCCCCAAACCGGGTACCGGATCCGGGTCCCAAAAATGGGGAATTACCGGGCCATGCAGACTTTAGCAGGCCCGGTAATTCCCATTCTCGGGACCCGGACCCTGTACATCCCCATTCCCATTTGAGCCCCCATAGGGCTCAATGGGAATGGGGAGGCTGCTAACAACGGGCCCGTTAATGACGGGTCCGTTGTGTGCATTCCGCTACCCGTGAGGAAACCCGCATTGTGGCGGCCCAGAATGAACGGTGCCGGTTCCTTACCGGCACCGTTCATTCCGCGGCCGCCAGCCTCCTAATAAGGCCCATAGAGTATGTAACTCAAATGTAATATATGTCATTTGAAGCCACCCCCACTACACATTCAATCTTAAATGCGACTCCCCAACACTTGCTCAGAATACTTATTTCATCTCTTGCGGATTAGGGAGCTGACTCATTTCAGAGTGCGTGATGTGTAATAGTCGTGCAGTGTGAGTTAAGGTTTACTTTGCATGCTGACATTCCCTATTTCTGTATGCTCCTCCTTTTCAGAAGGTAGGAAGGAACCTTAACTATTTTTTAAAACAATTCTACAGGTTTCCGCTTTCTGTATTTGTGTGTGTGCATATCTACTAGGGTGTTTGGTGGTGAGTGTCTAGGAATAGGTGGGGGGGTGTGCAAGTGCAGGGGAAGGAGGTGTGTGTGTGTGTGTGTTTTTCCATTTATCTTTATATGTATAGGTAGTGTTTTATTGAGTGCATGTGCATGTGTGTGTGTGTGTGTGTGAGCAAGGGGCGGGTGCATTTCTGCATGTCAGCGTTTGGTGGCGAGTGTAGGAATGTGTGGAGAGTGTGTGAGGAATTCGACCATCTGCACAATGGGTGTGCATTTACTTGGGCTTTCTTGATTTTTTAAAAATAACATTGAATGATGGTAGATCGGCCTCCAAAAGAATTGTGGGGACAATCTGCACACATTTTCCTATGCTCTCCATGTGACATACAGATAGACCTGTGAACTCTAGATGGACACAGCCTACAGACACAGTCCCCATTTCATATTTAGTTGGGATATGACAGAAGGAGTACACAATGCATCGCCAGAAGGTGGGGGACCAAACCTACCCCTGCCATGGTCAGCCTGATTAAATAATAAAGGCTCCATGGATCCACCCTGTTCTTTTGTTGGGTCCCACAACTGGTGGCAGTGATTAACATACAAATAGAATGTGCTTCAAAGAGGCCAACATGGGGCCTGGCTGCAGATGTTAACAAAGGAGACAGGAAACCCCAACAAACTTTCATATGCTACTGTGTCAATCTGAGTTCTGCCCTCAGTATCAATTGACAGTGATTTCTCATGTCTGGGATTGCTTGTTTACAGTAGTCCACCCCGCAGGGGGATCCCATTTAGAAGGTAATAGGATGTGGTCTGCAGGAGCCAGAGAGTCTGGTCTCACCGCAGGTCCAAGGGAGACCTGCCACTTTAATCAGGAACCATACAGAGATCCATTAACCAGAGATACTATTTGGTCAGCATCAGACAGGAAGAAGGATGAGACTTAGTATGACATGTTTTCACACCTTTACCTTTGGTGTTGCAAATCACTCTGGTTATAACCTCATGCAAACAGGAGATTGTTGGTGGGGACCCGAGGATTGGTTCATTAAAGTAGGCTTAGCCTACACCAATCACTGTGGCAGATTTATTTTAATTTTTTTTTTTTTAAAGGCTTAGTCCCTCTTTTGGCAGATCATCAGTCTGCTTTACATCTTCTGCCAGTGAAGGAAGGCCAGGAACTCCAAGAGGGAAGCAGGATCCCTCTTGGAGGGATCCCTCTGTTCCCTGCGAGATGTTTAGGGAGATACCAAATCCAGAGGACCTTCCAGAATCTCCAGGACCGGTAAGCAGCGAGCACCAAGCATATCCTGCTGGGCTTGCAGCAAGATTCCTAGGTGGAAAGTCCCAAAGAGTCTCTGAACCCGAAACCAAGGACAAGGCAGCTATGTGCAACACACTCCCATGCTTTGGCCTGTCCACCTTAATGGACGACACAAGCCCAGTGAAGAAGCAAGGAGAATTGCATTGACAAGCATCTACTGGCATCCTCCTTAATGTACATTTAGGAGCCAGTCAAGTCCCTCGAGGTTCAATCGTCTACAACACTGACTGTTGTTACGTCGCTGTCACTTAAAACCATCTGAGATGTCTCAACCAGTGCTTCAGAACTGCCCACTAGAACTGAAACAACAATTCCTGACCACAAGCCGCCATGTAGGACAGCCTGCAGCCATTCGTCCAGCTACACTCACTGAACCGTCATGCCGCCTGATAACTGCAGCTGTCTCCCATTTTGAACTCTGTCACAGAAAGCTCCCTGAAACCGACTCAACCCTGTCAAGCACCAATAACACCTACAAGCACAAGATACACTGTGGCTCTGTTCCCCTGGGCCTTCTCTGAACTGTCTGTTGTGATAATAATAAGTTAGATATTTTCATACAACCTAGGGTGCATTTCTGTGTGTGGTTGTTTGGCGGTGAGTGTTAATGGAATGTCTGGAAAGTGTACATGGGCGGGGGAAGGAGGTGTGTGTTTCCGTTTATATTCATGGGTAGTGTTTTAGTGAGTGCACGTGTGTGTGAGCGACAGATAGGGTGCATGTATGAGTGTGGGAGTTTGGAGGTGAGTGTGGAGGAATGTGTGGAGAGTGCAGGTTTGAGGAGGATTGTGTGTGGAGGGAGGGTGGGTTTGGCTGTGTGTGTAAGGATATTTATCTTGTGCTTATTCTTTGTATAAAAGAATATTCCAAGTGCCTTGACCAAGCTTCTGAACATTCTGATCACGTGGTCTGTTCACAGTGATAATGTTGCTGAAGAACTGCACGTGCTGCATTGCACTGCATTCCATTCTACGACTACAAGTAGCTACTCATATGTCATACAGCCTGTGCGTGTGTGTGTATAACATGCTGCGTGTTTGCATATACCTCCTGTGTTATCTTTGCTCACTCATATTATCTGCCTATTGCGTTTGCAAAGTGTGCCTACTTGCACTGTGAGCATAGTGCTGCTTTACACATATTGGACTCATGTATATGTCTTGCATTTATTAAGTGAGTCGTGATTTCACTAATTGTGATGTTAATGTAAGTGAATGCACTTGTTCCGAATGCAGTCTTGCTATAGAATGCATGCATGGCTTGTCCAAACGATTCTGGTATGCAGTTTGGAGTTTGTGTATGTGTTTCTGTGTGTGCGGGAGTGCGTGTTTGGACACAGAGTGCATTCAGAGAGATCATGTTGGTTGTTCGAATGGCTAATCAGAGGGCATTGACTACTGTCTAGAATTCTGAGTGTATTAGGTGTACAGATTGTTCTTACTCTCAAAGCATACACTACTTGTGTACACACATTCTGAGCATAGGCTTGCGTGGGAGGTGTGTGTGTCTGTGTGCGCTGGAGTGGAGTTAGGGTCTGTGTGGAGTGTCTCTGTGTGAGGTGCCAGTGTTTGTGTGTGTGGGGCAAGATCTCTCTAGGGGTGGGTGTGCATAGTTACTTTGAGTGACTTGATTAAGTATACTACATATGTATTTAGAGAGTATTTTTTTTCACTTCAACATATTCCGAGTATGATGTCGGAAGCCACCTACTGTGTATGTGCACACATAATTTAGGTGCACGTATCTTTTTCCCATGTGTGGAGTTTACATTATGTTCATGTTAATGTTAAAGGTATTTATATAGCGCACCGTCACCAACGGAGTTGGCTGCCAGGCGCTCCGGCGGATCTTTAAACAAGAAGGAGGGCAGGGAGTGTTAGTCGGGTGGAGGGGAATAGTAGGAGAGTGGGAGAAGTGGTGTGCTGTTGGCGGCTTCAGTTCGGTATACACTGTGCACAGAGTTTTGGTGCGAATATTGGACGGGCAAGACCTTGTGTGCTGTAGGTTCAGTTTATATGTTGGTTGTTGATGCAGTGTGGTAAAGTGCGTGTGGTTTGCTAGGTGAGAGCTGGTTGTGTGAATTTTTGTGTGGGTTGGGTATGCAGAGATTTGAAGGTTGGGTTAGTGGGGTTTGTATCCTGGTTCTAATACATCTTGTTCCATTTAAATGATATTCCTTTGGTTGGGGTTATTGCTGAATTCCTTTATTGTCCATCTAACTGAAGTGTGTGAGGGCGCGGCACGCTCCCCGCTCTATCCTAATGAGCTTTGTATAGTGTAATTGGGTATGTCCATTTCTCTTCCTTCGGTGTAGGAGCTGAGGTTGGGTGCTCCCTATACCCTTGCTATCTATCGTGACATGGGTCTGTGTGGTCCAGGGCCAGGGTGCTATTGATGAATCGTCCTAGTACTTACGTCTTGGTCTGCCTATGTATTCAGTCTTTAGTGTCCGCCTGTCATGGCTATCTCTCAGTTAGTCGTTCGGTATGTCTTGGAGTGTCTTCCTTAAATTCTATTGTTTAGTTGATGGATACATGTATGTTATTCTACAGAGTGGGCATGTCCGGTTTGGCAAATCCAATTGTCCATCTGCATATAGCATGCCACCGCATAAGGTATAGGTGCGTCTGCATATAGCATGGCACCGCATAAGGTATAGGTGCGTCTGCATATAGCATGGCACCACATACGGTATAGGTGCGTCTGCATATAGCATGCCACTGCATAAGGTATAGGTGCGTCTGCATATAGCATGCCACTGCATAAGGTATAGGTGCGTCTGGATATAGCATGCCACTGCATAAGGTATAGGTGTGTCTGCATATAGCATGCCACTGCATAAGGTATAGGTGCGTCTGCATATAGCATGGCACCGCATAAGGTATAGGTGCGTCTGCATATAGCATGGCACCACATACGGTATAGGTGCGTCTGCATATAGCATGCCACTGCATAAGGTATAGATGCGTCTGCATATAGCATGCCACTGCATAAGGTATAGATGCGTCTGCATATAGCATGCCACTGCATAAGGTATAGGTGCGTCTGGATATAGCATGCCACTGCATAAGGTATAGGTGCGTCTGCATATAGCATGGCACCGCATAAGGTATAGGTGCGTCTGCATATAGCATGGCACCACATACGGTATAGGTGCGTCTGCATATAGCATGCCACTGCATAAGGTATAGATGCGTCTGCATATAGCATGCCACTGCATAAGGTATAGGTGCGTCTGGATATAGCATGCCACTGCATAAGGTATAGGTGCGTCTGCATATAGCATGCCACTGCATAAGGTATAGATGCGTCTGCATATAGCATGCCACCGCATAAGGTATAGGTGCGTCTGCATATAGCATGCCACTGCATAAGGTATAGATGTGTCTGCATATAGCATGCCACTGCATAAGGTATAGGTGCGTCTGGATATAGCATGCCACTGCATAAGGTATAGGTGCGTCTGCATATAGCATGCCACCGCATAAGGTATAGGTGCGTCTGCATATAGCATGGCACCGCATAAGGTATAGGTGCGTCTGCATATAGCATGGCACCACATACGGTATAGGTGCGTCTGCATATAGCATGCCACTGCATAAGGTATAGGTGCAGGGCAAACATCTGAAAAATCCACCTGGACAACTTCCAGATGTGCCTCGTGAAAAGAGTGGTTTATTTTTTGGGGGGCTCTGAAAACCCCAATACAAAAGCACCTACTATTTGAAATGCTTCTTATTCCTGAAAAATATCCCTGAACTTCTGTGCGATTTCTTGTGTCTTTAGATGCAGTCGAATTCGTTTTTTTTATATACATTTGTTGACATACATGGCCAGGATCCGATCCTCTAAATTGTCCTTTGCTTTTTTGCAAAGTGCCCTGAACTCTCATCTGTGCTACTCTTCCTGTGCCTTCCTCCTAGGTGAATTTTAAACGAGTACACTTGCAGTCTAGCACACGGTATATCTTGGAATGGTAACTTTCTATACAATAAACCATATGTTGGTTATAGTAGGTTCTGATGATTGTTACACTGTGCTTAGTAGGGAAAGTGTGTGTTTAGTATGACTACAACATACACTGGCAGCGATCTTTGAAATGAATATTGCAGCATTTTTAAAAGCGCCATTTTGAAATGTTATTTGTGATGATATTATTTCCATTTTGAAATGTTTTTTGTGATGATATTATTTGCTTCCTTTGCTGAGACCACACAACATTCTTCCTTCATGGAAAGGGCCATGTGCAGCTTCTAACCAATGATCATGTTCTTTGGGGTGGGGGTCATGGCAGTGGTAGTGCTGTTGAACCTCCACACGTGTTATAGTATACACACACATTAACAATTAACGCAGAACTGTAACTAACACACACATGTGTACATCCTCGTCCCTTACACGGTCTGTCAGAACCCCATCATGACCCCCAGAGCATATCGGCGTAACCCTCACCTTCCCATGTGGACAATGGCCATTTGGTGGGGTGGTGCCATTCCTGAAGGTCACACAAAGTGACAATCTATGTCTCCAAACACCAAGCAGGTCTCCAAGCGGACGATTCACTCCCGTTTTCCTTCTACTTTGAACTACAAAAAGACCACCCACGCACGAGATGTTTCTTCTGTTGCCGCATTGCTATTGCTATTCGCAAACACAGAGAGAGAGAGAGAGAGGGATAGAGAGAGAGAGAGAGAGAGAGAGGGGGATAGAGAGAGAGAAAGAAGGATAAGGAGAGAGAGAGAGAGAGAGAGAGAGAGAGAGAGAGAGAGAGAGAGAAAAAGAGAAAGAGGGATAGAGAGAGAGAAAGAAGGATGAGAGAGAGAGAGATAGATAGAGTGAGAGAGAGAGAGAGAGAGAGAGAGAGAAGGATAAGGAGAGAGAGGGAGAGGAAGAGAGAGAGAGAGGGACACAGAGGGAGAGAGGAGGAGAGAGAGAGGAAGCGGGACATAGGGAGAGAGAGGGACAAAGAGAGGGACAAAGAGAGGGAAAGAAAGAGAGAGAGGCGAGAGGGAGACGGAGAGAGTGAATGAGAGAGAGAGAGAGGGACAGAGAGAGAGAAATTGATGTAGGGTATGGTATGGAGATAGTGTTTACTTTTAAAGTGCTCACTGTACATGTGTCCTGAGATTTGCTCTGAAAGGCAGCAGGTTGAGGGTGATTCTTGTGTCTTCTAAGAGGCTGTGCCGGAGGTGACGTGTGATTGGAGCGGATCGCTTCTCCCCATGGGCACAGCATATCATGTTAGGCATTACCAGGTAGACGATATACGTTGGGCAATGGGCACTATTTAGTCAATATTTTGAAATATTTTCTTGTGGGTGATATGTTATGGAGGTTTTTGGGGTATTGTTTCCAAGGCCAGGCTTGTGAGCACGATCCTGGACTGAGCAGAAGCCAAGGCTTGCTTTTGAGTTTCTTTAGGACTGGCTGGACCACCTGAAAGCCACAGATGTGCCTACTCCTGGCCTCCTGGACATTGAAGCCCCTGGGGGGCAGTGCAGTGGCTGTTGCAGTCATCCAGGAAGGGGATCACATGTGCTTTCACCACCATTTGCTGGTCTACAGTTGGCATGCATGGCAGGATACTTTGCAGGTGGGTCCCTTCAATAAGAACTGATTTGAGGATTGTACCAATGTGTGAGTTCACGTGGCAGTCGACCTTGCTTCTAAAATCTAGTTTGTGTACCTTGCTTTTATATAGGGACTATTTCTCCAAAGAAGGTAGAGGGGGGCAAGGTGGGCACTTACTTTGGCCAGGGTAAGTGGGCAAACATGAGTAGGAGTTCAGTTTTGTGCCGTAGGAGGATTTGCTCTGTTGACTTCACCAAGGCTTGCAATCCTTATAACACGAGCAAGACTTGCTGTTATTGGCTGACGACCCTTGGGCAGGTCTGTGTCAGCATTGCTGTGGGCATGGTGTTGATGAATGCATAGAAGGTCAATTGGTGGTGGTGTGGGAAGAGCCCTGGGGTACTCCACATCCTACAAGATTGGATTTGGATGTTAGCTTTCTTCGCTAAGGCACAGTGGCACAGTGCTGGAGATGGGATGTTGGCAACATGTTGTAGGCAGTGCAGAATGAGGGGGTTGCCCACAGTATCAAGAGGTGCTGATGGCTAAAGAATAAACACCCTGCTTAGGGAGCCTTGATCTGCTAGGTCTGGACCAGTAGACAGTTTCCATTCTGTCACGGAGGCAGAATCCTGATTGTCATGTTTCTTGTGTGTTGTAGGGTTCTACTGGCATACGCAATTTCAATGTTATGCTACACTCAATACACTCTTTGTCTTACAGCCAAAGTAAGTGTGTGTCTGCATGTGTAGGCATATTTGACCAGTGTCTGCCTGGGCATACTGCATGAGTACATTGAAAGACGGGACTGTGCATGTGTGCATTTCAGAGTGATTGCCTTGGTATGGAGACTTTAATATTGTATTCTGTATATTCACTGACGTGCACTTTTGTTGTGTGCAGGGGGTTTGTGTTTGTGCATGTGTGTGCGTGTGCATGGGTATATCTGTGTATCTACATATCATACAGCTTGTGCTTTTACGATTCTGCAAATGGGTATGCTAGCCACTAAAGCCCACTGCCCTCCGGCATAATAAAGAAATACAAGCCACCCATTGCCCCAACCGCGAAAAGAGCTAAAGCGCTCCCAATACCCCTCATCCCCAGGTGCTCAAGACTGCTACTGCAGCTGAAGCCAAGTCACCCACCTCTTTCAAAGGTGCTCTCATTAGCGCCAACTCACTAGGAGCCCGTGCTATTGGAACCCATGACTTAATATTTGATCAAAACCTAGACCTACTAGTAATCACAGAATCCTGGCTCCATCAAGCGTCTGGACCGCTACTAACTATTGCCATCCCACCCGACTACACTATCCTTAGGACTGATAGAACACTCACCACAGGAGGGGGTGTAGCTATCATAGTCAGAAGCAATCTACAATGAAGACCCTGTTCCATTGAAGACATTGCAGGTTACGAAATCCTATCAGGTAAACTCTCTACGAATGGAAACACTACTATCAACATTGTTCCAACAGTCACCCTGAAGTAGACATTACGTTACTTCTTGCACCACTCATCAAACCCAATACTAAATATATTATCCTTGGAGACTTTACCCTAGGCTTCAATGACGACCAAGATCACAAAGCTGAACCACTACACTCAGCACTGAAGGACATGAATTTCATTCAAATGGTGAATGCTCCTACGCATATCAAGGGCAGGACACTTGATTGGATCCTCGCACTCAATACCAGACTAACTATTGACTCTATTACTCGCCTCAACTGGACGGGCCACCACTGCATAGAATTCACACTATTGAGTGATTAACCTAGCCCTCCCAAAACCAAAATACTGGACACCTACGAAGCTAGAAACCCCTGCAAGTGTCACTGCAGAGAACTTTGACCCCATTCTCAACAAAACATTAGAAAACAACTTGGTCACCAGCAAGGACTGTAATACCCTTGCAGACTACTACCATAATTGCCTCAATCTTACTATTGATGAAGTAGCACCAATAACTACCAAAATGTGTTGTGTTGACAAAAAGACACATTTTTGGTTTAATGAAGAATTAGTTTTGCTAAGAAGAACCAAACAAGCCCTTGAACATGCCCACCCACAACAAACATCCTACCCCTGACTCGGCTAATGCATTCAAGTATGCCAACAAAAGCTACAAAACAGCCATCATCACCCACAAAGCAAATGCCTATAACACTTGCATCAGCAATGCCACATCAGACTCTAAAGAACTCTTCTCTATCCTCTGAGAATTAAAAAGAAAAACACCCCAGCAACGACCGCAGCCAACTCCAGCAAAGAATGGTGCACTACCATTCAAGATGCCTTAGCCGCCAAAATCTCTCTGCTACAAACCAAAATAACCACTAAAAGAATCGCCTTAGCAGACGAGCATGCGCTAACTACCAACCGCTGCACCACCCCCAACGGAAAAATTCATACTGCATTCCACTTCACCACAGTAACCCCAAAACTAGTACTAGATACCATCCCTAAGCTAAAAGCGCCAAACTGCAAAGGAGATAATGCCCAGCTAAATTAGTCAAAGCATGTGCTTCCACCCTCACCCCCACCACTGCCAATTTCGTCAATGCTTCATTCAACACAAACACAGTCCCAGCCAGTATGAAAGAAGCCTGGGTCACCCCACTTCTAACAAAAAGTACACCGGACCCCACAGTGCCTACCAATTATCGCCCCATAACAATGGTCCCATTCCTACTTACAATTATTGACAACATTGCAAATACACAAATCCAAGCCCATCTCCAACAAAACCAGCTCCTTGGAACCAGACAATCCGGCTTCAGACCTAGTCAGAGAACGGAAACAGCCCCACTGGATCTCAAAATCACTATCAGAGATTCAGGGAAACTCTGTATACTAATGCTGTTAGACCTCTCCGCAGCATTTGAACTTGTGGACCATGATAAACTGTGCAGTTCACTAGCTAATGAATGTAACTAAAGACACCACTATGGGTTAAATACTTCTTAGCTGAACGCACCTCCAGAGTCTCCATAAGTAAAGAAGCAGCTGATCCTGTCCCAGTCCCCATCGGAGTACCCCAAGGATCCTGCCTCTCTCCAACACTCTATAATGCCTACACAAAGCTACTCTTCTCGGCACTTAACGACATGGGTGTCATCTACACCAATTTTGCAGAAGACACCCAGATCCTCATACCACTCTCAGGCAACTATGACCTGGACACACTAACCATAAACAAAATATACGCCATCATCCAAAATTGGATGGCTCTGAATAGGCTCTGCCTTAACGATGAGAAGATAGAACTACTCATTGTGCGATCCCATTCTAAAATAACTGCCATCCATGCCAACTACTCTGCCATCAACATCGATGGCACTCTGATCCCTATAATGTAGCAAGTAAAAACTTTAGGCATATTCCTAGACGCCAGCCTCACCATTACCAAACACATCAACACCCTCTCGTCCTGCACAGATTATCCATCTAAGCTAATCTCACTAAGCAGACAATTCCTGACACCCACTAAATGCCTTACCCTGGCTAGGGCTTTCATTTAATCAAAGTTGGATTGCTGTAATGTACTTCTCCTAGGCACAACCAACAACAACCTCAGCAAGCTGCAACGTATGCAAAATAAAGTCCTATGAGCACCACTAGGAATAACAAAAATGTGATCACACCTCAAAGACTAGGAAGTCACTGGCTACCCATCAAAGCTAGAATTATCTTTAAAACACTTTGCAACACGCACACATGCCTTGCTAAAAAAGCCCCCATCTACCTTTACAACACAATCCGAAAAAAAGATCCTACCAGATTACTCAGATCTAATGACAATCAGCCCATAGTGATCCCCCGATACAAAAATACTAGAGCTGGAGGCAGTAGCTTCCACGTCCTCGCCCGTAGGCACTGGAACTCCCTCCCCATCAATATCAAAACAGAGACATCCTTCGCAGGCTTTAAAAAAAAAAAAACTGCTAAAACTTGGTTATTTAACCAATATTAGTGCAGTGTCCTTTTGCCGGAAATGTTAAATCTATTGCCCATGAGTACAATGTATGTTGTTTGACTGTAAATAATGTATGTATTAATTTCTATGTACAATGCATTAACACTTCTAAAGCTGTCTGTAACCACGCCGTGATAATAAATAAATAAATAAATAAATAAACATATCTTGTGTCTGTTACCTTATATTCACTCTGCCTGCGCCCATATCTGCCCACCGCACTGTGAGTCTGTGAGCACGCGTGTGTACTTCTCCTGTGCATTTCATGCGGTGCTTATTCTCATCTCTGTCTGCGGGATGTTTTTTTTTTTTTCTATCCGCATTAGCTTTGCTAAGCTTTAATGTTCGCCTGACTCGCCTTTTTCAATTGCTTCTGCCAAATTGGAAACTTCTTTTTTTATGACAGTTGCTTTAAAGACAGACATCACATAATCCCACATCTGTTTTACTGTCTCCCACACTCTGCTCTGCATTGCACAGTTAAAGCTATTATTTTTTATCGAAATCTCAGAAAATGGCGGTGTATTTTGCAGGGCAGTAATAGTTTCTTCGCTCTTCATTACAGGATATAGAAGGTATTAAAAACCCTGCTTGAACGCTCAGTGCTCTTCATGGAGTTTCATTGGTGTGCTTTAAACTTTCCTAATTTAGTTCTCCTCACCTAATTTTTCATGATTATTGATTTTTAATAGTTGTATTTATTTGCTATGTTTACTAGGGTTCCAGGACACTTCTTCAGAGCAGTCCCTGGGATAGGACTTTTTTTTTGTTGAAAAAAAGTTCAAATTCACGAGACAGAGGTCACGCAATACATAAACACGGGGCGTGGGGCATACACCTACATGGCAATACACCGCAGGTCTAGCACCTGGCAGGAAGGCTCATTGCAGAAGAGAGAGGGCGAGCTACAGAGAGACTATAGAACCAGTCAGGAGACTGGACCAGGGCCCAGCAGAGGGACAGTCCACTTATTAGTGAGACAACTAGATACAGGGCAAAAGTATAAGACACAGGTTGTGAGCACAGTGGTACAGACGCAGACCCTGGGAGACGGGCCAAGAGCATGAGCAGAAGCCAGTCAGTTTTGGAGAGACTGTGTGGAATTAGACAATCCGTGCAGTGGGTGTGCGATCGCCGGGGCTTTTTTTGGAAAGTTTAAATGAAATTGAATGAGGGTAGATCAACCTCTGTAAAATGTGAGGGGCTAATCTGCACTATTTTTCCTATGCTCACTGCACAACATACACGTACACCTTTGTACTCATGGTAGACACATCTTATAGGTGCCATCCAACCTCTGTTATATTTAGTTGGAATATGGCAGCCAAGAGCACATCAAGGCATCTCAGAAGGGGCGGGGGGATGCAACAAAAAAAAAACGTCCTTCTGCCATGACCAGACTAATTAACTAACACAGTCTTTGTGGGAGCAGCCTGCCCTTTGTTAGCTGCTGGAGACAGCTTCTCATTGTAATAAGAGTTGATTTAAACAAGCCCATGGGGGGCCTGATCGTAGCACTAACAAAAGACAGGAAAACCCCAACAACCTTTGATATGCACTGTGTCAACCTGTAGCCAGCTCCCGCCTCTCAGTATCAAGGCCCGTGACCTGTCAGGTCTGGAACTTTGTGTTTACAGTAGGCAACTGAACACAGCATTTTCTGCTAGGCTCTGCAAACAAACATCCTGTGTGGGAAGTGCCAGAGAGTCTCTGAACCAAAGCAAGAACAAGGCTGTTGCCTGCAACAGTCTGCTCAGCTTTTGGCTCTCTGCCTTAAAGGATAAACCAAGCCCAGCGAAGTGGCTAGGAGGAGTGCATCGACAAGCATCAACCAGCGTCCACCTTAAAGGAAATTTTTGAGCCAGTTGAGCCCCTCGAGCTGCAACCGACTCCACCTCTGACTGTTGTCACACCGCAGTCTCTAAAGTCATTCGAGACACCTCGGCCAGGGCTTCAGACCCACCAACCAGCAATGAGACAATGATACTGACCCTGAGTCGCCATGTATGCCAGCCTGCAGCCGTCCATACAGCCTCAATCGACAAACTGCCTGCCTCCTGATACCCACAGGTGTCTCCCTTCTTGAACTCTGTCGCAGGAGCTGCAAAGCGACCTGAAACCGACTCGACCCTGTCGAGCACCAAGAACGTCTACAATTACAAGGTGCATTGTGGTTCTGTCCCCATGGTCCTTCTCTGAAGGCCCCTAATGACATTTTAGGACCCATTTCTCCCTTTGTGAAAAAACCAAGTATCTTTGAACTATTGTGATTAATTACTTTACAGAGTACCCTCCTGTCAGTATCCAGAGTGCATCCCTTTTCCTTCTTTGAACCTGTTGGCCTAATTACGAGGTTGGAGGTAGCCATGCCGTTGTTACAGACCTCGGCAGGCCCGGTAATTCCCCTTTTGCGGGACCCGGAGCCGGTACGTCCCCATTCCCATTTGAGATCCCATAGGGCTCAATGGGAATGGGGGGATGGGACCAGCAGTACCGTTCATAACGGTACCATTGCTACCATCCAGTTCTGCTCGCTGGTGCCGCTCTGCAGGCCTGGTCTGACCAGGCGTGAAGTGCTGCACCCGCGAACAGATCTCGTAATGTGGTGGTACAGTAATAATGGCGCGAGCAGCACTACCGGCGCCGTTATCACTGTACCGCCACTGTTATAATAAGGCCATGTCTGTCCTTTGTATTCGTTCACAGGATGGGTTGCATTTTTTAGGGTGCTAGAAATATCTGTTGTGATAATAATAAAGTAGATATTTTTATTACAACCTTGACTGGACAGTCCCTATTATCATTGGGTAATAATTGTATTTTTGCTGTGTTGCATCTAACCAACGATCAAT
Source organism: Ambystoma mexicanum (assembly GCF_040938575.1). Taxonomy (NCBI): domain Eukaryota; kingdom Metazoa; phylum Chordata; class Amphibia; order Caudata; family Ambystomatidae; genus Ambystoma; species Ambystoma mexicanum. Next base: position 64,093,229 of record NC_090934.1, read on the forward strand.
GACCTTGAGGAGATAAGCCTACCGTTCTGTCCACGTTACCAACATTGGACAAGGACGTCCTATAATTCACTTGTATTCCAATCTATTCAGATCCCTTCTGGTGCACCAGAGGTGTGGGCTGATTGATGGTTTAAAAAACGATATTCATCCCTGGACCACTGGTGCCCTGGAAGTTGATTGGTCACAGAGACATGCTCAGAACCTGAGATAAACATCTGGGGAAAGTCAAAGAGACCTGTCGGCAGTTACAGAGTGCAGAACATAGGCACAGAATGTGTGGGTCATTTTTAGAATGTTGGTGCACTCTGTATTACAGAGACTCTATCCTCAAATACTATAGGGACCATTACTGCACTGGACTAAGGTCCATCCAGGGGACCTCACATCCTCGGTACTAGCCCTGTCTTGTTCAACATGTACTCCATAAGGACCTAGCGAGGGCATTTTGGAGCCCAGCTGCCCATTTGCTTAATCTGTGGAGTGGGAATTTAGTTGATGGACACCTTCAGAATTTCGGGATCAGGACGGGTTGAGAGAGCGGGACACAGAGATACATGGAGAGCAGGCAATAGGATATTGTGTCAAGTCTCCCGATCAAAGATGCCAAAATAAATAATCTGAAGGTGTCTTCATTTGTGAATGAGGTAATATTCTGTATCTAGTGGTTTGCATTGCCAGCGGTCCTCCCACTTGCACATGAAGCAAGGCCCCTGATCCAAAATGTGTGTTTGATCATCAAAGACCCCTCAAGAAACCTCACTGGTTTGTGCAGTTTGTTGGATTTGCATATTTCTGAAGTTGCTCTCCATCTTGGTCATGACTTTTAGGAAAGAATAGTCTTGCAGTGGCTCTCCACTATGGCCCTGATTGGCCATGATCTTTTGGGCTGGATATTCCCAAGGTGGCTCTCCATTATGGCACTGATTGGTCATGACCTTTAGGGATGGATATTCCCAAGGTGGCTCTCCATTATGGCACTGATTGGTCATGACCTTTAGGGATGGATATTCCCAAGGTGGCTCTCCATTATGTCCCCAATTGGTCATGACATCTAGGGAAGGATATTCCCGAGGCGGCTGTCCATTATGTCCCCAATTGGTCATGACATCTAGGGAAGGATATTCCCGAGGCGGCTGTCCATTATGGCCCCGATTGGTCATGGCATTCAGGGATGGAATATGTAGAATCATGAGAGGTTCTCCATAAACGCACCTGTTGGCTCTGGTTGTTGAGGATTCCATTGTGTGAGCGCTCTCTCCATCATGGCACTGGTTAGTGCTGCTTGTTGGACATGTGTATGGTTTGGTTGTCCATTATGGTAGTGGTTGGTTCCGATGTTTTGGGGTGACAATAATAGTAACTTGCATTGGCACATTTACCCCGGACCCCTGCCCTGCCCCCCCCCCCAAAAAAAGTTATTATTTTATTTTTTCCACAACTAAAAGTTCTAAGTAGCCCTGTAGACCTTGGGAGGGGTCATTAGCACTTGGAATAATTGCCATTCCCCAAGTTATAGCCCATGGCAATAACTTGCAGTTGGTCATTATCCCGCGATAATTAACCCCGCCCTAATTCTAGTAGTCTAAATGATAGTTTTCCACTAATGCAGACCCAGCAAATGCTCATAAAACCTATGCAGTATTAATACTCCCAAACTCAGTGCTGCACATTGTGCAAACCTGTTTGTCACAGAAATGTAAATACATCTCTCAGTAGCAGTTATTTAACCTCCTGAGCTAGGTTTTTAGACAATTTAGAATTCTAGTCTTTCACTGCAAGGTTTCCATCTTTAAATAGTTTGGAAAGGTTAATGGCCGGCGTTTAGCATTGATCGGACGTGTAAATGGGAAGAGAGGGGCGACATCAAAGTTAAACACCCTCTGAATTTTCATCAACCACCCATTAGCCGGGTTCGCGGACTCGAAAGCAAATGCAGACGGATGAAGACTGCACTGGAGGAAAACAAAATGCGCCCTTCTACGTTACATCCCTTGCCACCTGGAAAGGAGAAGAGCACCAGCAGAGCTGACAGCCAATATCATACGCAGATAGCACGTCAGGTTGGGTTTGTCTTGGGCAGGTGACTCGTCAGACACTTGATAATGGGCTCCTGAGAAGCTGAAAGGAAACATTCAATTGTTCTGTGTGTTCCTATTATACGTGTCTCTGTCTGTATGCGTGTAAGTCGCTGCTGTTGTCCTCTGGGTGCCTCCGCTTCCAGCGAGGCTTCAAGCAAGGGATGTTTATCAAGGATCCTGAAACAGCAGACAGCATCTCCCAGGCCATGCTTTAAGATATAATATGCCTGTCACTGAGAAGTACTGAGGGGGGGTGGTGGGGGCCCAGAGAAGAAGTAACTCCCAAAATGCTCATCAAATATGCCACCAAGAAAAAGAAGCATTGGCATTGCCAACATGGTGGGCCTTTGTGTTGGCATGGGAACAGCACTTGCCAGGCACGGTTATAGTGGTATTAAATGGACCTTGATGGAAGCAGCTGTAATATGGTGGGAGTACCTGGGCATATAATAGTAGTGGCGGTTTACACAAATGCCTAATACGTATACATAATCTAGAACTGTTGGTTTTGCCAATGCTTGTTTTTAACACGACTTCAGTGAAGAACACACATTGTACTTATAAATCGAGCGACTGAATGCAGACCTGGTTAAGACATCTTTATTACACCAGTAGCGTGTTTACAACTCCAATTAAGTCATTGACTCTCAGAAGACTGCTTTGAAAGAACGCGGGCAAGCACTTTGAACGCAAGGCTTGATGGTGTGGCTTGATGAAAGCGAGCTAAAAGAGTTCCCATACAGAGTTGTTTTGGGGGGGAGGGGCAGAATCTGGGTGGAAATGGCCATAGGGATTAGCATGGCCAATGTGCAGTCATTGGATGGGTAACCAACCAAACAACACCTCCAAGCTTTGCTTCCCTCGTGATATAGAAAGACCACAAGAATCAGGATGAGAGATCCTACAAGCAGAATGTGTGGTTCTCGACATATACATTTATTTCAAGAACACATGTTTATTCTTAGTTGGTTTACATGACTTTCGATAAGCACGAAAGTGAATGACAACGGACAGGTATCATTGTATACAGTGGAAATACAAGGCAAGTATCAACCTCTATGATGTTGAGGTAAGAACTCCACCTAAGGGCACAGACATATATGACAGTCGGAGAGACCTAAACTTAAACAAAGTGCACCCAGGACGGAAAATGGTCCGGGGCGTAGTAAACACAGGGTGTACACAGCAATATCTATAGGATATACACAAAGAAGGGTTTTTGTAGTTGTGTCACGGGGGATCCCAATATCCTGTAGATATTGGTGTGTACACCCTGTGTTTACTACGCCCCGGACCATTTTCCGTCCCGGATGCACCTACTGTCGAGATTGAGGACGCATCTGTGGAATATAGATGATTGACAATACCACATTTTTTGTGGTTCAAGTGTGCAATGTGCTTTGAGGACATGGCTTGAGCGTGATGGCAATGTGTATCCTGCAGGCTGGGCATGTCAGTTTGTGACTCTTGCATGCAATTTCTAGGGACCAATTAAGTGATGAAGTAAAGAGGAGAGGGAGGGTGGGATTGACGCGCAAAATAAACCTGGGTGAATGGATTCTACTAATGTGTGAGGGTCATGCCCTCATGCACTGTGTCTATCATATTTCAGACATACACCTAACACATTTTGGAGTGAAGGCATAGTGTTGGCCTTACCTCCCAATCACAGCAATGCGTTATAATGTGTGTAAGAAGATCCTACCTAAGATTTAGGTTGAACTTGTACGAAACAAGAGAAGTGGAAATGCACAGAAAGAAACTGCTGAATAATGACCTAAAATGCCGTTTCTGCCAAATAGAGAATGAATCATCGAAACACTTGGTTCTGTATTGCAGCAAACTCAAAGTTTTGAGAACGAAATATTTGGCCACCGAAAGATATACAGTCTCAACATACAGCGAGGAAGAGTGGTGGTGCGGCTCGCATTGTAGTGCCCATAAAAAACTGTTGCTGGCGCTCACACTGTTCCTACAACAGATTGAAATTAAGATGCGGGAAACGGAGTAAGAAATGCAGGAAACTGCCTGCTTCCAAAAGAAATATGTTGAAGCCGGCGAGATCCCTAGAAGGGCCAAGTGGCTCTAGACAGACCATGATGGAGTGGAGTGAAAGGGAGCATTTTCCCATGAAATTGTAAAAGGTTTTAGAAGAAATACATATTTAAGATTCCGCAAGCTATGTTTGTTAGGGATGAGAATGATAATGATAATGTAAGAATTTTTTCAAAAGTTTGTATAAACTAAATGAAAATTAAAAAAAAAAAAAATAATAATAATGTGTGTTCTTGGCCACAGCCCTAACTCTCCTTCCTGACGGATCAATTTGAGCTCGCAAGGCCCTGGAATTGAATAGATGTTGAAGCCCTCCATTCCTGCCAACAGTATTTCCAATAAGGATTGATTAAAACAGAGCAGAAGTCATTCACATTGGCCTGAGGAGTCACGAGACTGGTGACTTCTGGACCTCGACTTCAACTCCGCTGCTGGAGGTCCTTGTCCCCAGTATATATTTGGAGATAAAAAGGGTGATGGAACTATGTGGTCTGAACAGCAAATATTGGACCAGTGACGTTGATGAGAACTACGAGACACTCTTCTCACCATGACCTTAATTCCATGTTATGCCTCACTTCCTGGTGAATCAAATGGTTGACAACCATTTCAAGGGTTTGACTTCAATCCCCGCTATTCGCAAAAGGCAGGGAGACAAGTATTACCCCCTGGTCCACAAGGCCTGCTCTATACCCTTTGCTCATGGAGGGGTCACTGTGTGCTGATTACTCTAGTGATTGGCTTGCTGTACCCTGTTGTCTTGTTTTTTACATTGTATTTGTTGTTTGGGCACCGTGGCCTTCTTCTATCCACACTCCAGGGATTGGCTTGTTGTACCCTGTTGTCTTGCTTTTTACGTTGTGTTTGTTGTTTGCCCACCTGTCCTTCCTCTCTCCACAGTGATTGGCTTGTTGTACCCTGTTGTCTTGCTTTTTACATTGTATGTGTTGTTTGCGCACCCTGCCCTTCTTCTATCCACACTCTAGGGATTGACTTTGTGTACCCTGTTGTCTTGTATTTGTTGTTCCGGCACCTTGGCCTTCTTCTATCCACACTCCAGTGATTTCACTATTTACTCTTTTGTGTGCTGCTCCCTGTTATACATTGTTTTACTCACAGTGGTCTTGTTCTATTCACAATGAATTGAACTTCTTACTAAGCGGTAGCTTTATTTGGGTCAAATCTATTTATCTTCTGATTTCTGTGTTTCAACCCCTGGCATTTAGAAATGGTTTAATAGTAAAGTGAGGTTTCCGGTTTTTGGGATCGAAAATCTGTGACTGTAAGAATGACATTGGTTGTTTTGGATGGATACAGGTGAATCAGATCCATAACTAACAAAGGACTCTTGATAGACTTCCCCAAAAATGGTCCGCGAAAACTTGCAGGGCACAGCTAAAACTTCAATGTCTTGCTAATTTGTTTTTTCGGAGCCTGCCTTCACCTCCAGCTCCCCTGCGTCTCCTTCTGCCTATCCCCTAACTTCTCCGCATGACCTCCCAGCACTCGCAGCACCCCAAGAATCCCCCAATGGCCCAGGCATGCAACGGCGCCATGTGGGGTATGACAGCAGATCGGCCCTTATATTGAACTTGAACTTCCTCGGATTGCCATTTTCTGTAATGCGCTTGGGCACGTTCTCGGGGGGGGGGGGGGGGCTTTGAGGAGGACCCATTCTGGGCTTTGTATGTTGGTTGCTGTTTGCATTGCTTCTCACGATGGAAGGCATGATGTGGTATATGTTTTATAGGCAGCTCCAAGTGATCAACTCCATTTCGCTTTTCATGACGTTGGCGCTAACGTTCTGATCAGACGAATAAGGCTCTTTAAAGTATAAGGCTATTTGCAAAAGTTATGGACCGCTAAAACAATGAGTAGCAGGGCAAGCCTGTCCTCTCGGTTTATACTCTAGTTTAAAGGCCTGGGAACAGTTTAGATTAAAGCGTGTCCCTTGTCTCTAACACCAAATGAGATGATTTGGTACTTAATGGGAAATAACCTGTGATGCGTGTTGCCATGTGGTGGGGCTGGGACGCCAGGCGACGGAGGTGCTACCGAGCACGGATCTGACAGAGATGAAACCGGTGATTGGCTGGCACTATAGCCTGTGGGTATATGGCACAGGCGTGGAATCGCAAACAACTGGGACAATTCAATAATGTTGGTTGAGCTGGTGAACTGAAGCTACAATACGTTAATTCAAGATGGCTGCCTTGGAAGCGAGCAGCAGATCACTGCTGTGGGGGTGGGGCGAAGAAGTACAGTCCTCCACTCTGGTCTCATAGCAATGGAGGGGGGACAGAGTAGTGCTCTGCTTGGGGGAGCATGCGTACGCACACCGGCCTCTAGTGACAGAGCTGTTCAGATAATCTTGACGCAAGTAGGAATTGCTCAACAGTGAACAGAGGTTCCAGGGTTCAAGTCCACGTTCCTCATTTAAGATACTAAGAACACCTGAGATGACAGCTAGTAACAGCTGTTGTTGCAGTGCTCATCACCGGATGTAGAGCCAGCTTTAATTAAACCAAATATTATTTTTGAAAAGAAGTACAGATATTAAATAGCAGAACCTCAGTACCCGTGTTTACATTTTGCTGGCTCATTTGTTCTTATTATTTTATCTACATTTGTGAGCACCTGATCTATAACAAAGGCAGGGGTGTTGCTAGGTCTGGAAAAGATCCGGGGCTATGATAATGTCAGGACTGTCAGGACTCGGGGCTCTGGTTGAAGCCCCTGAGCATATAGAGCCCCCCTGCACCCTGCCCTAGTGACACCTCTGGACGTCTCAGGAGGATAGCTCGGGGGCAACGTGCTCCCTTTAGAACAAGATGACACGGAGCAACACAGGTTCAATCCCTGGGTCCGCACTTAGAAACCTCGGGGTATTAAGCGTGTTATAAATAACCTATCATATCATACCAAGGTGTGTATTTTCACATGACATTATAATAATGTAGTAGTCATAGTAAAGCCCTCTATGTCTTTGCATAATTCGTTGGTTTGTTTAATTCTATTGACCTATTGTCACAATGGGCGTTTTTTTGCATTATTTGTATTTGAAACTTCAATGAAATATTTTGAACCCAAATACAAGACAACCAAATAGTTAATACCGAGAGTTGGGGAATCACGGGCCCAGGATTATTAGAATAAATGTGTCTTGAGCATCAAATATCTACATGAGATCCACGGGTTTACGTAGAATCATACAGTTGGGACACGGCAAGAGGAAGGGACCCATATTCTGGAGCGCGCCACGCGTCTCAGCGCTGCACTCCTTCGACTCTACGTTAGAGGGAGCGTGGTGTTTCAGGTGCAATGTCCCTTGCTGTTTGTTTTGATCAGTCTGAGGGCCAGATCCCAACTGGAGGAATAAGGAATGTGAGCACTTTCCTTTCAATCTGTTGGGGGAGATTATCGTATCAGTTTAGGCCGAGCCCGAGAGGAAAGTGAGATGAATAATTCGGCAACCCGATAAGATCTAATTACAAAAGAATACTTAATTTGAAACAAAAACCAAAGGAACTGAGAACACAACACTTGAAGAGGTCCACTTAAGGTGAAGAACACCAATTAGGAGAGATAACGATCAGCTCACAACTGCACCCGCAGAAGTGCGATGACAAAGCCAATTTTTAATCGTGGTTCATACTGATTGCAAATTCAAGCCTGAGGCGAGATTCGTCGGGGTCTCTTCATTCATGACCCTCTCATACATGCAGAGGGTATTTACATGCCGGAAACGGGGGTGCTGAGGTTTTTAGTTGCTGTGGGAAAGAGTGTGGTAGAGAGAGAACACATGAAGGAGATGCACCTTGAAGGAGCCAGGGTCCACACCCACCACCACGGAGAAAGAAGACACGTGTGCTTTATCACAGTACTGCGCAGACTTATCTAGTGACCCATGCATTGTACTCTACATAGATTGCAAGTGGCCGAAAATGCTGCAGTCATATATGTGAGTAAAAGGGATCGAAGATTCGAGGTCTATGGGCCAAGACTTTAGAATAATCTCCCTGGAACCATTTGAGATATGAAATCACTCACCGCATTCCGTAAGTCTGTGAAGACCCACCTGTTTCTGTAAGGAACACGGATGGATATGGACTGGTTTGTGTAAGACACCATCTAATCGGATGGATATGGACTGGTTTGTGTAAGACACCATCTAATCGGATAACTGCAGACTCATTGCTACTTATTTCATTGGTGCCCAGAAGAAACGATTAAGTTTGTTCGGGATGAGGATGGGTAAGGGCACTAGGAGGCAAAGATCCTGGAGCGAAAGGAAAGTGGCAGACACGACGGGAACACGTGTGGTTATTGTTGGATTCTGCCTGGATTCCCAGACCCCTGATTGGCCAGACACTATCCCCAGGGTAATAAACAGCATTATTTGTCTCTCAAAGCCCTATACAGTGCTTTAAACAGGTCTGGGACCAGCCAGGGCCGTACCCCAAGTCCCACCACAACATGGCAGGACACATTATCCTGCTACGGCTGCGACGGGAGATGCTCCCGCCATGTTCGATTCAAGCAAGCTGACAGAAGTGCCGGCCAGCCACAATTGTGTCAGTCAGTGTAACTTCGAGGTCACAGGAGGAAGTTACTGTCCTTTTGTTTCCCAACCCCCTCCCCAGTTCACTGAGGGATCTTTGACCCTCAAAGCCCCTGGTGACTCCATGCCATATTTTTATTTTGATAAAAGATGGCTTGAAAAGTACACAATTCAAGTCATCCTTTATAAAGCTTTGCAGACGGGTACAGACGCCTCGGGCTTTATAAAAGATGGATTGAATTGTGTACTTTTCAAGCGAACTTTTATAAACACAGAAATGTTTCCATGTTTAAAAAAGATGGCTTGAAACGTACGCAAACCATACGGTGCATACATACATATATACATGCTATATATTTGTGTACCTACCTTACTATAGTATGTGTACTTTTCAAGTCATCTTTTACAAATATAGAAATATGTAACATATTTCTATGTTTATAAAAGAAGGCTTTCATAGTACACACAGCATAGTAAGTTATGTATACAAACATATACATGCTTACATGTATTTATATATTTGTTTGCATACTTTACTATGGTGTGTATACTTTTCAGGCCACGCCCATCATGCAAGCCATGCCCCGAGTGAGCCCCCCCCCCCCCGACTTCTTCCCCCACTTAAAGCCCTGTTTACTGCTCTCCTCGAACATCACTGTCTGACAACTTTGTCATTTTTTGTTCATCTCTTGCGGAACAAACAGTGAAATACAAACAGACGTCAAATAGAACCCCCAAAATCACAGACGCCACAATCTGTAAAGCTAAGACAGCTGCCGCTTGGCTAAACATCGCGGAGCTTTGCGGGGGGATGAGCGAGGAGACAGCGCCTTGCGTCGGGAGGTGAGCGATTCTCGCATGAGGGCGCATTTCATATTTTGGGGGATTAGAGGGCCGCGGGCCTATGCATATCTCAGAAGCCGCAGTGAGATCAAAGGGCTTTGCTGATGACAAGATTTGCATCGGAAGCAGCTCCTGCCCAAACGTTAAAGTGATCCACAGTCCCCCATGTCGAGGAAGGCTGCTGTAACACACACACACACACACACACACGGCGGGTTTGGTTAAAGACCCTGAACAAATGCATCACACAATTCCGAATTAAGCTAAAGAAAAGATGTTATCCCACAGGATGTATACACACGCAGAAAGCATTACAGGCTATTCGAGGCTACCCAAATAAAGCCCTTCTGGAAGTCCATGCATCAGAGGACCCCATATCAGACCCTTTCCCGAATTCATAGATGTACTCATGTGGCCTTCCCGTCCCCTCGTGAAAATTCGAGGAGAAAAGTTCGATCATTGCTTAGTCTGGAACACACTGCTGAAAACGTGTCCTATATAAACACATAGGAAAACATGGCACACTCTGCTTCTAAACACAACGATGCATGCCTCCCCCGAGACTCGGACTCATAGGAGAGCCGGCCACAGTCGCGTTGCAGTGCAAGTCTTGCACTGAACCAGCACCCCACCGGAGCAGTCCCAAAGTGCATAAACCAAGTTCTGAGTTCCCACTCAGGGACAGCAGGACCGCTGTCTGCTTACAATGCATGGAGTCCCCCCCAGGGACAGCAGGACCGCTGTCTGCTTACAATGCATGGAGTCCCCCCCAGGGACAGCAGGACCGCTGTCTGCTTACTATGCATCGAGTCCCGCCCAGGGACAGCAGGACCGCTGTCTGCTTACTATGCAGCGAGTCCCACTCAGGGACAGCAGGACCGCTGTCTGCTTACTATGCATCGAGTCCCGCCCAGGGACAGCAGGACTCTAGTCTGCTTTCTATGCATTGAGTCCCAGCCAGGGACCGCAGGACCATAGTCTGCTTAGGATCGAGTGTTGCCCAAGGACAGCAGGCCAGTTGTCTGCTTCAGATGCATCGAGACCTGCACAGGGACAGCATGACCTTAGTATGCTTAGGATTCCTTGAGTATCACCCAGGGACAGCAGAACCTTAGTCTGTTTAGGATGCATTGAGTATCACCCAGGGACAGCAGGACCGTGGTCTGCTTAGGAACAATTGAGTCCCCCCCAGGGACAGGAGGACCTTAGTCTGCTTGGGATGCATTGTGTCCCGTGCAAGGACAGCAGAACCTTAGCATGTTTAGGATGCATTGAGTCCCGTGCAAGGACAGCAGAACCTTAGCATGTTTAGGATGCATTGAGTCCCGTGCAAGGACAGCAGAACCTTAGCATGTTTAGGATGCATTGGGTCCCGCGCAGGGACAGCAGAACCTTAGCATGTTTATGGTGCATTCAGTTTCCCCAGGCACAGGAGGACCTTAGTCTGCTTGGGATGCACTGGGTCCCGTGCAGGGACAGCAGAACCTTAGCATGTTTATGGTGCATTGAGTTTTCCCAGGGACAGGAGGACCTTAGTCTGCTTGGGATGCACTGGGTCCCGTTCAGGGACAGCAGAACCTTAGCATGTTTATGGTGCATTGAGTTTTCCCAGGGACAGGAGGACCTTAGTCTGCTTGGGATGCATTGGGTCCCGTGCAGGGACAGCAGACCCTTAGTATGTTTAGGGTGCATTGAGTATCACCCAGGGACAGCAGGACCGTGGTCTGCTTAGGAACAATTGAGTCCCCCCCAGGGACAGGAGGACCTTAGTCTGCTTGGGATGCATTGTGTCCCGTGCAAGGACAGCAGAACCTTAGCATGTTTAGGATGCATTGAGTCCCGTGCAAGGACAGCAGAACCTTAGCATGTTTAGGATGCATTGAGTCCCGTGCAAGGACAGCAGAACCTTAGCATGTTTAGGATGCATTGGGTCCCGCGCAGGGACAGCAGAACCTTAGCATGTTTATGGTGCATTCAGTTTCCCCAGGCACAGGAGGACCTTAGTCTGCTTGGGATGCACTGGGTCCCGTGCAGGGACAGCAGAACCTTAGCATGTTTATGGTGCATTGAGTTTTCCCAGGGACAGGAGGACCTTAGTCTGCTTGGGATGCACTGGGTCCCGTTCAGGGACAGCAGAACCTTAGCATGTTTATGGTGCATTGAGTTTTCCCAGGGACAGGAGGACCTTAGTCTGCTTGGGATGCATTGGGTCCCGTGCAGGGACAGCAGACCCTTAGTATGTTTAGGGTGCATTCAGTTACCCCAGGGACAGGAGGACCTTAGTCTACTTCAGAAGAATGGATCAGAAATTGATGTAATACCAGAAGAGAGAGATCTATTGAAGTACAACATTGTACGGACGATGAGAAGGAGTGTCAGCAGGTGATTGGTTGGGCGAACGCCATGTATATTAAAGATATGTGTGAAGTCGCAGCCCACGAGGGCCTTGAGATGTGCTCTGGTTAGTAGTTCCACCCAGTGTACCATTACTCAGGTAATTTACTCATCACAAGCAACGCAATACTGGCCATATTGGTATTCAGAGTCAAAGAGAGGCATTCAATGGAAGACTCATGACGGAAGAGTGCCTTGAGGGGGACACCATGGAGGGGACCCTACTGCTGTTCCCAGGCACTAGCAAGATGTCTATGAATCAATGTAAGTTGTCATATAAGAACACCTTGAAGAGGGCGTTATGATGATCAATGGGACGAGGGGATGGAGCGAATACCCCGGGACGCGTAAGATCAATGGCTGGCGGTTTGACGCCGCTCCTGCGCGCTCACCGCATTTGCATATCTTGCTCATTTGCGGAGAGAAATGTGCTCATTTGAAGGCTCCTCAAGTTGGAATAGATGCTAGGAAAAGGCTGGGAAGTACAATAAGCGGTTGGATCCTTCTCCTTCTACCGGCTTTTCTGGGGTATATTATATAATTAGATGGCTTTAATAGGAATCTAATATAATTGCATGGGGAGTTTAGAGTCAAAGTTGAATTTACAGTCGAAGAAGCGAACGTAGATGAGTTCCCATAATGCCCATTCATGTATTATTGAGCATAATAAACATATCAATTGGAAGAAGCAAAACAATCCCCTGCCCTGCCTAGAAATGTATCCCGCGCCCCCGAAGGAGTGAAGTCTATAGGTGTGGGAAGCGCCCTGAAACTGCAAAGGCAAGTGGGCTTGCTATGCTATGATATGGCATTTATAACGCGCCTATGCACAAGTGTTGCTGAAAAGCATGTTCCTAGTGCAAAGATTTCCACGTTTTGGGGCCCACAAAGTAGTCCACATGGCATACTAAAATGATGTGGTTTTTTAAAAAATTATTCCTCAGCGAAACTTTGAAAGAGGGTTTCAGTCCCTCAAGCACCGCCCTTCCCAGAGCACGCCAACTACATGCAACCAATGAGCACCAGACAAGAGCATGTATGATTGCAACTGTTGAATCACTTTGAGAGTTGGTATGAAGGGCCCATTCAAGGGGTTTCTGACTCAGGTAATGAAGCCCCATGTAGAGTTTTTACATGAAACCATTCCAAACAGAGTAATAATAATAATAATACTAATAATACTAATGATAATGATAATAGTATTAATTAGTATTAGTATAATTATTTTTTATATAGTTTGGTGATCAGTCTAGCACTTCACGCAGATCCACTCCTAAGCACTGTGATCAATGGTGGTGCTAGTATTACCCTCTCCTGTTTCTTAATGTGTCAACCTCGGGAGGATGAAGGGCTGAGTCGGCCACTTTGGGACCCAGGGGGCAGCGCTTACCTTTCGAGCTTATCAGCCCTGATGGTACTTGCCCCTCATTCCAGAAACATGTTCGAGCTGTGTCTGTTTGAGAAACTTAATGTTTAAAGCAGCCTTCGCCCACATTATGAAGTAATCCCACACTTTTCTTTTTCTCTTGGAATTATTGAAACTAAAAAAAAAAAATGCTGTCAGTAAATCATTTCAGATCAGATTGTGTGTGTGATTTAATCCTGGGGCCAGTAACCTGTATCAAAGATAAGAAAAGGAGCATTGGTGAAGCCAAGTGGCATTTATTTACCAGGCACTGCTAAACTGGTACCACCAGGCTATAGGATGGCAACAGCAAGATAATGGTGAAATGACCTTGGCACATGATAGCAGCACCTCCTGGACAATGCCTGTACACATCCTGTACACGAGCCAACACTGTAGGCATTGTGAATGCCCATTTTTAACAGGAACATATATAGACCAAGTAAGTGGCCAGAGGCACATGTGGTTAAGACAGCATTCAGAACATTTACAGCTGCAATTAAATTTCAGCAGACATATTAGAAATAACACTGGCAGGCCAAAGTGTGACGTTAGTGTACAAGCAAGCCAATCTGAAAGAGATCCCAGAAGGATGTGCTTTGGAAGGGTGGGACAGGTAGTGGGTGAGAATTGGCAAATGGATTAAATGAACGTGGGCAGTCAACCGGTGGGTAAATAACCAAACAACACTCATAAGCGTATCCCCATCCGCACGTCACCCACTTCCTGGCTGTACTTAAGGGTATAGTTTGGAGCTTAATAACCAAAACAAAAAACATCAAAAAAGTGAGGGCATCACGGCACACAATCATACACATTTTACAGTGGTACAGCCAGGAATGTTGCCATGCTGCCATGTGCTGTGGACATAAACTGCATTCCGTACAAGACTATGTTTGCCAGAGTGAATGTGAAACTAGGAAAAGGAGGAGTGATATCAGCCAATGATTGTGTTTGTCAAAGGGAAAGGTGTCTGATAGCCCACTGGCAATACTCGCATGACACATGGCATAGCATGTTTCGCACATAGATTGCAGCGGGCGTCTTGGGCTGATTCACTGCAGTGTCAGCTTCAGTAGCCCAGCGATGCCAACACGTATTTAAGCACATCAAAGTAAATGGCATGGTGAGTCGGAAACAGCAAACGGGCATCAAGGTAAACCTGTGAAGTGCCAATGTATGCCAGGGTCGCACTGATGCCAGCACCAAACATGGAGATGTGACACTCCCCCTCTCCCCTGCACTTGCACTTTCCCCTTCCCCTCTCCCCTGCACTTGCACTTTCCCCTTCCCCTCTCCCCTGCACTTGCGCTTTCCCCTTCCCCTCTCCCCTGCACTTGCACTTCCCCTTCCCCTCTCCCCTGCACTTGCACTTTCCCCTCTCCCCTGCACTTGCACTTTCCCCTTCCCCTCTCCCCTGCACTTGCACTTTCCCCTTCCCCTCTCCCATGCACTTGCACTTTCCCCTTCCCCTCTCCCCTGCACCTGCACATTCCCCTTCCCCTCTCCCCTGCACTTGCACTTTCCCCTTCCCCTCTCCCCTGCACTTGCACTTTCCCCTTCCCCTCTCCCCTGCACTTGCACCTTCCCCTCTCCCCTGCACTTGCACTTTCCCCTTCCCCTCTCCCCTGCACTTGCACTTTCCCCTTCCCCTCTCCCCTGCACTTGCACTTTCCCCTTCCCCCTCCCCTGCACTTGCACTTTCCCCTTCCCCTCTCCCCTGCACTTGCGCTTTCCCCTTCCCCTCTCCCCTGCACTTGCACTTTCCCCTTCCCCTCTCCCCTGCACTTGCGCTTTCCCCTTCCCCTCTCCCCTGCACTTGCACTTCCCCTTCCCCCTCTCCCCTGCACTTGCACGTTCCCCTTCCCCTCTCCCCTGCACTTGCACTTTCCCCTTCCCCTCTCCCCTGCACTTGCACTTTTCCCCTCCCCTCTCCCCTGCACTTGCACTTTCCCCTTCCCCTCTCCCCTGCACTTGCACTTTCCCATTCCCCTCTCCCGTGCACTTGCACTTTGACCTTCCCCTCTCCCCTGCACCTGCACTTTTCCCTTCCCCTCGCCCCTGCACTTGCACTGTCCCCTTCCCCTCTCTCCCTGCACTTGCACTTTTCCCTTCCCCTCTCCCCTGCACTTGCACTTTCCCCTTCCCCTCTCTCCTGCACTTGCACCTTCCCATCTCCCCTGCACTTGCACTTTCCCCTTCCCCTCTCCCCTGCCCTTGCACTTTCCCCTCCCCCTCTCTCCTGCACTTGCACTTTCCCCTCCCCTCTCCCCTGCACTTGCACTTTCCCCTTCCCTTCTCCCCTGCACTTTGACCTTCCCCTCTCCCCTGCACCTGCACTTTCCCCTTCCCCTCTCCCCTGCACTTGCACTTTTCCCTTCCCCTCTCTCCCTGCACTTGCACTTTTCCCTTCCCCTCTCCCCTGCACTTGCACTTTCCCCTTCCCCTCTCCCCTGCACTTGCACCTTCCCCTCTCCCCTGCACTTGCACTTTCCCCTTCCCCTCTCCCCTGCACTTGCACTTTTCCCTTCCCCTCTCCCCTGCACTTGCACTTTCCCCTTCCCCTCTCTCCTGCACTTGCACCTTCCCATCTCCCCTGCACTTGCACTTTCCCCTTCCCCTCTCCCCTGCACTTGCACTTTCCCCTCCCCCTCTCTCCTGCACTTGCACTTTCCCCTCCCCTCTCCCCTGCACTTGCACTTTCCCCTTCCCCTCTCCCCTGCACTTGCACTTTGACCTTCCCCTCTCCCCTGCACCTGCACTTTTCCCTTCCCCTCTCCCCTGCACTTGCACTTTTCCCTTCCCCTCTCTCCCTGCACTTGCACTTTCCCCTTCCCCTCTCCCCTGCACTTGCACCTTCCCCTCTCCCCTGCACTTGCACTTTCCCCTTCCCCTCTCCCCTGCACTTGCACTTTTCCCTTCCCCTCTCCCCTGCACTTGCACTTTTCCCTTCCCCTCTCTCCCTGCACTTGCACTTTTCCCTTCCCCTCTCCCCTGCACTTGCACTTTCCCCTTCCCCTCTCCCCTGCACTTGCACCTTCCCCTCTCCCCTGCACTTGCACTTTCCCCGTCCCCTCTCCCCTGCACTTGCACTTTCACCTTCCCCTCTCCCCTGCACTTGCACCTTCCCCTCTCCCCTGCACTTGGACTTTCCCCTCCCCCTCTCCCCCGCACTTGCGCGTTCTCAATGGCACTGGGCCTAGTAACATCGTTGTTTTGTCCTCCCTTATTTCCCTCCCTTGCCTCGTCGTGCTTTGAAACACTTGTGTATGGGCACGATACAAATAAAATGTCATATCACCGACAGTTTCACAAACACAGTGAGGATACTGAAGGCGCCCTCACTCTCAGTAACTCCAAAATCACAACTATTTACTTTTCTAAGAGGCTTGAGCAAATGTGTTCAGAAGGAGGCCGACATGCACCCGTTACATGTTAGAGGCTGGTAAACCAATGACAACATTTCAGAGAGCAAGTCAAAGTGATTCCAGCTACAGTTCACGATCTGCACCGAGTCCTGCTCAGGAGACCTTGGACATGTATAAATGCGGGCCTTCTCTGGATGGTTGGATAAACTGATGGGAGAAAGGTTATCCTTACTCCTCTGCTCACATCTTCGTCAACCATACAACTAAATAAATGACCATAGGTGATATGGACCCATTACACATCTCTATTACACGCCCCGGTGAAAGGAGTACCACAACGTGCCCATGACCTTCCCTGTCATTCTAAGGCCGACCATGGCGCTCAGGTGCCTGGCACGTATGAAGTTATCGGGTTTTCTCTTGGAGCCAGGCAGCGCAGAATAGTTCAAGTGGTCAACAGCAAGCTGGTTAGAAGTTAGATACACCAACCAACGCAAGTAAAGAGAGCGTAGAAATGCAAGTCCCTCACAACATTGGACACTTGATCACAAATGCAAGCGGATCCCACTTACATTTAAATATGTGACCCCCCGGATGACCTTCAATACGAGGCATAGACATCTTGACACATTCTAAACCCTCCAGATACCTGGGCAGCCAAAGAGGCTGTGAAACAAGCAATGATGTCAACATACATGTGCAATAATAGAACAGCATGTGTGCTTCTGTGACTATTAGGACTCCTTGAAAGTTATCTCTAGAGGCTGTGTGCTTAGAGAACATGGACGAGTCATGGTTATGATGGAAGTCAAGCGAGGAATACCTTATACTTGAATCTGCCCAAAAGAATGTATTGTGTCACTTTCCCCATTGTGGAAACTCTGTGTGCATGAGGTGCTGTGAGTCCCAAGCAACTACAGCAGAGGAAAGACGGATTCCTGCTCTTTAGCTATTAACCCTTCCATGCCCTGGCCCCCAGCACCTCTCTGATTGCACCCCGCTGTGCTCTCCTTCTCGCAGTCCCTACTCTGCTCTGTTTCTTGTCACAGCCTCCAAGTGCCCCATCACTCTCTCAATGCCACTCCTTCTGCCCACGGACCCCACTGCACTGCAATGCACTTCCTCCAGCCAGCAAAGCCATCTATTTAGTTGAAATCTTCAAAAACGCGCCTCAAACTCCACTTGCTATCGATGGAGAATATCTCAACACCCCCCCCCCCCCCACCCCGCCCCCTCCTCCTCCTCCTCCTCCTCGCCCCCTGACCTGCCTTGCCTGCACTGCATCCTCAGGACCACGCCATGCAATTAATGCATGTGTATCTACTGGCCTCAGGCTCTCAATGTTGACAATAGAGTTATGCCCTCTGGTGCCTTTCCCTGATATATGTTCCCAGTCTTAACCCTTCACTACCCAGCATACGTCACGCAATCAAACACTGTTCTGATATAAAGCCACCCTACCCCTGACTGCCACTGCTTTCTGACATGTCCTAGTTTGCACGTCTGTTTTTTTTTCACAATAAACCATGTCTTCAATAAATAGAAAAGCTCATGTATTTATAGTTGGACAACTAGCCCGTGCCAGAGTCCAGACGTGTACAATGCGCAGAATAAATATATTATATGGTATTTATAACGCACTTAATATCCAGAGGTTTCTAAGCGCAGACCCGGGATCGAACCTGTGGCACCCTGTGTCATCATGGTTCCAAGGCGAGCACGTTGCCCCTGAGCTATCCTCCCAGGCTATCCCTGACCTATCTATGACAGTGTAATTTTCTACTAATTGTTATCTAAGAGTATGCCTGTGTCAACATGTAGTCAGCGTCTAGAAAAGGTCAGTCTAAAATCAATGCACATTGTATTAACCATGACAGTACATTTCATGCCATAGGAACCTGATTGGCCCCAGCACTCCAAGTTTCCGCCGTGCACGACAGTGGTAAAGATAGAATGAACCATGCACGGCACGCCATACCTTCATAGGTCGCCTTGAACCCCTGCGCGCTGCTGGTGCTGTCCGTATGGAAGAGGAGCCACATCTGATGGTTGCTGCTGACTATCAGGTCCGGGACACTGGCACCTGTCAAACTGTCAGAAGATATTAAAGGCAGGCATTTGCTGAAGCTCGCCAACCCCTCCACTGCAGTCCCCAGGAATGAATGATGCGTAGCATGGCAAGTCCATGGAATCGAGCTATGTAATTGAATCCATGGGGGGCGATCACACAGGTTATGAAACTCTGCAGCGCTCAGTAACTTTTCTATTTCTATCAGAGCTCAACACGCTCAATAAGGCAAGATGGCGGGACCCGTTTGGAAGCATTCATGGTGGGGGACAGCTTACAAGACCTCAGTGGAATCATCCTTCTAGTCCTCCCCCTCCGCCCCCCCGGCGATACCATTCCGAATTCTGAATTTCGTTATTCTTCGGGAATCTACCAACAGCAGTAAGCAGACCTGTCCTTCCTTTAAAACAAACTGCCATGACACATAGCCAAGTTTTTTTTTAAAGTATTTTCAAAAATAACATTTGACTTGCAGCTTAAAAAACATTTTAAAGACAGATGATGTGCATTTAAAAAATACAAACATGTTGCCAATCAGTCAGCAAAATGTTTATTCTGAATGAAAAATCGGAACATGTCAACAAATAAAAACAGAGTATTCAAAATACATAGATTTTTTTTAATTGAAATGCATTGTGGTATGACAATTACACCAATTTAATGAAAGGCTTTCTGAGGCCGGGGGCCTACCTACTTGCAACAATGCCTACCTAAATACTGTCCTTCCCGAGCTCTCCGCTCATCAACCTCAACCTTCTGCGAGTGAGCCGGTTCTTCAATCAGTGATTTGGAGGGAGATCCTTAGCCTCTGCAGGGGCCTCCCCCTGGAACTGTATCCCTGCCACCGCTCTCTGCCTTGAGCCAGATCTCTTTAAGTTCCGGAAACTCCTTAAGACACTCCTCTTCTCCTCTCCCTTCTCTCTCTCTACCCTGCTAACCTTTCTCTCCACACTATCCCTTTCTCCCGCTGTTCAGCAAAGCCTGCTGACTGGCCGCCTGGTGTACATCAGAATCTCAAAGGTCCCAGGCACCCTCGCCAGTCCTCTCGCACTTGCCTCCGGGCCTTGCACTTGCCTCACTGTTACTGCACTTGGTCAATGTCCCATGAGAGTGGCGTCTCTCAGCACTTACCCCAGCTTCTGACTGACAGGGTGCACGTGGTCGCCCCTCACAATTACCCTCTGCACTTGTCCCCCCATTCACCCATCCCCAGCACTTGTCTGTGCACTTGCAGAATCTGAATGTATCATGCCTTGAAGATCGTCTGTTTCCCGTGTCTCCACCACCCCTGTATGGTTGCGACTTGAAACACGTGTGTATAGACGCATTATAAATTTACAATCAATGGATAAAATAACTGCACCATTCCTTATTATAATCTCATGTGAAAATGTCTGAAAGCAGCCAACCAGCAAATATTTCCTGGCGAGAAAAAGCAAGGTCCCACATTACAGCCAATTTTATGTATTGCTCATTTGTAAGGTGGTTTTCAATCTAAAAATAGCGTTTCACTGGCGAGAAAAAGCAAGGTACCACATTACAGCCAATTTCACATGTATATATATATATATATATATATATTTATTTATTTATTTATTTATTTATTTGTGTATTGGTCATTTGTAAGGCGGTTTTAAATCTAAAAATAGCGTTTCAAAGTGCCATATTATTATTACTTCCCAGGGGCCATTTCTTTCAATAGGGCCATTTCATCAGGGTGTCTCTAATTTGTAATGCTCGTCTCAAAAAGCCTAAAAATGACAAGGCAATTAGATGTGTATGAGGCAATAGCAAGTATTGAAATGCCGGTCTACATTGGTGAAAATTAAATATGGCAATTCCTTAGCTACCCAAACCCAAGCGGAAGACATAGATCACTAACCAAAACATATACAACCAGAACAATAACATCTTCATGTTTCAGGGGGATGGGCAGAGCATAGGGAATGTTTTGCCATAGGAGATTTCATCGAAGTTGTTTTAATGGATTTGTCCACAAAATATGTGGGGGAGGTGGATTTAGGCTAATAACTAATGTAGGTGGATCAAAGGAGGGATCGGAAGGGCCTGCAGGGGGTTTCCCCCTGCATATATTTGCAGCTAAATCTACCAGCAAACAAATAAATAAAATTGAAACATGTTCGAGAACACCACAAAGAACCCTTGGACAACACGGTTGATAAATTGTGACATAGACATGTAATAACTGAACCAGTTATTAAATAAAAAGGTAATTTATCTCGCTGTAATGATCAACCAGAGTCTCAGATGTTTTTTTTTTTTCTTGTCCGTAGAATAACTGGTTGGTTACATGTCTTTATATCGAAATACTTTATATTGAATGCACATAGTGAAAGCACTTTTTTTGGGGTTGAGGGGTTTCCCTCAAACCCCCGTTTCCAACCCCTAAAAACTCACCGGACTGTTTCCCAAAATATTTAAACCTTTACTGCACCCATAAATGTGCTTTCAATATAAAAAATGCAATATAAACACTGTATACTGAACTGGTCATATCGAGGCTGGACCTACTGGAATATTCATTGACAAGATACAGAATGGTCAACTGTTTTCCTGTTTAGAATGTGGGTTTTATGTATTTAAAGACATTGGGTGTCATTACAATGTATGTATTAATGAACACATGGTGGTACCATTGCAGTAAGAGAGTTACTGCCACTTCACTGGCACTTCCCCATTGCACCTCTTTTAACATCCAAAACCTCACTCTTCACCTAACCTGAGACTGGGTGATATGCTCCCCCCTGTTTTCTCCCCTGGTTGCTTGTTGTAATGGCCTTCCCTCACCCATTGTTACCACCCAACTCCATTGTACCTCTCCTTCCTTCACCGTCTACTACTGCCTAAGACTTGTAAAGTGCTCCGTCAGTTCCCGAAGCTAGTTCTGCGCTCACTAAACACCCTCGTAATGATAGTAAAAATGGATGAGATTCCTCCAGTATAAAGCTCACCTCCAAAAATTGGCAGATTCACTCTGACAGAAGGACCAGTTTAGGTAAATCTGCAAACATCCCAATGGCGTTCTATACCCCACTCATAATCCCACGATAACTCGGCAAGACCAACTGACCGTAATATCAATCAAGTTTGGTAGTAATTCCACAGAATGTAAGCAAAATGATCGCCAACTCGTAATGAGGCCCACTTGGGAAGGATGAAGGTCACAGAGGGCTTTATGTCAAAACTCTCACTTGTGTTAGCTACATCCTGGAACCACTGTGTTTCGGACCATGAGATCACCCAATGCTTTTGAGACCGTTATATATTCGCCTCAACCCATACAGTGATTACAATGCATGGGCAACCAGAATACCCCGACCCCAGCCCACGCATGGCAATCCTTTCCCAAACAGGAGATTCTCAGGCCAGTCTCCTGGATCCATCGTACGACATAGCTCGACACACGTTGAGACGCGATATGCTGATGCCCAGCCCACATGCATGCATCATACGATCTTCTCAGTTCAATGCACCATTCTGACTTTTTGAACTAAACACCTGCACAATTCCTTCCATTTGCACGTCCATTCCTTGGACACACCGACAGGCACTATTTTGGGTGAGCGGTGTTTCTTAGACACCTTTAAGAGGAAAGGATGACTTTATAAGACTGGACAGTAAGCAGAATGCCAATGTAGAACATCTGTATACCGGTGTGACACGAGTAAGTGTGCCAGGGCAACACAACTACCTGCAGATGAAGGTGCTCTAGAGCCAGGACAGCTGGCCTGCTCCACCCAACTGATGACTCAATGGAACACGCGATTGTTATTAGTGACCCAGGCCTGCGACTTACTCTCTGGAGCAATGTAGGATTTAACACACATCAGCGATTGCCGCTCAACATCCAGAGTACACCTCTATCTCATCTAACATGGGGCCATAATGTTCTAGTCTCATCCAATGAACATTCAGGGTGCTCATTGGGGACCCAATGGATAGAGCAGTGGTTCCATACAGTGAGGGCAAAATCAGGGTGGCCTCTTCATCCAATGTGCCCAAAAGTCACTGTCTACCCAAGATGCACTCTTCTTCCAGTTAACAAAACTTGAAGGCATTTTTTTATATATTGTACATCCAAGATCTGTTAACATTGAGTGTATATTTACCTTGTTCTTTTCATCCAGTCTACAAACATGATGGCCTTTTTAACTGCACCACGCTCCACCTCAATGAAGAAGTCCAATCAGGCCCAAACATGTCTGGCGTTGCTTGTGGGATGTGACCTAGCAGTCGGGCAGGACTGCCCCTTTTTTGGGGTAGGACCAAGCCTGGTTTGCATATGGTCTTTTCTCTTCTGTTATAACTTTGCAGGTTGATCAGCAGTGGACAGGAGGGTTGCCCAGAGCTGTGCACGTGATTAGGATGTATCCAATGTACATTCATAATGTGACTAACATCCGGGGTATTTCCTCATGTGTTGTGCACCTATTGTATATCCAAGATGTATTTGCCATCCAGGGTACATCCTGATATGTGTTCATCCTATGTATATCCATAATTCACTCTTCATTGAGTGTTCATAAATGATGTGCTCAACAACTAATGTACATCTGGATGTATGTTTATCATCCAGTGTACATACGATGTGCTCTTAATAGAGTGTACATCCCGGATGCACTCGTCATCCATTGTACAATCACAATGTGTTCTTCGTCCAGTGTACTTTTCTAGAGGAGCAGATGCATTTGTCATCCCCTGCTCCCGCCCCCTCGCCTCCATCGTATTGGAACAGTAGGAGAAGAGCCCTACGTGGGACAGCAGGCATTGTCCCTATACTGCATCGAGTGTATGAGAGACGATATGAGACAACTGTATTGAATGTGCCCCAGCACTGAAAGTGTGGAAGGATGTCTGCACACACCATTTGGACATCGAAGATCTCTACGTGCAATCTGACGAGAGCAGAGTGACATCATGTAGGAAAGACACAAAGATCCTGGATGAGCTCCACGTCCACTATACATTCATCGATGATCTGCTCTTCTTCCAGTATACATCCATGTCGAGGTCATCATCCAGTATACATTCCTGATGAGCTCCACGTCCACTATGCGTCGATGATGTGCTCTTATTCCAGTGTACATCCATTATGCAGTCATTATCTAGTTTACATCCATGATGTGCTCGTCATCCATTCCACATCCTACCTGTGCTCGTCATTCAGTATAAATCCTGGTTGACCGTTACGCCCACTATACAGCCATGGTGTGCTCTTTATCCAGTCCACATCCTATCTGTGCTCGTCATCCAGTATACATCCTGGATGAGCTATACGTCCACTATACATCCATGATGTGCTCTTGATCCAGTCCACATCCAATCTGTGCCCGTCATCCAGTATACATCCTGGATGAGCTCTACGGCCACTATACATCCATTATGCACTCTACATTCACTGTGTCTGTATGTTCTGCTTCACTACCAGTGCACAGCTGTGTTGAGCTGCTTTTACTATCAATTCTCTCTCACCCGATGAGCAACCAGGCTCCATGTTAGACAGGACATGCCCGGAATCATATGTTGAGATCTGCAAACCTGTACGCAGCCATGCTTTAGCACGCACGGCTATGCGCAAGCCTGCCCAGCTATGCACACTCTATGTGCAGCTCGAGTGTGCTTTGCTCAGGAGATGTGCAGCTAAGCTTGGTCTGCCCGCATAGCCGTACACCATTTGCATTCAGGTAATAAGCATTTTGCCGAATCCAGCATGCAGCCAGTGCACCGACCTGCAGTTTTAACGTGTCCCTTCTGCAGGCATAGTACCATTTCTCACCCATGTGCAGATATAAAATACCCTTGTACTAGTAGCAGAGGCACAATGTCCCCCTGCTATGCATGAGTATTTTATTTTAGTGTCTCCTCATTTGCTATGAGTAGATCGTGCTTGGGTTGGCACCTCTTCCTTATGTTAGCTTCTCCTGGTTAGTTGTTGACCTCTGACCCTTTCAGTCCTAGCGCCAAGAAGCCTTTGCTGGTGGTAGTTGCACTGTATAAAGATGCTTAACATAACATTAGCTCACAAAAAGCCAATAATTACACACTAACAGAAGAAAGAGAGGCTGTGCCCCTCCAAAACCTTTTCAAAAAGGCCTCCGCTAAACCTAGGTCAAACTGAAGCAGCCCAACTGTGATAAACTAATGAGCCCTGCTGATTGGCCGAGCGATTGTTAAGGCGTGGCCGGAGTTAGTCACGTGACTGATTCTGGCTCAGCTCTTAATGTATCTCAGCTAGTGTGGTCCACTGGCTAAATCGCCCGGTTGCCTGGTAGACCAGCCTGTCTCTTACAATAGCAATGCTTCTATCGTCCGGATCTTCTTAGCCCAATGATGTTAGCTACGCGCAGAAGTCCACCCTAGTCCAACAGATCACTTTGAAAGAAAACTTTGACGATTGATGGTAGTCAGTCAAGACAGGCGATCCGGCCAAGAATAAGGAAGAAACAGACAGTGGTTGGAAGATACCAATTGGACGATAAGCTGCAAGTTAGAGACACATGTTGCCTCTCCTGCTTTAGGATTGGTCACTATCCAAACAGCATTACCCCAAAGAGAAGTCTTCACACCATCCAGACGGTTATGAATACTGCCTAGTCTTCACCTCAACAATGGAGGCTGCACCCCCACCCCTTTCCCCAATGAAGCTTTCCATCCATCCGGCAGGAGGGGGCTTTGGCAGCGGAACCCTATAGCGGAACTCAGTAAAAACCCCAGCGGCATGACAGGATTTGCCAACAAGAAGTCCCCCATGCTCCATGGGAAGGAATTACTTTCCATGACTCACATGATTTATGAGCCGGTCGGCTCTAACTTTATTCCCTATCCCCTGCCAGACACATGCGCTACGACATTCGCGCATGACCGCGCAACCAAATTCAATCAAATACACATTTTTTAGGTCTCTGGCTACTGTGGGCCTGAATAAACTCTAATCTGTGGATTACTGAAAGATATCCCACATTACACCTGTTGGGAAGCACTTTACCATTGTGTTAGTGTCTTATTTCATACTTTGTTTCAGAGGGTCTTGAACGGGTAAGAAGAATTTGATCAAATCTGTCAAAATGTCATCAAGTTACGTAATTTTGCAGTCCATGGGACGCTTACTGCCGATGCCACGTCAGACTTTGAAACTTTCCTCGTTAGCTTACTTTTCCACCTCTGCCAAAATAGCCTCAATGCACTTGTTCATTTGGAAGTAGGGTAAAGGATTGATTGCTGTGTGAACATTCAGTCCTTCGAACGCTGGGATCTTCAATCATTGATCATTAAACTGTGGGACCTTTGCTAATTGTAATTGGTTATTTATAACGCGCTTAATACCCAGAGGTTTCTAAGCGTGCACCCAGGGTTCGAAGCTGTGTTGCTCCGTGCAGTCCTGCTTCCAAGGCGAGCGCGTTGCCCCTGAGCTATCCCCCACTTGTGCAAGGATTGATCTGAAAGCAAACGTGGTGGTCATCAATTCATCTGGGGGTTTCACATGTGCCATTTTGAATCACAACCCATTTGGAGGCTCTGGACATACATGATGAGTGAACTCTGCACTGCACCACTTGTAAATCCAGATCATTTTAAGGATGTGCGCTGCCTTGTGAGGGAATTATCTGCCAACAGTCTTGTGCTGTCTGGTCAGTATATTCACTCGTAATCATGACACGAGTGTGGGGGGCGGGGGCAAAACAGAGGTCTCAACATGCAGAGATGTGCGTACATTTAGTGAGCATGATCTAGTAGGCAGGCTATGGGCATCATGGCTTCTACATGAGAGGATAAGCTTCGCTCCAGCAGGAAGTGTTGGAGTCTATGGTCAGTGCACTGTTTTCCCTGCCGGAGCAATGCTGTGGTTATTTATTTTATTTTGATTTTATTAGATATTTGTAAGGAACCTAAATAACACATGGTATTTCAAGGCACCACAAGACAAAACATGAGGGGGGGACAAGGGAGAAAGATAACAATAACAATCCTACTAGGCCTTGTGACATTCGGATCGTGCAAGTGCATTAAAGAAGTGCGATGGAGAGGGGGGAGGGGCGCGCTGCCGGTCAGCGTAAAATGCGAAGTAATAGGGTGGGAGGGGAAGTACAGGGGAAGAGGAAAGAATGAAGTGAAAAAGGGGGTGGGGGAGGGGAAGGCAACAGGGGCTATGCAAGTGCTGAGCAGGGCAGAGGAGGGCAAGTGCAAGGGATTTGCAAATGGTGCAGGTGTAGGGGTCCACATGCTAAGTGCGAGGAGGGTGGGTGGACAGAGTTGGGGGTTTTCAGGTGCCCTGTAGAACTCAGAGGGAACCAGGCAGCCAGTCACTGAGGCAGCTTCTGGTGTTTCAGAGGAAAGGGAAGGAAGAAGAAGAGAAAGGGAGGGTGTTGGAGAGCTTTCAGAACTTAAGGAAATACGGCTCAGGCCACAGAGGTGAAGGGGGACCATTCCAGAGGGAGGCCCTGGTGGTGGGGAGAGATCTACCTCTCAGTCTCTGCTTAGAGAAGCATCTGATCTGCAAAGAGTTGGAGCTAGAAGTCCGAACGGCTCTAGCAGGAAGGTGTGTAGAGAGAGAGAGAATTGGATGAAGTGGGGTCCCAGGACACAGAACGTGTTTTGGCTGATGCAAAGGGTCTTGAACTTGACATCAACCGGGAGCCAGTGGAGATGTGTCAGGGCTGGAGCGATGCAATGCCTGGGCTTGAGGCCAAGAATAAGTCTTGCAGTCCTGTTCTGGGTTAATTGAATGGGTAAAAGGAGGAGTTAGGCAGGTTGAGGAAGAGGCTGTTGCAGTAGTCCAGCCTGGAGAGTACCAGAGCTCTGGAGACATTGGGTTTCTGGAGGAAAGTGAGGAACGGGAGAAAGCCTCTGAGGAGGTGCATTCTTGGCAAGTGGTCCTTCCTGGAAAGGTCTGCGATGTGAGGAGAGAAGGAGAGAGTGGAGTCAAAGACGACACAAAGGTTTTCTGCCTCACAAGAGGGTGAGAGGAGGGGGCCTAAAGAGGGAGTGCAGATGCTAGGAGAGAAGGAGGGAGCTGGGGTCCCAATGAGAAAAGATCTCAATCTTTCTGGCATTAAGGCAGAGATCATTGGAAGCACACCATACCTGAATAGCAGTCAGAAAGCAGGGATGAGAGAGGAGGAAGAGGAGGAACTAGAGGGAATCTTGAAGGAGAGCTGCGTGTCATCTGCATAACACTGTAAGTGAGGAGAGAAGGAGGAGATCAGGTGGGACAGAGGGGCAAGGTAGATATTGAAGAGCCACAGTGAGAGGGTAGATCCTTGAGGGATGCCTCAGGCGGAGAATGTGATAGGGAGAGAAAGGGGCACAGTTGAACCTGGCAAGGTTGGTTGGAGAGGAACGAGGTCAGCCAGTCTGGTGCCAGGCCCATGATGCCAAGGGTGCCACAATGCCGATTTGTCATGGTGGCATGATCGACTGTGTCAAAGGCAGAGGAAAGATCAAGAAGGTTAAGAAGAAATTAAGAGTTGGAGTCAAGATATGAGAGAAAGTCTTCAGGGGTGTTCAGAAAAGCAGTTTCTGTTCCTGTGGCTGCCCGGAAGCCAGAGGCACAGAAGCCAGAGCCATGGTTGTGGAGACAACAAACAGATTCCATGTGGTGGACTGGCTGGGAGATGACCATCTTATCTAGGGGTTTGCCCAGGAAGGGGGTAAAGGATATAGGGCGGCAGTTAGCCAGGCAGGAGGGGTCAGCAGATTGCTTTTTGAGGAGTGGGCGCACAAGGAAGTGCTTGAGGGGTAGTGGGAAGGAGCCAGTGACAAAGGAGTGATTACAGAAATCTGCCAAGGCAGGAGCAAGGGAGGCAATGCTATCCTTGCTATTTCTGGAGGAGCAGAGGAGCAACTGTTGGAGGAGACCTTCACAGAGAGGACTTGTCTAGAGACCTCATCCAGTGCTGTGAATGAGAAATACGAGAGTAGAAACGAAGGGGAGAGTGGGGTCAAGGGACGACTAGAGAGCAGGGGAGGGACTGGGGGGGAGTAGAGGAGAACGTGGACAGGATGTCCTCAGTTTTGGTTAAGAAGTGTGAGGCCAGTGAAGTACAGAGTGTCATAGATGGCCGGGGAGAAGTGGAGACTGCAGTAGGATTGGTGAGTTCCTTGCAGATCTTAAACAGTTCACCCGTGTTGTTAGTGGACCCAGAGTTACAGGCTTGGATATGAGCCTCTTCTTCGAATGGATGCAGAGTCTGCATTGCCTTTGGAACAGGTGGCAGGCCAGTCTGTCAGAGGATATGCCTGGTGCCTGCCACTTCTGCTCAGCAACTCTGCACTTGCGTTTCAGAGAGGAAAGGTTGGAGTCATGCAGGTGTTGTGCTTAGGGGTAGGCTTCATGCATATCCTCATGACAGGGGTAAGGATGTCCAGGGTGTTGGTGATACAGAGGTGAAGATTATCAAGGGCAGAGTCAGTGTGGGAGACCATGGTAGGAGTGGGAGGGGAGATGAAAGTGGTGCCAAAAGAAGCAACTGATACTCGCTTCATAGGACGATTGACGGAGAAGTAGACTGGCAGTGCAGGCAGAGGCTTAGTCGGGGGACATAAGAGATCCAGATGGGAGCACAGTAGAGCATGGTCAGACCAGGAGAGAGGTGTAGTGAGAGGGTTGGAGATGGGGATATCTGCTGAGATGATAGCATCCAAGGTATGTCCGGCTGAGTGTGTCGGACAAGAGGGATCAATGGTGAGGGAAAGAAAGTCAAAGAGGCTGTGGAAGAGTCCAGTGACTGAATCAGGAGAGTCATGGTGATTATTGAAATCACTGAGGAGAGGTTTGGAGGTGAGGCCAGAAGAGAAGAGGTGAGGTCAGACCACTCAGAGAGGGAGAGGGAGACCAGACCAGGTAACCTGTAGATGTTGGAGAAGGTCTATGAGAGTGTTGGAGGAACACCAAGCCTTCAGGCGGGGCATTCAAAGGAAGAATAAGTCTGAGTGGGTACGATGGAAGCAGGGACCCATTCAGGGAAGATCAAGGCCACTCCGCCTCCAGACCGGTTAGTCCTGTGCTTAAAGAGGATAGTGTAGCATTCAGGGAGAAGTGTGTCAAATGCAGTGACAGAGCTGGCAGTGAATCACGTCTCAGAAAGAGAGAGAATCTCAAGGTCAAAGTCTTCAAGAAAGAGACATATATCAGAGGAGTGTTTAACAGCAGAGCAAGAGTTAAGGATAGTTAGGTGAAGTTTGTTGCCACCATTGAAGGTCTTCTGAGTAGGGTCTATATGGATGTGGTATGCCTATTGGTGATGGGGAAGGGGCAGGGGGGATAGCAGACAGAGGAGAGGCAGGGCACAGTGTCTGAATATCCCAACACAGACATTGAACTGGGCTCGGCCTCAACCACACAGTGGTAGTGTTGTCAAAGGGTGAATATTCACTGACAAAAGGCTTATAATCAAATGCCACAGATCATGGTCTGATGTTGCTATGCCGATTGCGCTTGTCATCAGGCTTATGCCCTTTGATTGTATTGCTTATAGCACAAACCAAGCTCAAGAACAGTGGAGTGCTTCACAACAGGAGGGTGTCTGAATGTGGCTTGGCTTTCCAAACAGTAGCGCAGTACTGCTGGTGGAGGGAGAGGTCCTCCTCGATTCAAGCTATTTTCTTCTGATGTTGGATGTTCTGCATTGTGCCTGTAGCATAAACTACTACCCACTCTCTACATGATCAATCAAGTGGCAATGGAGGGTACTCAAAAGAACAACAGTCACCTTCGACCTTGTAACTCAGGGTTCGACTGAGCAGGTGAAACTGGGCCAACTCCTTAAGAGGATACCTGGACATGGCTTGCACTCCTCGTTAATGTGATTGTCCAGAGGAGCACCTTCATTGCACCACTTCCATTGGCAAATATTTCAGAATTCTAAATGCCGAACACTAAGCATGCCATTGGTTATTGGGGCGCAGAATTGTTGCGGAATGCCATGTTTCTTAAAAAAGTGAACAGTCTTAGACAACACAATCAGAGTTTAGGAACTCATAATACTTCCTATGACCTCCAGCAACTGGATGTGATTAGCACGTGCTCTATAATGCATGTCCAATAAGAGGATAAAGAATGTTTTGCTACTTCAAAAAAACAAAAGAAAAACGTGACTTGAGCATTGAAGAAACTAAAGTCAAGCCTTAGAAGGATGAATTCAAGTTAAACTACTGGGTGCCATTTTGTCGTGTAGATTTTTTTAAAAAGACCTTACACTATACACTGTGTTGAGTGCATGAGCTATACGTCCACTATACATCCATGTGTACTCAACACAGTGGATCTCAGCAAATTGGCACCACAACATAAGGGACCAGTCCCCACATCAACAGGTCTTTCCACAAAACGTGTTGTTGGTTATGGAAGTGTATACACAGTTGAAGTGGGTGCAAATGAAATCTGGGATTGAACCCCATGTGTTTGTGAGAAAGGGCCACAGCTTTAGAAAATGGTGTAAAATGGGTTTTTAAAAGATGACTATTTGCCTGTCCTCTCCGACTGCAGTGTAACCAACGTGCGATTGTTGGTGTGATGTCAATAATGTGACAACACAACAGTTACTTGCACACATAAACTCATGTCGTGGTGTACAAGTTAGAAGAAGCATAGGCTGGTACCACCATTGACTCTCTTAATGCATGTGACAAGTGTGTTCAACCTTCCATGCATATCTTTCAAACAATTCCAATACTGTATCCTTGCACATAGATTTTAAAGAAATTCGCTTGAATCCCACAAAACGTCAAAAAAAATGTTAGGTAACCTCACGCAACCGTCTCAGTAGCAACAGCACCACGGATCACCGGGGGAGGACACAGGGAGGAGGGTTGTACGTACAGCGTAGTGCACCGTGTTGTTGGGTAAGCATGCCTCTACTTACACATAAAGGACCGTCTTCTGATCGGAGACCTGGCCGCCTTCCCCGATGGTGAGTGTGTCGTACCCTCTCTCCAAGTCAAATTCTTCAAAGGTGAGTTTGATGACCTGTGCAAAAGAACATGCGTTAGTCTGTGCCGCCTCAGCCGCCATCTTTAGCGGGTGGGAAGACCGCCACTAGTACCGTTCAGTCTTTGGTGCTGTTCAGCTACCGTATGAACGTCTCCTCCTTTCACTGGCTTGTCTTTTGACGACACAGCCTGTGTATTTGATGAAATAGGCTAAGAGTTTTGGGGAATGCTTATTTCACTTAATGGACTCTTACTGCAATGTGCAGAGAGACAAATCGTTCTTTATGATTAAACGATGTGGATGGGTTGGAAAATTGAGAGTAATGGATACCATTGCGTGGTACTTCGGAGGCAGCCATATGGGTGGGAGAGAAGTTGAGTATGAGGTAACCTTAGGAAACTAACCCATTTATGTAGGATTGGAAAGCTTAGTGCGATATACTCAAGCATGCAACACAAATGTACTTGCACAATACATCTCCACCAATAGATATAATTGGACATGCTTATACCGCGATACACACACACACAGTCTACATACATGAGCTTAATTTGGCATGGACATATTCACCCACTCCACTGACCATAAAGAATGCAGAGTGTGCATGCAATGCACTAATTCAATGCATAGGGGGTTCTGTAGTGCAGCATGCCTGAGATACTGTGAGCCTGGCATGTGGAGTGCCAGGTTTATGGTGAGACAGTAGGCACTTTTGTAATATCTCCACAATCTGAACAAAAGCGGGGTTGGGTGATGGTTAATGTCCTCCCACTTCATCTAATCGACCACTTGTGAGTCAACACTTGCCTTCAGTTGTGCTGGGGAAAAGGGATTGCATTTTAGCATGAAGCCGAAGCGAATCCAAGCAGGAGTGGTAGTGGTAGGAAAGGAGTGTGCTTTGTGAGGATGGGACACCATAGACACTCCGCTGACTGCACTCTGGGCTGGAAGTGGCGTGTGCCTGCCGGACTGTGTTGGGTGTGTTGATTGCACTGATGTGTGTGACTACATGCACACTTGTGGCTGGGCCGGTGGATGATTTTTAAACCCTGGATCTCTTCTTTCAGCGAGTTACCATGAGTGTCTCGGGACATCTGTGGGTAACTATGGCTGTGATCAAGACTTTTGCAGCCAGTCAGAAAGTTAATCTCAGCTGCAGGGGGTACAATGTCGTATCAGGTATTGGCGGTATACGCCGTGCGGCATGGAATAAGCAATGCCTTGTGGGTGACCAGGAATTAGGCAAAACATCTGAAACCCCTCATTGAGATGATGTAGTTTCCCAAACAAGGTGCTGTCCCACCAACTCAGCGGGTGAAGAAGAAAATATCAAAGGAGAGTAACCCACATCGCCCCCTCGCCACCTTTCCCCCTTGCCTCCTCGCTGGATCAGGTGGGGAGAGGTCACTTTCAGACTAGGAAGTCAGGAAAGCACGTCTATTGTTCCTGTGGAATGGCTATATGTGTTCAAAGGTCAACTAACTTTCAAGAATTTATAAACCAAAGTTTCCCTGCTCATGTGTTGTGGGGGGGAACTACAGGGTTCGGGGAGCGACAATGAATATAATCTTCAGAAAGCAAGTGGCCTTTTGAGAATTGTGGTTACTACTTTTAGATCCATTGGTACCCCCACAAGAAGGTTAGTAGGGTGATGTCACTCACATGTCAACTAAGCGGGTTTGCTGCCTGCAAAGTGGCTGCGGAGCCCCTCATTACTGCTTGGTCCGTGGCACCGACCCGGCAATGGCAGCAGTAGGTCACTCCTTGGTGAGGCGCATTGCACAACACTAGCCAGTCCTAAATATCACATTATACAACCAGCTTGGCTGTCACTTTTTTCAACTTTCATTACCAAATGGACAGTGCAGGCCGAGGGCTGCCAGGGTCAGAGCCTGCAGCTCTGTATGATAATCAATCATTTAATGAAATAAGCTCAATATCAGCAAAGCCATAGAGGTGGCATTTGGCAACAGGTAGTTTTAAGCAAGCCCCTCACACCTGGTGCCTTCCTGCCTGCCGCTCTTTTTCACTACTTAGCAAGCCCTGCCCACCTGGTGCCTTCCTGCCTGCCACTCTTTTTCACAATTTAGCAAGCCCCGTCCACCTGGTGCCTTCCTGCCTGCCACTCTTATTCACCACTTAGCAAGCCACGCCCACCTAGTGCATTCCTGCCTAACGCGTCACCCTTTCTCAACTCTCATGTTGGACTTCCTTTGCATCTTGTACTCATGTTGGCTCTGAATCATGCTGTTCCCATCTTCATCTTGTATCCTGGCTTGCAACATTATGTGTTACTACTGACTTCTGCAATTGTATTCACTCTCCCCTCTTGCTTCTCCACTCTTATTGACTGCTCACTCTCTGTTCTCTCCTCCTTTCCCTTCTCCCTTTTCCTATCTCCTCCCCTTACTTTCTTCTATGCACTTACTCTATCAGAATTGTCCCTGGACTTAGTATGATAGCAACCTCGTTTGTCTCCTCCCCCATCCCCTTACTGGGTTTTTCCTCCCCACTCCCCCTCCAGCACTATCTGAAATGTCGTCAGGCCTAGTACCATAGTTGCTTGTTTTGTTCCTCCCCTTCCTTTCCGCACCACTCACCCTCACCTTTTGTTTTTCTCCGGCTCTACCAAAAATGTTGTCAGGCCTACTACGGTAGTCACTTGTCTGTTTCCATTTCCTTCCCACCCTCCCTCTCCCTTCCTTATCTATGTCTTAGCTCTTGCACCATCTGAAATGTCGTCAAGCCGAGTACCATAGTTCATTTCACATCCTTACTGTTCATGGCCTGCAAGAATGTCATTGTATTTTCCCTTGTTCCCTCCCTTGCCTAGAAGCGCTTTGAAACACATTGTGCATAGGCGCTATATAAATTAACTATCATATCATATCATATGTGGTTTGTTTAATGGCAGAACAAACTATGTGGGGGAGGCCTTTGCCTCCAGAAATCACATCATAAACATATCTGCTCCCACCTTTTCGATGTAAGGTAAGAAGTGTCCTCTGAGGCCCATGGGCGTGTGGTGCGTTGTACAAATGAAAACAAATACTTAAATAAAAGTGGCATCAGGCCTCTTTGCACTGGCAAAGGGCAGCCATTTTAATTCACTGAAATCCAAAACCATTCCTCCAGCTTCTCTTGGACCATAAACTGTGGCCTAAGCTCCATCCTGTTCCGGTGGACAAAAAACTATGAAATGTATTAAAAGAAATATCAAAAAGTGCAGAAAGGGGCACTTATTGTATATGGTTTAAACAAAAAAAAACCTTTACAATATATTTAATTGTGATTTGCAAAATGAATGACAGCTTAAAAAAAAGACATTAGAAAAAGGAGAAAACATTAAAACTATGTTCTCATAACCTACATTTCTAAAACATAACCTAGAAACAAATCATTGAAATTAAAAAAGAACAACACAAGATAAGTTCCCTCATGCCAACAAGAATCATACAACATACTTTCATGTTAAACAATATTTTAAAATGTCAACTAAGGAACTTCCTAAATTTCCCCCAGTTCAGATACTAGTGGAATAGCAACTTCTACAAATAGAGTTACAAAGGGGTTAAGTGCAGAGTTTATTAAAGCAGGCAATAAAACGATGTCTGCGTTTTTTTTTTTTGTTTTTTTTTTTAAACCAATGGGCCATTACATCCCCCCAATGGTTCAAGGGAAACACACATGTCTGTGTGGAAGTTCTTTCTTGGAACCCATTAAAATCCCAGAAGCTCCATCATTCTGGGAAGGTCAGTTTGAACTTGTGTTCCCTAACATCGGTTCAATGGTCTTGTCCTCACTGCCGGCCAATGAGTGCCCTGCAGTTTTCGTATTCAATTGCGACTTACATAGCGCTTTTGTGAAAGCACTGCCCAACAAAACAAACAGTACAAAAAATGTGCATAAGTGCTGAATAAGGACTCAGAGGGATGCATTAATTAAAAAAAATAGAGATATAGAAAAGCCGACTTCAGGCAGAAACTGGGAAGAGAAGAAGAGGAGACAGATAGAGGTAGTGGGTTACAGCGCTTTGGAGCCAGAAGAGAAAAGGAGTGGAAGCCAGATCGCCCAAGTGTAGGTTTATGGACAAAGAGGAGGTGGAGCGATTGCGAACGTAGAGTGCAAAATTATATGATATGATATGATAGGTTATTTATAACGCACTTTAAACCCAGAGGATTCTAACCATGGACCCAGGAATTGAAGCTGCGTTGCTCCGTGTCATCTTGCTTCCAAGGCGAACACATTGCCCCTGAGATGGATGCTTAGGGGAGAATAAGGATGACAGAAGGAGTGGTACAAAACCATGGATGCATGTAGACACAGAGGGAATACAATAAAAGACGAGAATCAAAGGGTAAGAGAGAAAGAGGCAGAAGAGAAGGAGTAACAGAGGAGTGGTAAGGTTAGATGGAAGACACCCAACTAAGAGAGTGCAACAAGAGTGAAGGCGGGAACGCAGAAGAGAAAAGACAAGAATAATAGTCACAATGAAAGAAAGAACAGGATGGGCTCTGCAAATTTCATAAGGATAGACGCGACATCTCTGGGCAATATTGGATGTCCATTGAGCAAAGGAGTCAAAAATCACCCCAAGATTTCAAGTAGATGCAGAAAAGGAGAAGGAGGACCGCGGGATTGAAAGAGCAGAGGGAGGCGGGTCAGGAGGGAGGGATGTAGCGGGAAAACCTCAGTTTTGGCTAGGTTGAGATGAAGAAAGTTAAAGTTTGTCCAAGACAGTTGCAAGAGTGGAATTAATTGAATCAGTGGAAGATGGGCATTGTACAAAAGGACTGAATACCAAATGTTTGACTCCCAAAGGTCTGACCCCCAATTTCCCCAATATATATATATACATATGTGGGGGGCTGTGGGGGATCTCCCTCCAAATATATATTTGCGGAAAATAAAAAAACAAAAAAACAAAATCGAACTTTTGGGAGTCGAACCTTTGGGTTCGGTAAAATTACACAGATCCGGAAGATGACATAATGAAATCGGTGTAAGAATGACGAGAACCATTAAGTGAGGTGATAAGAGCAGAAAAAGGAATAATATACAGGGAGAAAAGCGGTCCCATCTAAGACAGAACCTTGTGGAACATCATATTTGAGAAATATTGAAGAGGCGACGTTTCCAGCCCAGGGAACAGAATATGTAGCCATTGGTTGCATGACACTAACTTTGTTCAGTGTCCAGCCAATGGGGCATTTTCTTCTTAGGAAGAGAAGTGCAATGTTGCTTGCAAATTCTTAAATATATCTTGGCAATCTTCCACAAGGCGAGGTCACAAGTGTCAGTCTTTGCAATGGTTTATGGACCAACGGATTTCAGTGGCGATAGCGTGTGGGAACCAAACTGAGCAATTTCGGGTAATTGTGGATTACTAGCAGACTGTTAAGGATCACAACATCTGTAATTGAAAGGCTATCAGTAAACCACATGTTTCCGAAACACGAGGGAAAGGGTTATATGTATCTAAAACATACCAGATGTGTTATACTTTTTTCTGCTTCGGCCCCAAAGTTAGGGGTTGGGATACGACTTTTAGAACTTATGGAGAAGGAGGTGTGATCAATGTACCACTTACAGAAGTTGTGCTTGGCCTCCCAGTTCTAGGAATGCTTGAAGATGTATTTACCACACAAGCAGAACCTTCACGTCTAATTGACGCTATCAGAAGAAAAGCGGATATTTCATAGTGGCTACTGTGCCCGGCGATTAGACCGGAATATCATGGATGTCCTTGCGTGCCTCGAAACAGCATAGAGTGATGGCCTCTGCAGAACATGTGGTGTTGGTGGGAAAGCCGGAAACTTTCTCCTGCAGCCCTGAGATGATCCCACTGTCTTCCAAACTCATCCTTTGGGAGTTCTGAGAGGACCATTATCAAAGTACCAGGTTGCCTGCCTGATACTCGCGGAACACACATCTGACGCACCTCAGCAGAAGAACCATTGCTAGGAGAGTATTAAATCCAGTGTACTCCACATACACAAATGAAATCGGCTCCTCTGTGCAGAACTAAACAGTCCTCATAACAAACAAGGCCAGATGTGGTAGAGTGGCCAAGAAGAGGACTTCTTCTGCACGCTGCTTCTTTTCGGCTTGTGTTTGCTTTATGTTTACAATAATAATAATAAGGGTTTATTTATAACCCTCTTAATACCCAGAGGTTTCTAAGCGGGGATCAAACCTGTGCTTCTCACTGCCCCTGAGCTATCCTCCCGAGACATTTAGAATCAAAAAACTTGTTGTTTTCATTGAAAAGTGTCAGGAAAGAGTTATAACACCACAGAAAGTAACTATTACTAACATACATAGTCATTTTCTGCTGGG
The DNA here is from genome assembly GCF_040938575.1 of Ambystoma mexicanum. NCBI lineage: Eukaryota > Metazoa > Chordata > Amphibia > Caudata > Ambystomatidae > Ambystoma > Ambystoma mexicanum. The sequence continues at coordinate 64,131,292 of NC_090934.1, forward strand.
ATAAAATCTGACCACTTAAATTCAGTGGCAAGCCCAGGCCAAATGACCCTGACCTTTGATAGACCTCAACAGTGTCCGGGCCACTTACTAAGGATGTTTCCAGAAGCAGGGCATTAGACAGTAAATTGAGCCTGGTAAAGTGGACCAACCAGTGCAAGGCAAGTGGAACCACACTCTCTGGAAAGTGCCTCATATGAAAATCAGATACACCCACACAGAATAAGTGTCAAGCGTGGTGCGGAAATAAACTGACTTATTAGAGATAATTGAATGTCAATATCCCAGGGTACACAGCTCCATTACATGTCAGCATTCTATATATCCAGCCTACAGCGCCGCCTAGCTTTTGTGAAGATCCTGTGAAACCAGCCCTACTGTGACAAGACCAGACAGACCAAGAAGAATACAAACCCACGACTACACACTCAACCCGAGAAGATGGAGTAACGAGGCTCAAGCATCGGTATTCAAAAATCACTCGCTGATGGATACAAATCTATGAGCAAGAAGAAGACGCGTGCTAGCCTTGTGAGCAGTCAGATGCTCTTTAAGCCTCAGTAGAACTCGGGAATACAGAGATCCGTTGACCTGACATCACTTATTGGCGGGGAGAGTTTCTGGTGATAGCAGTGGGCGCGCCCTGCCACCAGACACCTACTTTATCCCAACAAAATGCACCCTTGCGTGACTCGCATCGTTAGCTAAGCCACTCATTCACGTAAACTGCGTTCGCCACAAGCTGACCCTAATTAACGTGCTAATTAGATTTTGGTTTACTATAAGCACGTTGCTAGGGAACACGACACTACATCTTATGTGAGAAGCCTGGTGTTTGCTTCTAAGGTGTAAGGACTGGTGCACAAAGCCACAGACACTCACGTTCTTTCTTTATGGCTCAACAATTACCATCACAAGTTCTTGATTTTAGGTTTTTGTGCTGAGGGGCGCGTGCTGATTTCCTGTTTTAGTTCTCAAAGGGGAATTGCAGTGAAATATGTGTTTGCTGGCCTTGGCTCCTGTGCTTGACCACCCACCGTCTCCTTCGACCTTGTGTTTTATTATCCAATCTTGTGTGACCTGGGAAATAAAATCACACATTCATGGAACATTCTGTGGACAAGGATACACAACGCCACCTTGAGGGAGGCAGGGCTTCCTTTGTTTGTGTTTCATGCTTGTGTTTATTTTAGAAAAGTTTTATTATAAATGTAGCTTTGATGGACCACCAGAGGTCCTGTTCAGACTATCCACAACCAAGGCTTTTGGAGGTTTGGGTGACTGCTCCACCGGGAATACGCCAATTGCAGTGCCTAGAGGCCAGACACTGCTTTATGTGGGATGGAAAAATGTATACCCCCTAGCTGTAAGGAATCCAGAGGTCAACCCCAAAGATACTGGGCCTCATTACTGGTTTGATGGTAACCTGCCGCCGCTACTGGCAGGTCGCCGCCGAACTCGTAACTCTGTTCCACCATATGAGATCCCGGTGGCACTGCGACATTACTAGTGTAAGTCCCCATTCCCTATTCCACATTCCCCATTCCCGTGGAGTCCAATATGGGAACAGGGACATGGAAGTACTGTCACGGTTGCCAATGGTGTCAATGCTTCTGTGACAACCCCGCCTTCCAGGGCTGTCGCACCCGGCAGGTCAGACCTGCCGGGTGCATGACCCAGGAAGGCAGAGTTGGACTGAAGCAGTCCGGAAAGGGTGCTAGCACGGTGCAACCGGCACCCTTATTTCCAGACCACACCCTCAGAATGAGGCCCAATGTCTGTAGAATTGGACATTTCACTAGACTTCCAGATCTGGTGATATTGTCCCTCAAACGCCTACTCCACGCACGTCCATATGTCACCATCCTAGCGCTTGGAGCCCGTTAGGGTGTTAAATACACAATCCATATTTCACTCCCACCTCTTTGATCTGTATTCCCAGACATCCTTTGTATTTATTCTTGCATATGAATGTATCTTTTGATGTACCCATGATGCTTTCTCTAAACTCACCCCTGACCTCTCGTTCACAGTGATTGCCTAATTTCTTTTTCCCTATCACACCTTATTTCGCATTCATTGTTGTATTGTCACTCACTGATACCTCTTTCATGGTCACCTCTGGAGTGGGCTTTCTGTATTCACTCCAGGATGTAGTCCCTAGGTATTCCTGATCTCTCGTGGGTTGTCCCTCCAGTACATCTTTAGCCATCACATGCTAGTTTCTCTTCCAGTGCCACCTCTCCCCCACCGCCCCCACCCCAGTATCAAGAGTATGCTTAATCTCCTCACTCAATTTCTCTTCCATAGCCCCCCTGATGCTTCATTTGCTGTCAATCTTCGTCTCTCTCTCCCCGTCACCCCTGGAATTATGTCACATCCGTACAGCTTTCTTCTAAGTTACCTCCTTCGAGAGCTGCACGAGAGCTTTGCGAGAGTTGCGCTTAAAGAGAATCCAGCTTGAATGGGTATTAGTGTTCGAGGTTTTATACGGTGCAAATCTAACTGGGACCCAATGAATCGCTCAGCAAGAAATGCTGGGTTAACAGAGGTCGGTGGAAGAGGAGGTTACGGAGAGGCGTGGATGTCCCAAAGACCAGGGGTGGTGCCTAGTTAGGAATAGCAGGTCCTCTTGGTATCCCCTAAAGAGCAGCGTCCTGAGCTCCTTTCAGGCATGCAGGAACCTTGGTGAGATCCTGAATGCGATTTAGATGTTGTTCAAGAAGGCTGGGGTGGAGCAAGAGGAGGCCTGGTTCCTGGTTTCCACCTTCCGTGCCAGTTTAGTCTCAAGACTTGCAATGGTGTTTATTTTGCATACCTCAAGCAGCAGCATATAATAGGAGTAGTAATACGAATACTAATACTACTACTACTACTGCTAATAATAATAATAATAATAATATTCTCACCATGTAATGGCGGGAACAAAGCATTTTGTTTCGCAGCCTGAGCCCTACCGTGAAGGATTGCAGCCGCCCAGCTGGCATATGTTTAGCAGAGAGGTGCCAGTCTGCTTTGCATGGTTTTCTTGTAAGCCCTGGTCATGCCTTGCCATGACGTCTATTGCTTTGTTTTTGCTGTGCCAGGTGCCAGTCTGCTTTGCATGGTTTTCTTGTAAGCCCTGGTCATGCCTTGCCATGACGTCTATTGCTTTGTTTTTGCTGTGCCAGGTGCCAGTCTGCTTTGCATGGTTTTCTTGTAAGCCCTGGTCATACCTTGCATGACGTCTATTGCTTTGTGTTTGCTGTGCCAGGTTGTGCTTTGCTCTATGTGGTTTCAGTTGTGCCTGCACCCTACACCATCATGCCCCCCCTGCACTTCCTGCTGCAGCACTTTCACAATCTGAATGTTACAAGGCTTAGTAGGACCATTATTGTTGTTTATATCCCCTGCTCCACCCCCAGCCCCCTTTTTGCCTTGTGGCGCCTGGAAACACTGTTTTGTGCCTTCAAATATTAAATACATTAATAAATAAACAAAGTCACTGACTACTCCCACACCATTACACCCAACATCTCTGTCCAATTACATATATGTACCAAAGGAGCTGCCCACACTTGGCAATGGAACACGCTTCCCAACAGACATCAGACATCCGAACCTCTACAAGCAACGTACACACTGCACCTTGTGCCAAGGGATTGTAGCGCCACAGGCTCACGCGTCTCCCACTTTCACACTGTGCCTCTCGGGCGCTCAACGGAGAACGTCTAGAAACTTACCACATGTAGATGAACTTACGAACTTGCATTTTCCCTTGATCCTCACTAACCTCACCCAGATGTGCCGGAGCACCGCTCTCCTAAAGAGACAGATTTTAGCTTCCCACTTGGAATAGCTCAGGCTGCTGAAAAGGAATATTTTAAGGATGGAGGGTATCGGTGACGAAACATAGACCCCAACAGGTGGAGGTGCTTGTTGGGTCGAGACGAGGGCGCATATTCTCATTGGTCTAAATGTCTATTTGCAATGCAATGTTTCTGAGAAATGCACACTGCAGAGATTTCCACTTGGAGGCTTAGGTCACTCACACTGTGGACACTATTTGAGCCTTTGAGGATTCCATAGTTCCCGTTGCTGCCAGAACTTGCACCAAATTCAGCAGGACATCAAGATTTGGAGTTTGGTTCACTCTGTCTTACTCTTTGCTTTCATTCTGACATGGAGGGATGGCAAAGAAGAACGTTGGGTACTGATGGGAGACTGTCCTTTGGGGAAATTGAGATACATATTTCTAGGAGAAGGTGTGAGCTGATTCTCACACTGACAAATGAGCCCCTCTTACTGATCCACAATGTTACCCTCAAGATTCTAAGAAAAACTCAAACACCCATCCGTTCACATTTAGGCACATTAGGTTGGCCAAATTAGAAAGAGATGTGGGTGAAAGGCATCCCACCTCCTTCTTTAGAGATGTCATCCCTTCTAAAATGGACTTAGAAAACAAGAGAATCTTTCCACTTCTTCTCGTGATGTTTGCAAATGCATCCTTTAACCATGACTGCGTCCCGGGCTCCCTAAATGTGGTCACAGTCACCACATTGATAAAGAAAGCTGGCTTAAATCCTAAGGAAGCAACAGTCCTCAGGCCTATCAACAATACCTACTTTTTCCTAAAAACAACAAACAAAATAGCAAAAGCTCAATTTCGAGCATATTTAGACCCCACATCTAAGCTGCACATAGGAAAATCGGGCTTTCAATCAGGCCATATACTAAGACCTACAGACGCACATGCTTGATATTCTGGATGAAGCACAACTGGCAGCTAGTATTACTGGATCTATCAGCAGCCTTTGACCTCCGAAACCACGAGTGCCAGCTAAGCACTCTTACCCTTGTGGGTAATTGTTCATAGAGCACATGCACTGGACATGTTCTTTTCTAAGCAAGTAGAGGTCCACAGTTTGTTGGGGAGATGCAACCTCAGACTCTGCCCCCATATCATGTGGAGTACCCCAGGGTGCATGTACGTCACCGTTGTTGTTTAACATCTATATAAAGCTACTCTATATGTGCAATGTATCAACTATGTGGATGACACACAATTACTACTTGATGTTGACGGAGTCGACTAAACGGAAGCTACTAGCCTCAGGCATATTTCCAAGACCATCAAACACTGGATGTCGACTCATTGGATGTGCCTTAACAGATCAAATTCGGAACTATACATTTTTGGTTCAGCCCAGTATAGAGCCAAACTAGATCTCAGATGCTATAGATTTCACCACTGAGGCCTGCACCATCCAAACACTTGAACAAGTCAAACCTCTCGGTGTTTATTGGGATCCTCACTTGATGCTGGCGCACTTATCAATTACGTGGATAAAAACAGTGAATACTACCTCAGATTTCTTAGGCAAGTTTTTGTCACTGAGAAAAACTGTGTAACTTTAGCCCGTGCCATTATTCTTCCCAGGATTGAATACTGCAACGCACTTCTAGTGGGCACAAGTAAAGGTTGCATTCACAGGCTTCAAGTCGCACCAAATGATGCGCTTCACATGGCAAAAGCTGGCACCGAGGATCCCACATATGCACTGGCTACCAATGGCCGCCTTAGTGTCAATTCTAACAGACTCATGCCTGTACACTAAGGCTCCTACCTACCTTCAGGACAGGTTGGTCAGATATCAGCCTAAGCGGGCCCTTCGATCTAGCAACTCCAGTCTGCTCTACTGCCCTAGAGGCAGATGGTCCAGGGGAGAAGGCAGATCCTTCCCAGTGCAGGAGGCTTCCACTTGGAATACTTTGCTGCTGAATCCATGACAGGAATCCAATCTCTTCTCTCTTTGGAAAGTTTTTTTAATAAACATACTTTTTAGCTATTGCTTTCCACTGGATGACTGCTTTCTGCTGTGATGCGCCTGTTTTATGGGTCAATGTGCATGTTGATGCCTGAAGGCTATGGCACATTGCAAACATGTACATAATTGAATAAATACAATAGGTCAGGCGGAGATTTGGTGAAATGTTATATAGCAAGGTCTTTCTACAGGTACGCCCCTGTCTTAATTTCCTCTCACTTGTTGGCCTGGCCAGCGCTGATGGGCTGAAAGCCTGGTCCCCCACGTATTTCAGTATGTTCAGAAGGACCCTCTTTTCATTCTAATTCTCGTAGGCAAACAAGTGATGGTGAAAAGAAAACAGGACACTTGGACTCTATTCCGAAGGTTGACGGCCGGCATAGCTGGCCCAGTTGGGCTCGGCATGTTCCAGAAAGCTGTTTTTGATGCATCCTATGTTAGTTCAAGGCACAGCTCCACAGGCTGGCATATGGTGTGACCTCAGGCACATCCCTTTATCCCCTTGAACATTTCATATACAGAAATGCATTCATGTTGCAACACCTTAAAACAAACAGTCAATCATGATCCCAAACTTATCAAATGAGCTAAAGATTAGAACCATGGACTCGTCACTCAGGACCAATATTGTTGTTGCCACCCTGTTTCACCCCACGCTGCTCTTCCTCAGGACTCAAGCAAAGTTACCCTATTCGGCACCTTTTTCAACTGTCACAGCATCCTTGGGGCAGCTTTGTCTTGCAATGGAACACCAGTGAATTCTACATGAATAAAGGTGTTTACTTACATAAGAAACATGCTTCAAAACAGGCAGCAGATGTGTCAGCAAAACATGGACTAATGTTGAGGGAGTGGGGTGGGGGGTGGTGCGCCTGCAGAGGTGTGGCAAGAGGGGAATCTATCTGTAGGACAGCGGGAAAGCACTCTGCCAATTCCAGAGCACAGAACCATTGCTCTATGCCCTCGGTGCCAGTATCTGGGCCAGCTAGAGGCTGCTACCAGGCTGCTACCAGGAATCTCAAGGTAGTACACAAGCACAAACATCAGCAACCACAGGTATCTGCCTAAACTGCAGTCTCTGGGCCAGCTAGAGGCTGCTACCAAGCTGCTACCAGGAATTTCAAGGTAGTACACAAGCACAAACATCAGCAACCACAGGTATTTGCCTAAACAACAGTCTCTGGGCCAGCAAGAGGCTGCTACCAGACTGCAACCAGGCAGGAAACTGAAGGTAGTACACAAGCACAAACATCAGCAACCACAGGTATCTGCCTAAACAGCAGTCTCTGGGCCAGCTAGAGGCTTCTACAAGACTGCTACCAGGAATCAGAAGGTAGTACACGAGCACAAACATCAGCAACCACAGGTATCTGCCTAAACAGCAGTCTTTGGGCCAGCTAGAGGCTGCTACCAGGCAGGAGACTGAAGGCCAGCCCAGCAGGCATGGTCTGGATTAAGAGAACGGTGGTGCATACAGCATGGAATTTAAGTGTCCACTCAGGAATCAGAAATAGATCCGGGTAATATGCAATGTGTCCCAGCCATTATCAGGGGTGTGCAATGGACCGAGAAACAAAAGTGCAGCAATTCCCATGGGTGAGAAAAGGACCAGTCAAAAGCTATGCATGAGACTATCAGTGAAGGGTAATTGACTGATGAGCTGAAGTGCACAGCACTCCCACAGGTTTACAATGGACCGAGGAGCTAAGATGCACAGCACTCACCTGTGTGTAATTAACAAAGGAGCTATAGTGCAAAGCACTGACATAGGTGTGCAGTGGACCAAGGAGACCAAGTGCAAATCACTCCCAGAGGTGTGCAATGGGCCATGGTACTAAAGTCTACAGCACTCGCACAGGTGTGCAATGGACCAAGGTGCTTTAGTGCAAACCACTTCAAGAGGTGTGAAATAGAGGAAGGCACTGGAGTGCACCTTACACCCAGAGGTGCATGACAGAGCAAGGCACTGAAGTGCTTTCCACTCCCAGAGACGTGCAATAGAGGAAGACACTGAAGTGCACCTTACACCCAGAGGTGCGTGACAGAGCAAGGCCCTAAAGTGCTTTCCACTTCTAGAGGTGTGCAATAGAGGAAGGCAGTGAAGTGCACCTTACTCCCACAGGTGCGTGATAGAGCAAGGCACTGAAGTGCTTTCCAGTCCCAGAGGTGTGCAATAGAGGAAGGCACTGAAGTGCACCTTACTTCCACAGGTGCGTGATAGAGCAAGGCACTGAAGTGCATCTTACTCCCAGAGGTGCGCGATAGAGCAGGGTACTGAAGTGCACATCACTCCAGAGGGGTTTAATGAATCAGGGCACTGACGTTCACATCACTCCCAGAGGTGTGCGATAGAGCAGGGCACTGACGGAATATCACTCCCAGAGGGGTTTAGTTTAGTTTAGTTTTGCAATTGAGCAAGGCACTGAAGTGCACCTTGCTCTCAGAGGTGTACAATTTACCAAGCAGCGGAAGGGCACTCCACTCTCAGAGGTGTGCAACGGACCAAGGGGCTGAAGTGCTCATCACCACCAGAGGTGTGCTATATAGCAAGGCACTGAAGTGCTTACCACTCCCAGCGGTGTGCAAAAGGAGAAAGGCACTGAATTGCATCTTACTCCCAGAGATGTTCGATAGAGCAAGGCACTGAAATGCACCTTACTCCCAGAAGTGTACGATAGAGCAAGGCACTGAAGTCCATCTTACTCCCAGACGTGTGTGATAGAGCAAGACACTGAAGTGCACCTTACTTCCCGAAGTGTGCGATAGAGCAAGGCACTGAAGTGCACCTTACTCCCAGAAGTGTGCGATAGAGCAATGCGCTGAAGTGCACCTTACTCCCAGAAGTGTGCGATAGAGCAAGGCGCTGAAGTGCACCTTACTCCCAGAAGTGTGCGATAGAGCAATGTGACCTTACTCCCCGAAGTGTGCGATAGAGCAAGGCACTAAAGTGCACCTTACTCCCAGAAGTGTGCGATAGAGCAAGGCGCTGAAGTGCACCTTACTCCCAGAGGTGTGCGATAGAGCAAGGCGCTGAAGTGCACCTTACTCCCAGAAGTGTGCGATAGAGCAAGGCGCTGAAGTGCACCTTACTCCCAGAAGTGTGCGATAGAGCAATGAGCTGAAGTGCACCTTACTCGGAGAAGTGTGCGATAGAGCACAGCACTGAAGTGCGTCTTACTCCCAGAAGTGTGCGATAGAGCAAGGCGCTGAAGTGCACCTTACTCCCAGAAGTGTGCGATAGAGCAAGGCGCTGAAGTGCACCTTACTCCCAGAAGTGTGCGATAGAGCAATGTGCTGAAGTGCACTACTCGGAGAAGTGTGCGATAGAGCACGGCACTGAAGTGCACCTTACTCCCAGAGGTACGGGATAGAGCACGGTAAAGAAGTGGACATCACTCACAGACGTGTGCAATGGACCAAGGAGCTGAGGTGTTCGCCACTCCCAGAAGTGTGCAATGCATCAGCGGGCATCAAAGGCCTACCAAAGATGCAGGGGGCTGCACTTAGATCCAGCCCTAGTAACCTGCATAGCAACAAAGGCTCCCAGAGTGGACAGCCCGCTATCCTGTGTGAAAGCATACACCCTTGTAACTGGGTAGCAGGACAGCAGTCAACCTGGGGCAAACACATGTCACCCATGCAGCTGGAACACGTAATACAAGCGCAACAGCCCCAATCTCGGGACTGCATCCATGCATGTGGGTTGAGTAGACCCACACAGTGTGGATGAAGCACAGTACCCATGCATGTGGATTGAGTAAAACCACACAGTGTGGATGAAGCACAGTACCCATGCATGTGGATTGAGTAGACCCACACAGTGTGGATGAAGCACAGTACCCATGCATGTGGATTGAGTAGACTCACACAGTGTGGATGAAGCACAGTACCCCTGCATGTGGATTGAGTAGACCCACACAGTGTGGATGAAGCACAGTACCCATGCATGTGGATTGAGTAGACCCACACAGTGTGGATGAAGCACAGTACCCCTGCATGTGGATTGAGTAGACCCACACAGTGTGGATGAAGCACAGTACCCATGCATGTGGGTTGAGTAGACCCACACAGTGTGGATGAAGCACAGTACCCATGCATGTGGATTGAGTAGACCCACACAGTGTGGATGAAGCACAGTACCCATGCATGTGGATTGAGTAGACTCACACAGTGTGGATGAAGCACAGTACCCATGCATGTGGGTTGAGTAGACCCACACAGTGTGGATGAAGCACAGTACCCATGCATGTGGGTTGAGCAGACCCACACAGAGAAACATGCCCGCTGTGGATGAAGCACAGTACCCCTGAATGTGGATTGAGTAGACTCACACAGTGTGGATGAAGCACAGTACCCATGCATGTGGATTGAGTAGACTCACACAGTGTGGATGAAGCACAGTACCCCTGCATGTGGATTGAGTAGACCCACACAGTGTGGATGAAGCATATTGCCCATGCATGTGGGTTGAGTAGACCCACACAGAGAAACATGCCCGCTGTGGATGAAGCACAGTACCCATGCATGTGGGCTACGTAGACCCACACACAGTGTAGATGAAGCATATTACCCATGCATGTGGGTTGATTAGACCCACACAGAGCAACATGCTCCCGGTGGATGAAGCACAGTGCCCATGCATGTGGGTTGAGCAGACCCACACAGAGCAACATGCTCCCTGTGGATGAAGCACAGTACCCGTGCATGTGGGTTGAGCAGACCCACACATAGCAACATGCTCCCTGTGGATGAAGCACAGTACCCGTGCATGTGGGTTGAGCAGACCCACACAGAGCAACATGCTCCCTGTGGATGAAGCACAGTACCCGTGCATGTGGGTTGAGCAGACCCACACAGAGCAACATGCTCCCTGTGGATGAAGCACAGTACCCGTGCATGTGGGTTGAGCAGACCCACACAGAGCAACATGCTCCCTGTGGATGAAGCACAGGACCTATGCATGTGGGTTTAGTAGGTCCATACAGTGTGGATGAAACACATTACCCATGCATGTGGGCTGTGTGGACACACAAAGAGCAACATGTACCCTGTGGATGAAGCACAGTGTCCATTCATGTGGGTTGAGTAAACCCACACAGAAAAACATGCCCCCTGTGGATGAAGCAGAGTACCCATGCACGTGATCAAGTGGCTGAATCGTGCCACCCATGTAGCTGAACTGCACATGTCCATGCTGGACATATTGCGTGCAGAGGCTGAAGCATGCCACTTATGCAGCTGGGCCTGCAGCACTAAACCACGCGCCCCGCCCTCATGAGGGACACACGCATTTGCAGTAGAGCAAGGCAGACTCCTAGCAAGGCGGCAATGCAGACTCCTAGGCAAGAATGAGTGCCACGCCCCCACCCTGCAACTGTTTGGTACAATCACCCCATGTAGAGCAGACAGGCACCACCCTTGAGGCATGTTACCATAGGACGTATGTCAGTTGATCAGCCACACATGTCCATGGCACTCACTCCATGCCTTGAAGAGCAGCTCTGAAGACATACAGCAACATGCCATTAATACCATAATTATATGCATTTTGAAAGAATCGTGCAAACATGTTGAAACGATCACATGCAGTAATTAGTACACACCAAGGCAGACGTGTGTCACCAAAGCAAGCGACACAAGAAAGTTTTTAGTATTTTCTGGGGGGAAAGGTTGGGACCAAGTGGACTAATACAGGTAGATTTTCTTGCCTCTTCATTGTGCCCTGATACCCCCGGGTCTGGCGCACATTATAAATAAATAAACAAACAAACATATATAGTCACATTATATGACCTTGCATTCTGTCTGCAGGCATTGTTTGGGATCTTACAGAATATTGTGCCTGTTGGGTTTCTATCGAATTATACTCCCCCTGCTTCACAGCTGGTGCTCTGGGATGTTGAAGAAAATAGTGTGAACTTTCTGGAACAGTCCAGAGTTTGGGGAGACATGGTGGTCGTTAATGAGCTGGCCACAATGGGACGAGCCTCTGGGGATCTAAGCCTCATTGCCTGCCCCGCGTGATTGGATTGAGTGCCAGGGAGGTGGTGGGCAGCCTTTGATCTGTCGGATATGCTACGTCACAAAGCCTCTATGGTGCGCCAATCACTACAGTATAAGGGGCCTTGTGGTGCCGTAACCTTGTACAAGGATCTGGAGTATTGTGTCTCTGCTTGAGGTAACCAGACCCTATTCTATGGAAGCCAAGCAAAGCAAAAAGGGCAAGAGTGAGGAGTAAGGAGAAGCGGGACTAGGGAAGGGGTGCACAGAAAAAAAACCTGTTTGGAGGATGGAATGGCGCCGCGGTAAAGGGAATGTGAAGTTCTAGCTAGAGGCGTGTGTAAGGGCGGAGAGTGGATGAAACGGGAGTCTGGTCAGGACAGAGGCGAGGTCTTGCACTATTCAGGCATTGCCTTAGAACCTGGGACCGGAAGTGCTAGAATCAGTGGAAGATGAGTCATGTGATGGCCCAGAGATGTGCTCAGAAAGCCTTTGAAGTGTGGAGACCAGAATTGTCAGATAGAACTTTCTAGGCAGGCACTGCAAAGGGATATGATCTGAGCCTTCCAGCTCCGCTGCCCGAAGTAACGGAGCTGAGCATTGATAACCTGGGTTGTGGTGCTAATCTTACCATACAAAAACACTAGTGCTAGCCACTGGCACCACACACATCATTATATATGTACAGGTATGCCCAGCATCACATGGCCCAGATACTGGGCCACCTACACAAGTCCATGACTGCAGGCTGTCACTCTCCCGTACTCGTGGGATTGCAGGAAACCTGCCTGGGTCCTCACCACCATTCATCAGAGTCACAAAAAGGCCTGCAAAGCCGCACCTGGGGAGGCCCAGGGACCACATCGGCCCAGTCCATAGTCTAGGGGCATCTGTGATGGCATCCTGATGAAAGGCATCTTACTTCCCCTCCCTCGTAGGGGCCGATGTGAGCACGCTACCGGTGGCAGGTTCCCCGAGCTACAGGACTGGGAAGGCGCCCAAAACCCCCACAAGAGCAGCCACCCATCCCCTTTCCACTAGGGGCTGATCCCTGGATCCCCTGTCCCGGCAGGACAGCCACTCCGCCCCTTTCCTGGTTGCTTGGGCTGTCTTTCCCCCATCTGTCCACATATTATAACATATTCTGCGGGCCCAGTTGGAGTTGGGCCCGTGACCGACGGGGGCACCCCAGCTGCGCGGCTCGCATGGGGGAAGATGACAGCTAACCTCTTCATTGGCAGGGGACCACTCAGGGCAGGCGGATGGCACCGGCAGGGAGCACACACGCACATGTTTTCTCATGCGGCGACAGCCGCGCTCATCCCTGATGTGCAGCGCTTTGAGATTTCTTTTTCTTCACTGCCACGGGCCCGGGTTGTTTAGGCCATGCCCCTTCCCTTTGTCTTGTTCGGGCTCGATGGAGGGGACCCGCAGCGCTCTGGTGCGCTGCCAGCGGGCATATTGGGGGAGGGGCAGCTCCTCCCTCCATGCAGCTGACGCCAACCCCCATCCACCCAGGGGGGACAGCGGCTCCTCCTCATTGCCTTTGCGGGCCCAGATGGGTTAAGGCTCACATCATAGTTTTTTTTTTCTTTGCTCCGCTCCGGAGCACATCTCCTTAGTGGCGGGCTCATGTGGTGATGGGTCCGCCTCCTGTTGGGGGCCACCTCAGCTGTTGGGCGGCCCCTGCACCACCTCTGTGCCACGGCCGATGCCGTTCCTCTGTCGGGGCCGCCTCAGCTGTTCGGCGGCCCCTCATTTCACTCTCCCTCCTCCGCGGCGGCCTCTGCCAGCATGCGCCGCGGCCACTTCGCGGGGGAGGAGCAGCCCCCCTCACCATTGCGGCGCATGCCGCTCATCTCTTCTTGTGGCCGCAGCCGCCAACCCACTCTCGTGTACGGCGGCCGAGGCCACGGGCAGCTCCCCGTCAGATGCGGGAGGGGCAGCGCACGCGGCCACCAACGTGCGGCTGAGACGTCGCAGATTCCTTCCCCTCCACACGGGTGGGGAGTGGCCCCCTCCTCGATGCCTTTGCGGGCCCAGTTGGAATTGGGCCTGCACCGTTGTTTTTCTTTTGCGGCGATGTTGGCCACTCCTTGTTTCCACGGCTCGCGGATGGGGGAGGGGCGCTGCCTCCCCTTATTGCAGCCGATACCACTTCTTTTTGCATGCGGCCAGCACCGCACACCGAACCGGGGGCACCAGGCGGCCTGGGTACACGCATCCTGGGCCCTGGGCCACCCCCAGGTCCTCCATACCTCTAGCGGCCGACGCCGCTGTGGGCTCCAGCCCTCGTCGCCATTGTTGGGGGTTGCTCCGGATCACCGGGCAGCCCCATACTCATGTCGGGGTAACACCCGACGGACACACACAGGTGCGGCGCTCGTGCCGCCTACACATGGGTGGGGATCATCCCACCCTCTCCGGTCCACCGGAGCTCCGCACACGTGGCCGGGGTCACCCGGCTCACCGCGGCCCCGCCTCTGGGGGCACCTAGGCCGAGATCGTATCCCCAACCCGCCTCACATGGTTGGGGGACCCACAAGGACGGCAGGGGCACCGTCCAGACGGCATTGCCCGGCAGGGCCACCATCCTCATGCTGGGCCAAGTCCGTGGGCCCAGCACCGGCAGCGCAGCACCAGACTGGTGCAACAAGAACGACGCTGGAGCCAGAATGGGAGTGACTGGCGAACCGGAAGTGGCTCGCCTCTTTTATTATGTTGGTCACGTGGCTAATGCCATTACAACATCCTGAGAGCTACTATGCTCCCAGAGGTTTACACTGCAACACCCAAGTAGCAGAATTCATCGGTGCCCTTATATGTAGCTCCTCTTGGAACCAATAACCTGGAAAAGCACCCCAACACAGGACTCCATGCTCACTTCACCTGTGCACGAACCCTGCTGTTGCAAGAGTCACATCTGGGACACGTTTTTAGGGACTGTATCCATCGTTGAAGACGAAGGAACACTTCTGGATGGATGTGTAGTGAGGAAGAGTTGGACTCAGGAGCTCACAGCTCTGGCAGTAAATGCATCGCTATGGCAGCCAAGCACTATTGCACGTTTTCACCATTATCCGTCGCGATCCCAAGGTGGCCATTGTCAAGATGGCACCACCACCTCGTCCATGAACATGCGCTTGGTTGCAATTACACGGGACTAGGAAAGATAGTGAAGCAAACCAGTCATCAGACAATTCACGATACCCTGGCAAAAATAACACACCCATCATTGCGACTTGTGGGCAATCTGTCTGGCAGACAACAGACCCCATGAACTAATATCCCTGGACAAAATATATTAAGCGACAATCAAAATTCATATCAAATTGCCCTGGACGGGCGTATTAATGTTTCCAATCACTTGTAACTGGTTACATCCCTCTCTTCTTTATTTCCATCCAATTCTTTTTCTTTCGTTTAATTTCCACCTTAGATATGTTAACACTTATCATCAACCACCTTTTGCGAGGCAATCTTGTTTTTGTTGTTGATTGGTTTTTGCCCCCTCTATAGACTGAAGTAGATCAGGCTTATTTGTACCGAACACTGTGGACAAATGATTATTTATTCATTTGCAGATGTGTGCACGTGTATACATTCCACTAGAGATCTTACTTTACTTAAAATATATATGTGCCTGTACTGTTTCATTTCACGTTTGTTTGTCCTCTAATAAATATACTTTTATGTTTATGACTTCAAGACTTAGGGTCTACACAAGAGCTAAGATTTAGAGCACTGGCTAAAATGTACGGATCCGAAACTATTTATGAGGAGTATCCCACTATCTACCACTATTTATTCTTATTGATTGTTTCCAGTACATGGTGGTTACGAGTGCAGGCAAGCGGACCAATAACGATGGGATAACAAACTGAAACAACCTATTCATGATGACCACAGACTATACTCAGAATCTGTCTGTATGCGCTGTGTCCCAGGCGTAGACTTCCCGTTTTGATGTTAATCAGTGTGTAGTTACTTGAAAGGCTTTTGCCTTTGATTGTTCAAATCCTTCAAGTTTCTATAGTCTCCAGGCAGACCCGTGTCATTTATCCCCAAACCACGTCCAATGCCTATAGGCACACCAACACACCGCTTTAAGCCTTCACCAGTCAAATAGTGCGAGTCTGCAGTGCCGACGGTAGGGACACCGTGGAGGAGCACATGGAGTATGTCTACTAGAATACCTTAAAAGTCAAGGACAGTGTTGCGGCCATTAGCCCCTATGAATAAGAGCTTCCACCCCCACTTAGTAGCTACTTAACTTAAACTTCCAGTCTATCTGCAGGTCAGTAATGACTCCAGCACTGGAACATTGAGTATGGGGTAGCACCTAATAAAAAAAGAACATATTGGCCTATTTGCCGAAGATGTGGCAAACATTGTTAATACCGCATTTCAAAGAGGTATTTGCTCAGCCCATTTGAAAGAGGCTCAAGTCTCACCACTGCTAAAAAAGGCCCACCTGGATCCAGTTGATCTAATAAACTTTAGCAACATATCCAATGTTCCATTTTTGAGTAAAAGTATGGAAAAAAGAATCACTTCTGAACTGTCATACTTCCTGGTAAAATGGTGCTTTTTATCTAGTGTACCATTGGGGTTCCACCCTATGCATACGCCTGAAACTACTGTGCTCTGCATTTGGGGGAAACTCTTGGAACTCATTCCCGCAACTTTGATTTGACTAGATCTCCCGGCAGCGTTTGACACAGTGAATCACAAAATCTTAATTCAATGCTTAAATCCGGGGATGAATATCACAGATTCACTGCTATGACGGGTGAGATCTTCTTTGAAAGACAGGAATCGGCGAGTAAACATTGGAAACTTTGTTTCTGCGCATCACGTCTTTTCCTGTGGAGTACCCCAGGGCTCTCCTTTGTTCCCCTTGCTTTTCAATGTGTACTTGTTCCCTTTGGCCCCGGTGATTGTCATCTACATGCAGCAGACGCATTCTGATGGACCTCCATGGCGCTCCTAGCATAGGCAGGAAGTAACAGATAGGTTAGGAGCCATACCAGCCCTGGATGCAGGATAACAGTCTCTCATTAAAGGGAGACAAGACAGAGGTCCTCCTGCAAGGCGGCAACATGTAATCAGTTGTGCCATTTCCATGGCCTAAATATTTCAGAGTCCACCAACTCCAGTAAAGGTGGATTGGCATGTAGGTGTGCTGTTTGATAGTGAGTTGACTTTTGCATCACAGGTGGATGTGGTAGTTAAAGCAACCCACTGTCATCTATATAACATCAACAGGTGCAGGCATCTGCCCGACATAGATCACCTGAACGTTCTAGTCCGCGCAGTGGCTCTTTCCAGAGTGCTGTGCTGCTTGCCAATTTATCTAGGCATCTCAAAGTAACTATTTTTTAAATAATGTTCACAATTTGTGACATGTGCAAATATGAACACATTTCCCAGGCAAGGCAAGAGTGTGGCTGGCAACAGATTGAGGAATAGGGCCTAGAAATGGTCCCTCACTCAAATCGTGAAAATAGTGAACAGAATTGCACCGGATTATCTATTGTGGTGGGCCAGCATAAGGACGCGGACACTGTAAGGACATTTTACCAAGTGTTTTACCAAAGAATAGTATAAGGACTATCTTTCCCTATCAATATGGGATGTTCCCTGCCTACTTTACTAACTAAGGGGGCTTGTCAGTCATGAGTAATGCTGTTCAAATGTAACCTGGCTGACCATAAGACTATAATAACCAACTAAGGTCAGGAGAATGACTCCATTCTCCTGAATGCTGCGTCTTGGCCCAGATGCTGTCTGGATTTTGATGGTCTACTTGGTAGATCATACGTAACAGACTCTTGTGACTTGTTGAATTCATTTCTGTAACTCCCCCAGGGGACTGTCTGTTTCTCCTTCCCCTCTCTTAGGTAGTCTATTGGTCCTAGCAAGATTCCTTCCCCCAGTCTTAGAGGACTCAACTATCCTTCTTGATTGTTGATTGATTCACAAATACTCACCATCCCACGTGTTGGGTAATCTTTCCCTTTTCCCACTGTAATAGAGTTCCAGTTCAATTTTTCTCACTCGCCATGATTTTGATACTTCTCTGTATCCCATTGACACAGTTTTGACTTATCAATTGGTTTCCCACTCTTCTTTCGTGGGTACTGGGATGAGTATCTCTCCATTTACAATAACTCCCACTCGGTGTTCTGATAGACCCTACCCCTTATTACCTTCTGTACTGTACGGTAACATCTCTGGTAGCTATAGGGGTATTTTTTCTTCTTCTGGGCTGATCTGCAATTTACTCTCCGTGATGTCTGCTTCGGTGACGCATCAGATCTGTTTGGGAATTGCTTTCTCCCAAAGGTGTTGTTGGCGTCATTGCACTGACTGGCTGCCCAACATGGTTCTCGTGTGGTCACACCACCACCAAACTCTCTACGCAAGGGCCGTTGGACTTCTCTCCTCACAAGCTGGCCTCCTAGCATTCCTCTCAGCGTCTCCCGCTCCGATGTCTCAAGGGTGTTTTGAATTACGCAGGCTCTGTGCTTCATGCCATCTCTGCCCCCTTCAGCCATATCAAGCATAGGGGGCTTCCCACATCTCTCTCAGCTCTCTGCTCTCCCTCGCACTGGTGAGCTGTCTCTTTTCAACCTCCTCAACAGAGTCACTTGAGAGGTCTCAATAAAAGGGACAGCTTCTATTTCATCTTGACAATTATATTGGTTCATTATGTCCTTGTTTAAATCATGGAACGTATAATGTCCTGGTGGTACAGGCGAAGCCATACAAGCCATCGCGTGGGGGGCATTAGGAAGTTCCTCATAGGAACGTGAGTCTTTGTTACAAAAGGGGAATCTCTCCCAGTAAGGTCCCACATGCCTCGACCCATAGGGAGGGTGTTACGGAGCAGGCTCACCTCCCTAGCCACACAGGAGAGTGGGGAGTGCACCCCCTTGAGGAGAAGGAACACATACCCCCGAGTCATCACACTATCCTATATGTCGAAAGCTTATCAACCAACTCGTTCACTCAGATATAGTGCTATACATGTGCTTGTGGTAGGAAAAAACAACCCTGTGTGGCAAGTGTTTGGCAGTCCTCAGTTGCAGTTTGTAGAATAAGCAATTGACATTAGAAACAGTACTACTAAACAAAATAGCTTCAAACATTGTCTGAAACAATATTTCAGGTCCCTTAAAGTACCATGAACATTGAATCCTGTCCGGTAATGTATTGTTTGATCTTGCTGTGGTTTTAATGTTCTTTATATTGTTTTTAATTCATATTTTGTTTTAATGTGGCACCTTGAAACCAGTTGTACTGGTAATTGAGTTTGCACTTGATAAATAAACTACTGCTCCTTATGTGCTTGGTATAGAAATTCCATTATCAGGATTTCAGTGGGTGACAATGGTGTAATTTTTTTTTTTTTTATAGAAGGGTCTGGCAGCAGAGTTGCAATTGTAAATACTAATAACAAGTCACTATTTCTGTTCTCAAATGAGTGTTTAGAGCCACCAACAAATTGGGAGTCAGCATCTGAGTTTCCTCTTACAATACTCACCTGAAGTCCTCTTTCCATTAAAGGTGTGTATAGCTCAATGTTCAACAAAAGACAGTGTGTTATGCAAGTAACTAAACTGGCCTCATGGAGGCACCCCAATAGTTGCCATAAGTAAATCCTGCTAAAGTACAAAACTGCAACATAGAACAATCCTATAGATGCCATCACCACACTGATTAAATAGACTTATCCTCAACACACTGATTAAATAGACTTATCCTCAACACACTGATTGAATAGACTTATCCTCAACACACTGATTAAATAGACATATCCTCAACACTCTGATTAAATAGACTTATCCTCAACACACTGATTAAATAGACTTATCCTCAACACACTGATTGAATAGACTTATCCTCAACACACTGATTAAATAGACATATCCTCAACACTCTGATTAAATAGACTTATCCTCAACACACTGATTAAAAAGACTTATCCTCAACACACTGATTGAATAGACTTTATATATATATATATATATATATATATATATATATATATATAGGTTCCATTCTAATTGTTATACAATTGGGTACATTGAGACTATAGATTAATTAAACTGATTATTTGACATCTTGTAAAGTGTGTATGGGAACGAGGGGCCTCCAGGCCCCCTCGCGCCGTACACTCCTCAGTATGAGACTTGGACAACGTGCCTCCGGTAGTGGGGTTGCCCCTTGACCTTATGTAAAGTTAACCACGGTTGACTGCTACATTGATGGGACTACTGAGCAGGACGCGGGGCATCCATCTTTTGTGCTCCCTTTCGACTCCATCTTGGGTAAACAGGCCTCACTGCGATAGTACATCAAGGCTCAGCTCCCCTTCCACTGCAATAGCCAAGGACAGAGACACACACACAAGGCGCGCAGGCAGCTGGCTGGCCCCCACCCTTGCACTCCCCCTGCAAAGGAAAGCTCTGCACTCCCATTCTCACGCTGAAGCTGGAGAAAGTTGCAACAACCAATATGATACAATTTTCTTCCTCTGAGATCACTGTTAGCATGAGAACCAGCATGTGAACCAGGATGAGCTAAGCACTTTCTGCTCGTTCGTCCCCATAAACATGCAAGCCACCCACCCCCATTTAGAGTAATTTATTGCCATCCTGACCCTGCGCTCCCTGTAAGGTATTTCTTTCAAGTGCCAGACCCTCGCCTGCGCTGCGAAACCCACCCAACACACCCACTACTAACCTTAAGCACCTTGCCACAATATATGTTTTTACTTATACTAATAGGTCTAAAGCTTAGGAGATAAGTGAAACACAGCTTGACTCTTTTTACATGCACAATAAAAGTCAAGGCCTCCAATTAAAGCCACGAATGACCCAATTGTACTGACAATAAATACTATGTGTGATTTGTGTAGAAATATGAAAAGAAGTATAAAATGTTTAGATAATGTGTTATTTAGTGTTTTACAAATGCAACATATTAGCTTAGGTAGTGACCACAGTGACCGGTCCCTGACCTGCATGGAGCACAAGATGTTTGACGTCCGTCATCTCGTCAGCCACTCAGCCAATCAGAAGGAAGAGATGCCACCCACACCTACAGCACCACACTGCCTGGCCAATCGGGTCCATTTAGTATTTTGTTTTAGAGTTACTTTAATTGATATATATATATGAGTGATGATGTAAATGGTTTGGAGGTTTTTTTTGGGTTATTTCCTAGCTGGAGAAATAAACCATCCTTTGAACTCTTGCAGCCGGTTCTCAGTGCCTCATTCCCCGACAGGGGTTGTGTTGGTTATTTTATTTTCTCTTACACGTAGTAAGCCGGGGAGAGGCACCTATAACTGTGTGTGCAATTTTCAGGACACATGGAACTTTGGATAGTGTTTTTCTTTTAATGTTGCTTACAGTTTTATGATGTTTTAATGGCACATTGTATATACATGTATGAACATAGTTCAGAAAAAGCTCTATGTTTCATGTGTGTCTGCTTGACATGTATAATGGAAGACGGAATCGAATGGCTCCCTTCTCACGGGAGTCGGAAGTGTAATCTATTATCTAAATCAGATTAACCATACTTTAGAAAAGCAGATAAAATACCAAAAATCACACAGAACCTTTGCTAGGTCCAATTAAAACAAGTATGTCAAAAAACACCAAATGAGTAATCCATCGGACTATTTTAAGGAACAACTGCAAGACGTGCACATTTTCACTACAGCGCACAGTTCTGAGCTCAAAGTTGCCAGACCTTCACAGTCGGTAGCCAGACCACTTTGGAAACAGACTATTCAATTAAAACCTTTGTATGTAGTGGGCGCAAAACGATGTTAAGGAGATTAGCAACAACTAGGAGGATTTTGGGTTCGGTGGAAGCGACTCACAGTTGTGGGGGTCAAATTCACCATTGTCTTTCCGTTTCTTAGGCTAAAACTTGAATTGTCTGCTGCATGTTTGCCCCGTATTAGTACAATATTAACCATGACCAGATACAAGATGTAAGCATTTATTATTACGCGCAGAATTTGGTGAAATTTTTAATTGATTAAATGTGATACAGAAAACATTTCAGATACATTATTCCGTCTCTATGGTATTTGTCAAAGAGTCTGTCATGAACTTTAACAATGTTTCTCAAACTCATCGCTCGATCTTCCTTTTTTTGGATGAGAACATTGTTAATTATTGCCTCAATCAACTAAGTTCATTTGCAAAAAAAAACAATAAACCCAAATTGTCTGTACTTTTGGCAGACATATCAAAGAATGTTGGCGCCCAGATATTAACTGAATTCTGCCCTTAAGCTGGTGATTGGCATTTTAGATACAGAAATTCACAGGTTGGGGGGCTTACTTTAAAATGCTTAAGATTATTCTTAGATGGTCAGACATTGGTTGCAACCACAATTATGGGACTGGTAGATGCAAATGTATTTGGTGAAGCTTATAAGCTTATAGTGGATCCCATCTGATAGGCAGACTTCAGACCTGCCAAGGAAACAGAAATGACCCTACACAACATTAGAAAGACCTCCTAAAGCCTCTGGATGGAAACCTTCCAGCAGGCCCGATTCTTCTAGACGTAACAGCTGCTTCTGATACTGTGGACCCCGGGGCCCTTATAAACCGCTGAAATAACGTACAGGGAGGGGTCAAGCATCCAGCTCTCATCTAGAAGAAGTTTGGTGTTTCCAGATATCAATCTGACAACATGTGTCTAAACTCCATCCCCGTCCTTATAGGGTCCCAAAAGGCTCAGGTCTTTCGAGGTAATTTGGTTAAAATATAAATGAGTCTGTTCACGGATTCGCTGAATGCCTTTGAGTTCTCGGTACATCTTCGCCCAAGTGATCTGCAGATCCCAATTAACCTCAAATAAGAAAAAAACAAGCAACACAACATCTTGCGAGACTTGCTTCAAACCCAAGCGAGGTTGCCTGATGATGTTCTGATGGGAAAACTAGAGCAAAACTAAAATCTAGATCGGTGGCCCACCCAAAATCACACACCTGCCTTTTATCTAGTGATCCACCATGGGAAGCTCCAACCTGGGGGCAGGTTAGAGGTAAAGTTCACTATAAGGCCAAACGTGAATGCATTATTCAGGAGGACATTACCAACTCTACAAGCGTGGCATTAACATCCATGTCTGAAGTTCCCCCACAAAGAAGAGATACCGTGTGGGCTCCTCCAACCCAGCCTCCAAGTCTGTACCTGTGCGGGCTCTAAATGCACCACAATGCACTTGCAGCGGGTCCAGAAGCCTGCAGCCCAGGTTGGTCTTGGACCTCAAAAGAAGAGGTAACGTCTATGATCGGTTGACATGCCTCCACTGGCTGCCTCTTGAGCAAAGAGTGGAGTTTAAGCTCTTATGTTGGTCCACTGGGCGACCTGGTTCAGGGGACCACCAAACTAGCTGACAGAGGAACTTTCAGGAATGTCAACACCCACCTCCCGCGCTTGCCCAGCGACAAGCAGAAGCACAGAGCATGCACGAGGAATGGTGTGGACAACTGAAAAACATAGATTAAGCCACTTCTGAACCGCCGCCCCCAGGAAGGAGCTGCAACCGTTCTCTTCCTGAAGGCCTAGGAGAGTGGGCAAAGCTGCATGCGAAGTCAATCGAATTCACCACACGCTCTAAACAGGCCTTCAGGGTCCACCTGGCCGCACTCAGTTAAACTCTCAAAACCCCAGTCCTCACACCACCAGGCCAACTGACACTCTCTGGCGTCTGGGGATGGCACCGTTAAAGGTCACACAATGCAGGTTTGCCTAGCGCCTTGTCATGTACAGGGGCTCCCACCAGGGTCGCTGGAAATTTCTCCCCTCCATAGGAGCTAGGATTGTGGAGACCCACTTATGAACTTAAAGCAGTGGTCTTCAAACTTTTTTGGCTCGGGCCCCCCCTGAGCCAAGTGTGGACAGGCCGGGCCCCCCTAAAAGTGCCGGATGGACAGTATGTAGAAATCGCTATGAACTTTTGCGTGCCGTCACTGCACCCTACTCCCAGTACAGACCCTGAGCTCTCCCCCACCCCACTCTCACCACTTTCCCAGTGCTGCCGCCCTTCCTGCTCACACCACAGTCCCATAACACAAACATAAACACACACATACACATTTAAATAAAAAATAAATCACCATAAACTTACCTTCTGCAGGGGCCTGCGCATGGTTGCTAAAATGCCCCGCTCCAGGTTTCTCTGCCCGTATGTGCGAGGAGGTGCAGGAGCACCCCCTCACACATACATACATGCAGTGCCCCAGCCAGCATTTCCAATGAGCTATGCAAGGTTGGCAAAGCAAAAAAAAAAACAACGTTGCATGGCTCAGTGGTCATTTGCGGCTGGGGAAATGAACTGTCAAATGCAAACAGTGTTTCCTTTGACAGTTCAGCCGGCCCAGGAGCACTCCCTCAGCTGGATAAAGCAGCTGAGGGAGTGCTCAGTGTTTCACTGCGCTGGCTCCTCGGCTCCTCCATAATGGGTGAGGTGGCCAGTGGGTGGATGCCTCCTCACCCATTTTGGATGAGTTGGGAGGCTTGGACTGGCCTATAGGGCAATAGTTTGATGGCTGTACCAAAAATGCAAAATGCTAGTGTAGGCCAGTCAAAATGGGCCACTTTTTTTGGCCAATGTGGGCCAGTTTGAGGAGTTACTTCACTATGCAGCTAGTAGTTTTGACCATTGTTGCTGAATAAATATTCTTTAAATATCACAATTTGTTTACATTTGAATAAAAAACAACCCCTTGGGTACTATTCAAACAGTCTGTGACTAAAGGACTGAATATCCATTTGCAAATGCTGACCATGTTTTCATTGGTGCCTAAGACCGTTTTATGGTCCATGTGATCTTCCCCCTCCCATTTCCTCCAATCTAAAAAAAAAAAAAAAGTATATATTTTTTTTTACACACATTTCATGCTGGGCTCTGGCGTCCCCCCCTAGGAGGCGGCTGCGCCCCCCTTGGGGGGCGCGCCTCCCAGTTTGAAGACCTCTGACTTAAAGTGTGGTTGTTACTTGACCTTGCAGGACTGCCGCTTTGGCGCTTACTTTAAATGTTGCACCGCCCCTTTCTCCTCCCACTTACCCTTCTTATGCCTTATGATCTGCACCGGCCTCCTGTTGATCTGCCTGGCACTCCCACCCCCCTTCTCTTGTTCCCCTTACGTAATGTCCTCCAGCTATTCCCTCTGCATTCACCGCTATACAATGTTCCTAAACTAATAAATATATGGCTGATTCCATTACTTGACAGCAATTGAGCAGGTCAGTGAAGAAAAATCACATGGCGCGTCAACCCAACAATATATTGAAGAGCACTGACAGTGTTAGATTAACCACTAATCAATGCCAGGCAGGTACAGATGACAAATCCAATGGTTACAAATGTCTTTACATGCTTTCATACATTTCTCGGTTATTTGCCCATATATTTTCTTGGTAGTCCAAAGCAAAAAAGGCTGGCAGCATCTGTCAACTTGGAATGCTGGTATTCGAAATAAGACCCAAGAGCGATAGAATACCGGCCTCACTAGAAACAGAAAAGGCCTGGCTATCTCACCAGCATTCCCTGAGGCGGCCCGCCACCAATATTCATCGGTTACGGTTGAGCGTTGGCAATCAAAGCCGCCACGGCGGAACCGGAGCACTGACGCGGGCTCCGCGGCTACATATCCCGGGCCTGTGATGGACTGGCTGATGTCAGCCTGCAATGATGTCCCATCAGCCAGCTCCCAACTGAAAGCCATCCCTTCCTGCCTCTCACAGCGCTCGAGTGCCAATCCCAGCTGGACATAGGCCAGCCATCCTTCAAAGGCCCATCAGTATTCGCATCACGAGCCGGCCGCGCGCTAGCTGTAAGCTACTTTTAATGAAATGCTTTGTTAAGCTAGTTTGCATTTCGGCACTGCTCACCCCGAGATATCAAAGGTTCTGATTAAAAATAATTAGCATTCCCCTCTTAATTAAAGTCGTCCTCCCCTCCCCCAGCCCCCTTCTGTTTCCCTGACTAGATGTACACACCCGCCCCTCATATCTGGGGCTTGTCTTGAGATTTTGTTGAAGGCGGCAGACATGTTGTAATGTTTCCAGCTTCCAGGCCGGGGAAGGCTTTCTGAAAGCGAGCCCAGGAAAGGAGGGAGAGGGGGGAGACAGGGGCACATTCACATCACGTACCTTGGCTGGGTTCAGGGCGGTGATTACCCACACACAGTGCACGTTGTTATCGTACTGCACCGGGAAATTGGGCGACGTGACGACACCGCTCGGGCCTCGCATGTGGGCATCGCACATCCTGGCTGTGGTGGGGAGGGGGCAAAGAGAGTGAGAGAAACGCAAAGATGAGTTATATGGCAAACGTTGAAACATCATTCCTTCTTGCAGACAAAAAGGCAATAATACAAATAAATGGGGGCGAAGGCGGCAGCAAATATGTACACACCACAGATGCCATTATGTCAATTTCGGGAGATGATAGTTTAGTACTAGTTTTAACTTTGCATTCTGGGACTTGTAGTGTTGGTTTTATAATGGGAAAATCCAAGACCAGATGAAAGCAAAGTTAAAACCAGGACTGGAGTAATGTCCCAAATGGAACAGGGCATGTTCGCATATATGATACAGATAATTTTGAAAAGTGCTGGGACTAAGGCTCAGCAGGGTTGGGAAAGGACCCATGAGCAAAGTCAGGACACTTTCTGGACTCACCAACCTGACTTCTTTGCACCAAAAGTCAATGAAAAGAGGAGTAAGAATTCCGCTCTTGACCAGTAGATGTCATCATAATACCTCTTTAAAATGGCATCATCTGTTTAAGCCATTTTGTGTTACATTCTTTTTTTAAAAAAAATATGTTAAAATATAGCATAAAGAAAACATGTCTGATGTTGGCAACATATACTGCAGTCTTGACATTAGATTGATTTCAGCAAAATAACACTGTTAGAATTATGAATTATTTTCAAAAGAACTCAGGGTGTGGAGCCTACATTGAACAATTTTGATTTGATCTTGCTTTTTAACATTTGAATATTTGTACTGAAGTTGATTTTTGGATTGTTGATATATTGTCCTATACTTAACACATCCTTTAATGCAAATCTCACATCATTTCATGTCAGGTCCACTGTAGTTTCAAGTGCCGTGCGGCATTTCAACGGTTCCATAGCCACTTGCGATTCTACGCCCCCAGCAGGCACTTCCCGGGCTCTGCTACCAAATATTGTTTTGTGACTAATTAGCTCCTCCCGCGACTTCTTGTCCCACTTAAAGCACTATGTATACACTTTCTTCTAAAGAATGGCTATCATGAGCCAATGGCTATCATGAGCCAATGGCCTCCAGTGGGGCAGGATAAGGAACCTGTAGAAATCCCAGTCGCCCACCAGCGCAACCACTTCCACCTCCCCACTTGGACGGCTTTCGGCCACACCCGTCATTGCTGGCTTCGGGATCGCTGAAATGTAGGGGGCAGCATACTGTGTGCACACAGAGGGTGTCGCTCCGGAGAGGGCGATAAGGCTGTAACGTCAATCACACAAGGGCCAAATATTACATGATTGAAACATTTGTTCTGCTGGTTCCCTGCTGATTGGCTGGCATTAAACCACAGAAAATGATGATATCTTAATATTATGGTAATTACCACTGAACATAAGATCAGCTCTGATAGCCATACACATGGTTCTAGTCTACTAATGTGCAGCACACTGTTGCTTCCTGACACGTTTCTACACTCAATAATTACCCATGATACCATTTTGCTTAAATAAGTATACATTACTCCTAGGAAGCTGCCATTATACACATTCTATGTTGAGTCCTGTCCCCAACACTCAATCTAACTCCCCTTTCCCCCACTCCATCCCTTCTCATCCCTCAACTCCTCAGTACTTAAGTATTACCTCCTTTCACTGCCCATCCTCCCTCAGATGACCGTCCTGGTCTGGTGCACTTATCCATCTTCTGTCAACAACCAGGCTGTCAATGTTTGCACTTGATAATCTGGGGGCGGCCCATACGGTTTACCCTCCCGTTCAGAATCAACCACAATCAACATAGAGATGTTCATATCGGCATGCAGGTAAAGGGTACTTGTGACCTGTATCCATCAACGCCACAGGTTTCTGCATCTGCCATCCTTCTATCTGATTAACACACCCTGCTCTCCTTTCTTACAAACCTATGCACAGTGAGGCCAACATATTTGAAGAAGAGTGCAACATAAGACATCTTTAGATTACATGTAGTCATTGTGATGTGTGTGTTTTTCTGCTCACCCCATGGCCCATACATTCCCCCATGGACCATACTTTCCCATCTGCTTTCATGCATAATATGTTACTGCTGAGTCACACTTGTGCTATATTTCTGCTGAGTCACCTCTGGTGCTTTTTTCTGCTGAGTCACCACTGGTGCTATATTTCCGCTGAGTTCACACAGGTGGTATATTTCTGCTGAGTCACCTCTGGTGTTATATTTCTGCTGAGCCGCCACCAGTGGCATATTTCTGCTAGGTCACCATCAGTGGTATGTTAATTCCTCAGGCAGCACTCATAGCGTTTTCAAGATACAGATACATGTTTGCCTTGCCAGTGGCGGTGGCTTTATGAATCCTGCATCCGGCATAATACAACTTCAACACTGCTGTCATTACCACCTAGCGGATGGCAATGTGCTGAAGCAGTAATTGACCTCTGGCGGTGCTTGCCCCAGAATGCACCCCAGTATATAGGAAGGAGTTGCTCAGTTCCCTTGACATATGCTCTGTTGTGTACTGTACTTATCACATGTGCTTAAGGGACGTCGCCCTTAACATCTGAAACTGACCTCAGTCCAGGTGAAATTGTCCTGAATGGAGCACACACATTTGAAAGAACATGGTTTGGAAGTGTTACTGCTCTGGTCTGGCACATGCTGTGGACACACGCTTTGTGACCTGTCAACTTGTCTTTGAATCTATCTGCCACTCTCTGTTGACTTCTCCAACCTAGATGGGAGTCTTGCTTGATGGCCTCACTGGGTGCCTGACTAGTCCAGATCCAGGAGGTGCGCAAGTTTCAGTGTGAGGTCACACCCTGCCCGTTGTGCTTGAGTTAATATTGCTTCATCCCTCTCCTGTCCAGCATTATGAGGCCCTTGTATGAGGCTTAGAGTAAGTGTCTTGCATTTTGGACATGAGTCTTAAGATGGTTTTGTTCTCCTTTCCCAAAGAGTTGATGATTGAACCCGTCTACCACGTGATCACAGTTCCTTGGAGGGTTCCTCGGCGTTCGCGTTTGTCTCCCCCGTTTGCCACCATATTTATTTGGCCACTGTTCTGGAACCACAGCCGCTGTGGAGCTTCATACACTGATGACGCACAAGACTAGCTACACGTCCCGGAACATGGCGATCAATTTCCATGGAGGCTCTGAATTGCTGTAATTTATTGAAAATGAGTGGCATTACAACTGTGGTTCCCCTTCTGGATACCACAGATGTGTTTCCATCTTCTGATCATGAGAGCCAAATGTAATCCAAGGGTCCTCTGGTGGGCTCCACCCAACAGGAACCTCACAATTGGCCCTGTGAGTCCATCTTGTTTCCCAAGTCATGTAGTGCCCGTGGTGTATTGTGAGCTCCTGTCCCAATTGCACCCTTGCCATTCAGGTAGTTTACTAGCGTTAGATTGCACAAGACTGCTTGACATCAGCCAGGTGTCTTTTTACAAAACACAACTAAAGTGCATGCAGCGGACCAGCACTTAGGTTCTGTGGGGCCCCTTCAATGCCATTGACTCGGTCCACTAGGTTGCGTGGACAAGGAAAGAGCCAAACTCGCTTTAACTTTTTTAATTTCCCTCTCTGTCTTGTGGAAAAGTAAACACTTCCTGCACATGATCTTTGCAGGTGCAATTCACTTGTGGATTCCTTTGGAATCCCCCTGCTGTTTGGCAGGTGGTCATGCAAGGTGCATTATGTAGGAATCCAATTATTTTTTCCGCCTGCATTGAAACCTCATGCAGGCGTAAAATGAAGGGCCTGCAAAAGCCGGAGGAGGAAAGTAGGCCGGACATCTAAGCTCCACTCTGTACCCATGCTCCATCTAGTCACTGCTCGAAAATGGGATCGGGTAAATCAAGGTGTAACAGCATTACGCCTTGAATTAACACGCTGATTTACCACCACTCATGAGTTGAATCTAATTCTAGGAAGTTGAGTTTTAATGGCCTCATATTATTTTGCTTTTCCTCTGGAAAGAGGCAACCAGTGCGTTTTCATCATGACTCTGTGTTTGGAGAGTTCACTCCCTTTGCTTACCAGTGCATCCTCCGCTTTGATGGATTTTTGTAAATATTTGAGAACCCATTGTTGTGTAGCGTGGTGTGGTCTGTTGGGTGTGATTGGGCTGTTTCTTTCTCTCACTAGAGCTAAGGAGTTTAGGCTTCCTCTCTTCAAGCCCTTCTGCCTGGAAAACAACTTCAGACCCGCTGTGCAAGCCTTGGTCCGCACCCTTTTGGAAGGCCTTCCGGCAATTACCCTGGTGCCCCTGAGATGTGAAGGCATGCAGCAGCACGACTCATCAAAGGACTCTGCACATTCAAGAACAACATGCAGACTCTCATTGAACTGCACTGGCTCCCTCGGCAAGCCCATATCATCTCCAAATCCTGTTTCATCATCTAAGAATCTGTCCTCCTGAAGTCCCTTAGCAACCTCACTGAGAAACTCAGTATCTCCCAAGTCCTGCCATCCACCAGAAGTGAGGACATGTGCACAGGTGAACTCCACCGGTGCAGGAAGAAAAGAACCACAAGACATTCTTTCTATGTATGCTATGCCCGAGACTCTGGAACCACCTCCCCATCAACATCAGACTCACCCCATTACTTCTACAGTAATGGAAAATAGCGCAAGACCTTCCTCTTCAAGGAATGGCTCCTCTCTAATAACAAGGTCAACAAACCCTCCACTCCCAACCCTACCTCAGAGTCGGTGAACCACTCCCTACTATTTCCTCCCCTGGTTGCTTGTCCCATGCTTGTCCATTGTTTGCTTGTCCTGGATGCTCCCCTTTCTGCCAATTGTCTGCCCTCCCCTATTGTTAGCTCCATGCTCCTTTTTCCCTGCTTCCTTCATTGTATTATTCCCATTATAATTGTAAAGTGTCCCGTTGCTAGGTGAACGCTCAATGCATACCATGGTAATATTAATAGTGATACAGAGTTCCATGCAAAAATCATATATTAAGCTGCAAAGCTGCATCCATGGCTAAGCGGTTACCATTCCCCATGAACACTTAGCACTTCTAAAGGGAAGTATGCACCATATTTAGGTTGCAGCCACTGCTGAAGTCTTGGCTTCGTTCTCTTTATGGAACACAGTGAGCTCCCACCATAAATGCCTATGAGCTTAGTGTAGCCTATTGATCAAAGTCAACGTCCCCCACTCACAGTGGTCTTCATGGTCACTGTGGCAGTGGAAGTCATCTCCCCCAGTTGTATGTGGTCGATGATATTTCTTGACTCATTGGGACCTCTTGGTGGAAGACAGCTCCACCGAGTTGTATGTAGTCAGTGATGAATCTTGACTCATTGGGACCTAATGTTGGCAGACATCTCCAACAGTTGCATGTGCTTGGTGATGTTTCTTGACTCGTTGGGACCTCTGGGTAGAAGACAGCTCCACCCTGCTGTGTGTGGTCAGAAATGTATCTTACCTCATTGGGACCTCTTGGTGGAAGACATCTCCATCCAGTTGCATGTGCTAGGTGATGTTTATGTTTATTGACTTGTAGGGACCTCTTGGTGGAATACAGTTCCACCTATTTGTATGTGGTTGGTGATGTGGCTTACCTCGTTGGGCCCTATTAGTGGAAGACATCTCCATCCAGTTGCATGTGCTAGGTGATGTTTATGTTTATTGACTTGTAGGGACCTCTTGGTGGAATACAGCTTCATCCAGTTGTATGTGGTTGCTGATCTTGTGTTGCCTTGTTGGGACATCTTGGTGGAAGACATTTCCACCCAGTTGTATGTGGTCGGCAATGTATATTGCCTCGTTGGAACCTGTTGGTGGAAGACAGCTGTCACGACCCTCAGCCCTGATCCCCACTGGCAAGCCCATTGGCCAGGTGGAATCAGGACTCGGATCTCAAATAAGGCCTGGCATCCACGTCTCAGGCCCTCTTGGGGCCAGGCTCATATGCAGTGAAAGACATCTGCTCAGGGAACTACTTTACGGGACTGAAACCACCCTACTTGACCTGAAAAACCAAATGGATGATGCCAGAGACATGGGCAAACCAGCACTTCTCTTACTTCTTGACCTT
This sequence comes from Ambystoma mexicanum, assembly GCF_040938575.1. Taxonomy (NCBI): domain Eukaryota; kingdom Metazoa; phylum Chordata; class Amphibia; order Caudata; family Ambystomatidae; genus Ambystoma; species Ambystoma mexicanum. Next base: position 64,163,431 of record NC_090934.1, read on the forward strand.
TCCGCGACTTTCGACCTCGTGGATCATGACGTCCTATGCCACCACCTCTCCTCTACTGCCAAATTCTCCCCTGAAGCCACAGCATGGATCACTTCCTTCCTACAAGACAGAACCATGCAAGTATTCTCGGACTTAGCCTCCGCCTCACCAACCATCATACTCTGTGGGGTGCCCCAAGGCTCCTGCCTTTCACCCACCCTCTACAACATCTTCACATGACCACTTTTCCTCATCCTCGATGATATGGGCATTTCCTACACTAAGTACACCGATGACACACAGATCCTCCTCACCCTCACCAGTAACTATGACACTGACTCCCTGACCCTCAACAACCTCTACAACACCATCCAAGCCTGGATGGCAGACAATGGACTATGCCTCAACTCAGACAAGACTGAATTCCTCCTGGTAGGCTCACCCGACACGCTGAAAAATCTAGACTCCCAATTCAGTCATTTCACCATAGACTCCATCAAAATACCTGTCTCAGAATCAGTCAAAACCCTTGGAATCTACTTGGATTACAACCTATCCATGGATAAACAAGTCAACGCTATAGCCTCGGCAGCTGCATACCATGCCAAACTTATCAACGCAGTCAGGCCCTTTCTCTCCAAAGAGAACTGCACTAACATAGCCAGAGCCATCACTGGATCTAGGCTTGACTATTGTAATGTACTCTTTCTAGGCACCTCCAACAAAAACCTAGAGAGGTTACAAATCATTCAGAATAGTGCTCTCCGGGCAGCCCAAGGCATTGCCAAAAGAGAACACATCTCGGAGGCCAGAAAACTAGCACACTGGCTCCCAATAAAAGAAAGGATCATCTTCAAGACTCTGACACTGACCCACAAGTGCATTCACCTTAGTGCCCCTGACTACCTCTTCCAAAGGATCCATCCCGTCTCTTCCACGAGGCCAACCAGATCACCATATACTAACATGCTCTTTGTGCCATTAGTAAAAAAAGTCAGAGCGGGCGGATCCAGCTTCCCATATCTCGCACCCACTCACTGGAACGCCCTACCTCCCACAATGCGAGGTGAGGCCTCCCTCAGCACCTTCCGCAAAACCATGAAAAGCATCTTATTCACATAAGATTCCTCGCACCAGTCGAATACATCTCATATGTTCCTAATGCATAAACTGTATTGTAATGACCAACTGTACCAACCAAAATGTCAGCTCTATGCTTTTTCAAATTCATAATGTACCACTGAATGACTCTATGCCTGTAACTAAGCTCTGGCAAGTAACAGCACCTCAAAGCCCATGGGTTACTTGCGCGCTATATAAATATAAATAAAAAAATAAATAAATGTAGGCTTTCATCCAACATGGAGGCATCCACATAGCTTGATTCCTAAGAACCAAGCTATGCGGTATAGTGTTTTGGGTGTGGTGACCTAGGGACTACTTTACCTGGACTACTTTGCAGAGGTTATTTAAACCACACCCGAACAAGACAACACGCTTTGCGTTACTTTGCAGCTAGCAATGTGACACTCACCGTGTCCAGCTTACACACGAGCCTGGGAAATCAGAACCTGCAGAAAGACAAAAGAACATCGTAAGCAGCAGCATTTTATCTGCGATCTCAATCCTTCACTGCTCGCAGCTCCTGGGTAGCTCTGTTGGATCTGTGCTCCGCCCGGACCAAAGAACCTGAAAAAGGGAGAAAACACAGATCAACGAAGACAAGACATCGCAGCGCTGCGCAAAGCGCTTACTTACCGTATCATAGCGCTTATTGTGCGCCATCATTTACCGGCGAGGCCCAGTTTAGCCAGTTCGCCACGCGGACACTCCGCACAACTAAGGGAGATGAAAAGAGACATTATCAAACAGAGAAAGGCATGCAAGAATAACAACTCAATAAACAGCAATAAGACCTACCTGAAAGACATTACTTGGGCCGCTGTCAGTGAAGTAACTGGACCGCACACGCCCACGGAAGACAACGCGCCCCTGCCCAGAAAGCAGGAAGGAGAGCACACCAACTTCTACAACAAGGTGAGAAGAGGGCCCAGAGGGGCTGAAGTCATACGGGAGGTGGGGGGAAAACTTACCTTGGTTGGCCAGTCCTAAACACAGTCCTCCTGTATTTCCAGGCGGAACTTCCACCGAGAACCATGCCAGGGAATCACTGAGAAGGATACCAGCAACCAACTGGCTGGGTGGTGTCCCCGTGGATACCAGGTGAGCGTAACACAGCTTCTCCCATTTGTATGTGGTCGGTGATGTTTCTTGCCTCGTTGGGACCTCTTCGTGGAAGACAGCTCTGCCAAGTTGCATTTGGTTGGTGATGTTTTTTGCCTCGTTGGAACCTCTTTGTGGAATGCAGGTCCTCCCCTGTTGTATGTGGTTAGCAATGTTTCTTGGCTTTTGTACCTCTTGGTAAAAGTCTACTCCACCCAGTGGTATGTAGACAGTGGTATTTATTGCTTAACGAGAATGACAAGGTATGTAGACAGCTCCAGGCAGTTGCATGTGGTCAGTGGTATTTATTTCCATATTGGGACCTCTTGAAATAATAGGCTCCACCCAATTGTATGATGTCTGTGGGGTTAATTGCTTCTTTGGGCCCTTTTGGTAGGTTGCACCTGCACCCATGTTGGTTATGTTTATTATGTGGTTGGTGGTGTTTATGGCCTAATTGTGAACTGCTGGCAGAAGGGAGTTATCTTCCAGTTGTATATAATCCGTAGTCTTTATTCACACATTGGAACATCTTGTTAGATGTCAGCTCCACCCAGTTGTATGTGGATTGTGGTGTGTATTGTCTATTTAGGAGCTTTTTGCTAGAAGACTGCTCCACCCAGTTGTATGTGGTCACTGGTTTAAAATAAATCATTTGGACATCTTTGAAGATGGAAGCTCAGCCCAGCTTTATGCTTTGAGTGTCATGAATTACCAACTGAAAACTTCTTGGTAGAAATGACTTCACTGAGCTCAAGAGAGTAAACAAAAAGTATTATCTCATCGGGAAGCTTGGTAGAAGATGGCTGCATTTCCGTTTGGATGGTGAAAATGGCATATATTATCTCAAATGAATGGCTTGGAAGATGATTACTCTAGTCAGATGTTTGTGATCAAGATTGTCCATTACCACATTGAAATGTCTTTACAGAAGAGAGCTTCAGACAAAGTTCTAGGGTTATCAGAGTTTTCATTCATGGATCATCTTGTCTGGGAGGATAGCTCAAGGGCACATTGCTTGTCTTGGAAGTATATATACACAGGTTCTAATCCTGGTCCAGCCCTTAGAGACTGCTCTCTGCTATAAAACACATTATATATGATTAATGAATATTTTTCTTGGTTGAAGGACTCTGCACCTAATTTATGTGGTCACCTGCTCAGAGCCTGCAACCTCTGGATAGACTAAGGCGTTGTTGCATTTTCAATGGTCAGTGTGATCCATAAGCTCGCTGTGGCTTCTTGGAAAAAGACACTCTGTCCGCTTCGATGTTATTTGTGTAGTCAGTTGAAGCTATGTGTATAAGAAGGTACCTTCAACTTTAATTAGGTTATTTTGGCATACATCCTTAGTAGAATGTTTTGTTGAAAGATGATCCAGCTCAAGATAGCCAGTCTTTCCATTTATCTCATCAAATCCTTGAATGCTGGAAGACAGATCCATCCAGTTTGTACAGCAGATCCATATTTCATGGTAGGACACAGATTCATCTGGGATATTGTGGCTGATGTTTCATGAGAATTCAAGTGAACCACTTGTTAGAGAACACTCCCGTTTATGAAGGACATGGTTTTCAATGACCCCATATTAGTCTTTCTGTGGCTTGCATCTGTTTAAGGTCCATGTGCCCACCCAGCCTCCAAGCACATGAGAACTGCGGCTGGTTATGTAACACGCAGCATTGTGTATTGGATGCAGTGAGCTTTCTGATGCATTTACTGTTGGATCTGGTGCAGGAAAAATAAAAATCCATTAGTTCCAGCAATTGCATTTCTGACAGACGACTTGTGCAATGGAATGCGCCATAGCAGATAAGGAAGGCGAGAGCTGCTCTGTCTGTTGATATTAAAAGCCCTTGATGCCACCTGGCCTAGATGAAGTCCCGCATATGCACCCCCTCCTCTTCTTCTGTAACTGTAGATATTTACATAATCAATCCCTCAGAAATGACATCCCAGAAGCCATTGCGTGTAGAGAGAGCGTGCCATCCTCTTGCCCCTGCGCATTAAATCATTCTTCACAGCAGATGGAACCCTCATGGAAGCCGCTAAGCCATCTCCATTAATGCCACAAGGGATGATGGGCGATCTTGTAATGAGCCAGGTGGAAGCAGAATCCTTCACCGGGTGCGTGACGCCTGTCACGATTGGACACCGTCCGCTCGTTGCCTTGGAATGAATTGCCTAGTGAATTCCGGGGCAAGGAGGTATGAGCTGGCATCAGATTTTCACACTGGTTAATAGGAAGAGGATTTATCCTGGCACTGTGCCTACAGATTTAAAGACAACCTCCTAGAACAGCCCGGCCCTTGTAGGCATGGAAACTGGAGACAACCATTGCTGGAAGAACTAGGTTACACTATTAGAGAAGGTCAAGATTGTGGCTGCTGCAAGGAGGTCACCAAATCACAGAGCGCAGTAAATCCCTTCCGGCATTACACATCACTGTGAGGAAGAACACACTCCAGCACTCCAGTGCATGTTTGTTTTGGGACAGCATTTCCAACCCACTATTATACGGAGTAGGTGGAGAAGAGGAGGTAAGACTTTTAAGGAAGTAAATAATCTACAGAAGAGACTTCCTCCTATAGACCAACACCCTTGTTCCTCCGCCTCGGTGGGTTTTGGGGTGCTGTTATGGGCTCAGGGCACAGTAGGAAGAGGAAACACAGGAACATAACTAATTATCAGATTATTCCCATGGTTATCAATCATGAGATGTTTGAGTAGGAGCAAGAGTAAATTGGCATCCCTCTCCCTGAAGGCCTTCAATGATCAAACCTAAGCAGTACAGATGTTTCCCGGCAAAATATACGGCATTGGGAGAAATCTGCGGCATGGCGGGGGTTAATGCATGGATGGAGTAGCCTGGCATGATTTGAAGTCAGGGGGTGTCACGGGATGCCTCATTTACACATGCAATGCTTCGGCAATGACATGTCACTCGATTATCCGCCACCTCGCCTATCCATCATGCTATAGGCCTGGTGAGGCAAGGCCGTCCTGCTTAATGCAATGTTAATCACCTCACCTTGCTGCCAGCTGCCGTGACAGATCGCTCCCATCCCCGTCCACCTATCTACCACTTTAGGTTCTCTGGGGACCGCACGTGGTCTACCTGTTGCGGTAGGGAGGACAAGAGGGCGCTTTCAGCTCAAGCATCGATGGTAGGTTCCTATTCCGAATTGAGAGCCCACCAATTCCCTACAGGACACAGGTATACTCTTCCCAGCTTCAACGAACAGCCACACATTAAGGCTGCGGTGTTGTGGCAGGCAAAGCCCTGCAGGCAGCGCATAATGTCCTGTTAGGCCGCTGTTACTTCAAGGCTGAAACACCTCGGTATTAATCACTGAGCGCGCCCAGACAGCAGAGAATCAATTTGCTGCATTGTCTAATGGAAGTTCATCTGAGGACCAGGTCGGGTTCCAGATCCATTCTTTTCCCTTAGTTTAATCCCCATGAACTGTTCTCAAACCAGTAACTGTCTGCCCAGGAAGCACCATTGCCGTAAAACAGTGCTACCTGGGGCACCTCAATAACCCACAGGTACCAACCAGTTCCTGTGCTAAGTACCAACGGATGACACACAGGGCACTGATCACTGAGGAGTCTACAGCCCGCTGCAGAGTTGGATTGGTGCAACTGGCCATGACAAATGTATGTAGATGGAAGGAACATTGTAGCACTCGTGGAATACGACAACAGATTGTAATGGGTTATTTATAACGCGCATCATACCCAGAGGTTTCTAAGCGTGGACCCGGATTCGAACCTGTGTTGCTCCACGCCATCTTGCTTCCAAGACACACGTGTTTCCTCTTAGCTATCCTCCCAAGACGATGAAGAGTGCAAGCCAATCTAGAGCATCGTGTTCAGTGCCTGGTCGACTATGTAGTCCGCGTGCAAGCCAATCAAGGGCATTGCGTTCACTGCCCGGATGACTATGAAGTCCGCGTACAAGCCAATCAAGGGCATCGCGTTCAGTGCCCGGTTGACTGTCCAGTCCGCGTGCAAGCCAATCTAGGGCATTGCGTTCAGTGCCTGTTTGACTGTGTAGTCTGCGTGCAAGCCAATCTAGGGCTTTGCGTTCAGTGCCTGTTTGACTGTGTAGTCTGCGTGCAAGCCAATCTAGGGCTTTGCGTTCAGTGCCCATTTGACTGTGTAGGCTGCAGTGTTACACTTTGCAGTGGGCTTCTGCTCCCTTCTGTCTGTGCACATGTTATTAATTCTTCCTTCAAGACTCTGCAAAGATGGATTAGTTGGGTGGAAAAAGGCCTCTTTCCACTGCTTCAAAGACGTCCCATCCACCCCATCCCTTTTCACATTAATCCGGCCCTATGGGTGGGGGGGTTATTGGCTTCTCCAAGTTGTTCAATTCACAAGCTGCCAGTAGATCATGGTGACAGTTTTATTCCAAAGGGACATGCAGGCTTCACCAGTTAAATCCCTGTCCAGGCTGCAGAATTCAGAATGCCACGTCCAAGATGCTTCTGGACTGCCGGAGTCGGGTCAGAACGTTTTCACCGGACATTTCATCCCTCTTCCAGCATTTCAAAACAGTGGTGGCCTCATTTTCTGGAATATCACTTTCCAGAGTGTCCACAGTGTCCTGCGTGTTGATGCAAAGGTAATGAAAAGGTTGCAACTCACTGATGTGTCCGTCATCGCATGGGCATCTCCTGTGGTCTGGATGGAGCTCAGAAGCCCTGACATTCCCAGCCCTTCTCTGCATGAAATAGTGTTTTATATTTTCCAAACTGAAAGGCCTCCCTTGGGCAAGGTTTCTAACTTTTAAGCATGCAATTTATTTCCTAATGATTGTGCGGACATATTTAGGAGAAACATGCTCTCTATTCATTGTGACCTCCTTTTTAAATTATGCATACTCATTGAAAACCTCTGGCACCACCGCTTTATAAGCCAAGGAAATTACTTTAATTTCTAAGGAAGTCGATCCTTAAGTCCTTAGGGAGCTGCCATCCACAAAATGAATTAAGCAATATGCCCCCACTGCGAGGGGCATATTGCTATTAGTAACCCGGCCCGCAAGACCTGCGAGACCAGGATACTAAAAGCATTTTTTTCTGTCCCGAAACACTGCGACAGAGAAAATGGCCACCGGGGAAGGCAACGGCCATCAGGAGCGGACGCGCTGGGAACAATTCTGTTCCCAGCTTGTCTGCTCCTGAACAAATCAAGATAAGAAGGTAAGTGGGGTTGGGACGGGGACGAGGAGGAGGAAGGGATGGGGAATAAAACTAAAAAATAAATGTACCTAAGTCCCCAGTGGGGGACGATGGCAGCCTCCAGCCGTGCGGCAGCTCGGAGAGGGGATGGCCCCGCTTTGAGCCTCCTCATTGGCTGAGGGGCTGCCACGCCCCCCACTGTGGACAAAGCAGGGAAATCACTGCCGAGGGATTCTCGGCCGGGTAACGACCCGGCAAGAGCCAATCAGAATGTGTTTTACATTCTGCTTGACTGTCGCTGGGTACTAATTAGAAAGATACTATAGTAAGGAACTGGCCAGGAACCATATCAGAAACCGGCAATGCTCCTCACCTGGGTTGCTTCTTCCAACGGACTGACATGTCCACTTCAGATTATGGCTTTTGATGTTACATGTAAAATGGAGCCCACTTTTGCACAATAACATCTCTCCGTCCGATGGCCACACTGCCCAGTCACATTCGCATGATCAAAGGTCTTTGGTACATCTAAGTGTCCTTTGTGTCCAGCCAGGAGCAAAGGGGTGAGAGTCCCATGGCACTGAACTAACCAGCATCCAGACAACATAAACATCCTCTTTGAGCTTGTCCAACTCTGGGCCTCAAGGGCTGGGATTCTGGCGGGTTTTCATATTAAAACATGTTTAAGTTCCTTGTTTACCCCCTTTCAAATAAATCACTCACTTTTCAAGTCTGGCCTAACAAGTTAATTCTCTCGCGGCGAGGACCCTCCTCTGCATCGGACCACGTGCCTTTTGGTATCCGAGGACCCTCCTCTGCATCGGACCACGTGCCTTTTGGTATCCGAGGACCCTCCTCTGCATCGGACCACGTGCCTTTTGGTATCCGAGGAACCTCCTCTGCATCGCACCAGGTGTATTTTGGTATCTATGCAAACAAGATCCATCTTCTCCGAGGTCAAAGGGCAGTGATCTAGTAGTCCCCTCTCCAGCCCCCATGGTGCTGCTTGGTGGATCGGTTACTTTGCATGTTCATGTTAAATGTTAAAGGTATTTATATCATGCACCGTCACCAACGGAGTTGGTCCCCAGGCGCTCTGGTGGATCTGCATGACAAAAAGGTGGTCAGGGTTGGGTTAGTCCTGAGAAGAGAGAGGAGGAGAGAGAGAGAGGTGATGTGCTGTTGGCGGCTTCAGTTCGTTATACACAGTGCGCTGAGCTTTGGTGTAAGTATTGGACCGGGGCGATACCTTGAGTGCTGTTGGTGTTGTTTATGTGTTGTTGGTTTGTTGTGGATGCAGTCTGGTAAAGGGTGTGTGGTTTGCTGGGCGAGAACTGGTCGGGTGAGTTTTCGGGTGAGTTTTCGGGTGAGTTGGGTATGCAGAGATTTGAAGGCAGGGATAGTGGCGCGAGAATCCTGGTTGTGGCACATTTGTATTGCTATGGGTGGGATTAGTTGCTACTATCTTTTCTTGACCGTCTGACTATTGTGGGTCTTGGCGCGGCGCACTCCCTGCTGTATTCTAATGAACTTAGTATAATGTGATTAGTGTGTCTACTCTCTTCCTTAGGTAGCGGAGCTAGGGGCTGGATGTGGAGACGTTTCCATAATAAGCCACAGTGCATCTATTTAACAGCCCAAAGGCACGACGAGCTACAGGAACAGCGTGTTGGCTAATTGGATGGACATTGCTGTTTGATGCTTTGTGAGGTGTTAGAAATTGTGCAGTTGATCCAAGGAGGAGAAAGACACTTTAATGTGGAGGGAATCCATTTGCCTTGTCTAGCACCCCAAAGTCACAACCTTTATTTTTTGTGTGTGACGGGGCCCACGGACCGATGCTGACCTTAGCTCTATCACACAGCTTCTCTCGTTCCTTAATGATATCAACTAATATGGAAAGAGAACGGCCTTTTCTACAAGGTCGACCTTTCCACCAAAGGAGAGCTATGCCAGAGGGAGGCAATTAGAAGGACCTTGTACTACTGGGAATCCACACAGATCAAGAAGGCACGGGTTTGCACTATGAGAGCTTAGCTAGGCGTTGTAGAGCAATTATCCTACCAGAGGCGGGCTACGATGCTTCTCTCATGTCACTATCAGACAACCTCACCCGAAGAGCCATCAAATGCAACCCCTTCAGCTTTTCTCCTATTGCTGAGCGATTGATTTGATTTGATTGTTTATTTGTATAGTGCCTATACAAATGTGTTTCAAAGTGCTTCAAGGCAGGGGATTAGGGGAGCAGGGGAAAATACAATACATTCTTACAAGGCCCTGAGTAATTAAGAATGGGTCATTTGCGACCGTACTAGACCTGACAACATTTCTGATAACGCAAGAGCATTGACAATGATGAAGGAGGGACGAGGCGAGGGGAGAGGAAGAAACAATGACTATCATACTAGGCCTGGTGGCAATTCTGGCAGTGCAAGTGCATAGCTTATGGTGAGGGAACGGGAGGAGAGGCGAGACAGTAAGGCAAGGGAGAGGAAGAAAATACTGAGAAACAATGAGTAAGGTGAACAGATGCGCGCAGAGGAAATTCACTATTAAGGGGCAAAACAAGCAGGTGGAATAACCACCGCCATGATACAAAAAGTAAAAAGCTGAGCACATTATGATGGAAGAGTCCAGAGTGTGCATGCCATGATGCAAAGTCGTTGATGCGCACAATCTGATTCAGGACCCCTATGGTTATGTGCTGATCCAAAAGGTCCAGCGTGAGAATGTCGAGATTCCGGGGGGGTGAGGGGTGGGGGGAGATGCTTGGCAAAGGCTGTGGCACGGCCAGTTCTCGGCCGCAAGGCCCAACGGATTGCCCCTGCCCGATGGATTGTAGTATTGTTTTTCACTCGCCTAAGTGATTGGCCGTTCCCTGTTACGGCAGGCAGGGTTCAGCATCTTCTTGGAGAGGAGTAGGCAAGGACCAACAGATCTCTCACGATGAGCAGATACGGACCAATAGATCTCTCACGATGAGCAGATACAAGGAAACACTGAACCAAATTTAGGGAAGAGTAACCCCATAAGCTGGGAATCACTTTCTCCCTCAACTGGTCTCTGGCCAGTAGAACCGAATGAAGCACAATTGTCACATCAAAGTATTAAAGATGATCAGTCATCGTAGTTCCTAATTTCCCATGGTGTTAACCTCGGATAGTCTCGATTCCTTGCCTGAAAACCTCTGCTCTATAAAGCAGAGAGTCTGTGACGACAGACTGAAGATAGCTCTGGGGCAACGCGTTTGTCTTGAAAGCAAGACAACGCAGCTCAACATGGGTTTGAATCCTGACTCTGCGTTTAGAAACCACTTTCCATTCAGGCGGTGCTTGGGTCCTCACTGCAGCTAATGCCCTCTGCAAGTGGGGGTTCTCTATTTAGAAGTTGGGTTTTTGCAGAAACTGGGGAGTTCTGTGAGTAGTTGTATGAAGACTATCAGGTGAGGTTGTTTGCTTCTTGGGAGTCAAGGATGCCAGTGGGGCATAGACCCTGTGTGTGGGATCTGGAATAGCTTAAGTGCTGTGGACGAGTATGCTCCTCCTATTTGCATAGACATGCATAATCGCCCGTTAGTTGAGGGGTTAAATAAGGGTTTGGATATTGGAGCGTAGATCGGTACTGGAACCGCTGTCTGAAACTGCAGTGCTTTGTTCAGTGTATGTATCAGTGTAGTGGACTTTTCCCACACTGCTAATGACTTCACATGTGGGTGCCTACAGGACAGGTGATTGGCTTGGTTTTGCTGGACACCCTGTTTGTTTTGTGGGACATTTTTTGTTGTGCCACCAATCCTTCTAAAACCTTCTGAGGCTTTTTCAAGTCACCCGGAAGACAAGGTTCATAAAAAAAAACAACTGTGACCTCTTTATAATGGTTATTTGAGTCAAAGCCGGAGGTTCCGGGAAAAGCAGGCACTAAGAAACTCCTGGGAAAACCCACTCCATCTTTGCATCAGAACGAAAAGGCGGGGCCTGGAAGGAGGCAGGAAGCACCCATGGTTATAAGAGAGGGGCTGGACTGCAACTCTCGAGATCCCTCCCCATTGACTATACTAGCAAGGGCTGATGGGTGTGTGTTGTCCAAGTCATCTGTGCAGACGCACATGGTAGTGCCCCTGTTCTAGGACAGCAGGCTGCTATGTTATTGTTCCAGGGGAGGAATTGGGCCAGAACGATACTGACCTGTAGACACAAGATGAAGAAGCTATCTGCCCCAGATTACCGGGAGTCTCCCAAACGCCATGCCTCGTCATCCTTTGCTCAACAGCCCAAAAATAGACAATGCACCTGTTCTTTCTTTCTTTCTTTTTTCTTTCAATTATCGGAGGCGTGGGCGGACCCACGCAGGCGCTTCCCCATCCTAAAGGATGATGTGCACCAGACCCACCAATGAATACTTAGTTTACATAAACTCACAGCTCTTCCCACCGCCCTGTCTGCCTCACAAAATCCAACATCACACTGCTCCTCCTCCTGACTCTCACCCCGTCACCTCCCAGCAAAGTCCTCCCACTCAGCTCAGCCACACAACACTGTAGATAGGTCTCATGGTTTGCACACATTTTACTGTTAGGGTGACCATGCTGGCCTAGGAATTGAGCACCATACCCAGTGTGCATTGCACGCTCAGAAGAAACGCATGTTTGAATTACTAGTACAGATATGTTTGATAAATTATTCGTGGTCATTCAAATGTTCCCAAAATGCACTTCGTTTTTATGCAGAGCAGTCAGCGTCCTACGTTCAGGACAGGGCATGCACATGATTTGACACTTAGCTCCACCCCCCAGTACTGCCCACACCACTTGCAATCCGCCTCCCCTTGCGTGTGAAGGGGGTGGAGGCGAGTACCCCAGTAAACGTGGTCCATTTCCAGCAGTGGGTGCAGAAGACATGGCAATACACTCCACTGAGTCCTTCGATCCACACTCGCCGTATCCCTCCGTCCTTGAGTCCAGTGTGTCTGGGAGAGGGAAGATGCCAGAGCAGAAGTTATGCCCTCTGCTTGCACCGAATGGAAACATATGCACAGTCCGACTAAGCTAGGTAATTGCATTGGTAACATATTCCAGACACGCCTCTTGCGTGGGAATCTGAAGGCATGGCAACTGATAAGGTCTGAAACAAAGGGCACCATTGCACAGAGCTATTTTTAGATGCCCAATGCGTTCTCCTAGTAGCACTATGCAATTTGCGCAAATACAACATGAGAACGTTGTTATGGATGCTCCTTTCTGTGCCTTGCTTATCTAGCAACAGGAAATAAAATTAAGTAAAATGGGGGTGACAAACAGAAGTTCCTCGGGTCAACTCCGAATGTTTCTGAAACGCTGCCATGGGGCAGAAAAGAACCCTGCCTGCATGGTACCTGATCGTGAAACTTCCCTTTGCGAATCAGGAATGTGCTTTGAATCACTGAATCACTGCTGCGGCGCTACCCCTGTTCGCACGTTCTGCACGTATGTTGGAATATATATGCACACATTTATGGCCTAGCCAAATCACCTCTGAGCATCAAACCACCAGCATGTTATGGTCACTTGTGAGAGACAAAGTCTTAGGTGAAGTAATACGAGGAAAACTCAGCCTGTTCGATTTTAGCGTTTTTTGGGTTCCGATAAAGCTTCCCTTCAACATGTTTTGCTTACAATGCTGAACAAGTTTTGAGTTTCACCCAAGAAATGACTCATCCCCCGAAGCGCACTACCACTCGGGGAGCCTGTCAAGGGTTGTGACCCATGTTGAATCCTTAGACTGGGCAGATGGGGGGAGGAGCTGTCACCGCCCACATTCACGCCAGAATCCAGGAGAACTGTGCAGTTGGCACAAGACCACTCCAAAGATACAACCTTCTTGTGGGGGGTTCCACATCACCACTCTACTGTAAGGATGCCATCAAAACAATGTTAAGCAAGGGTCCTATACTATCAAGCAAAAGACCACTCTATTGAAATGCAGTAATTCAAGACAGATCCCAAAAATGGATGCAATACCGGTACTCACCACTATCAGAAAGCCGGCGTTTTAAAACCACCAGACTTTTGTGCATAACTGAACAGAGGAACCCAAACCAGGCCAAGGAAAGACTTGCTAAGAGGTGGATACAATGTAAAACTATATTCTGAAATGAGTTGAAGGAAGTAATTATTTAATGTATGTGTAAAAGTTGTAAGTTTTGATCTAAAGTGACATTCAGCTGAATTCTGCCTGACAACAACCCCCGACAGGAGTTGAAACTTGATCAAACTGCATTCCCAGGCCTGGCTGCCTCCTGCTTCCCCACCAAAAGGAGATGACACCTCTCTGATTAGATTAGGGGAGGGGCACCTGCAGGAGGTTGAACAAAGCCTTGTCCTGGACTCAGGCAAAAGTTATATTGGAGGGGCCTTAAAGTGGCTTCCTCTTGGGAGAAGTGGGAGGAGAAGTGCCTCTAGGACCCACCCGAGCTGGAGGCGGGGACAGACAGAAGCTTCCCCCATGTGCTTTGGAACCTAAACCACACCCATCTGGGCCAGAGCATATTTTTTTAAAAAAAATTGATAATTCATAGTACGGACTTGTCAGAATTATATAAGTAATATCATTATTCTGGTGATTTTTCTGTGCACGTTTTAAGAGGTGTTAGGACCCTGTGGTGTATTCTGGGGAGTTGCTAGCAGAAAATAGGGTCTTACTCCAAATGTCTGCATGTTAAAAATCTGACACTTCATCAATTATTGTCCATACTCCTTGCGCACATGTGTGTAATTTTTGGTAAATGTCCGATATTGGTAAACCAGTCAAAAAGCTCAAAATGTTGTCATTTTTGAATGCAAGCCCCCAGGAAGATCAGAGGCGGACAAGCATGGACCATAAGGAATATATAATGTGTACAAGTAATTTCAACAAATTGTGTATCTGGGAAATATGTATTTGAATCAAATATAGATTTGTGGGCAAATTGACCAGGGGAGGATCCTCTGACCCATAAACAGACCTCATCATGATGACAATCCATTTCCTTCCCCCAATCATGGGAGAGGGGAGAATTGGGCCAATGACAAGTAGAGAGGGGCAGGCTCAGTTATGCCACGCAAACACCCACTTCCAAAACACATAAAAAGAGACTGCTGACACATAAAAAGAGACTGCTGGGACAGGTAGAGGCATTCATTTCCATTTCTGCAGAGCATTTTGACAGCCGACATCCCATTCAGACAGAGACCAGAACCAGAGACCCATAGACTACAGAACTTTGAACCTAGAAGGCCCACTGCAAGCAAAAGTATTCTAAGCAGGCCTTCAGAATCCAGCAAACCTAACCAAACTATTCAACAGCCGGGCGAGCTGTTTGAATTCTTTGCCAAGAACTTTTGCCAGAACCGCAGACCAGACCCAGACCGCTGTGAGCAGAACCAGAGATCCGGATCGCTGTGAGCAGAACCCGTGCCTGATTGACCCGCCGAGCAGAGAGAACCGCCGCTGGACGTGTTGACCAGATCCGTGACGAGGCCTATTTCAAATTTATATTGTGAGTACCTAGCAGAACTGTGCAGAACCAATCTCTTAGTTAAAATAATCTAATTCAAGCTATTTTAGCCTATTAGAACTGCCTCCTAGAATCGTGTCATTCTGTCATCTTTAAAACTGAAAACTGTCATCTGTCATTCTGAGCTTTAAAATTTCAAATCCTAAAAACTAAATTCACAAAATCGGCCGTATCTCCGGAACCGTTTGTGCTAGGATCGAAATTTAACTTTTATCGTAAAGCTAAGATCCTAAGCTTTCGAAAGAGACTAGTGCCTCCGTAATCGCGCTCGACGCACGTGACTAAATTTGCCGCGATTTGACATTTTGCTCAATTTCAGCCACGTGTAAAAATATTTGTCCTTGCTTTGCTTGCTGAAATTCGTGTGCAACCTGACAATCATTCATAGGGCATTGCTAAAGTGAGCCTGAACTAATATAAACTAGATATCACCCACCCTGAACCTCTTTTGCTAAAATCATATCGAGTTATTTCTGTACTGCATTGTATTCCTCATTGCTTTTCCCTTGAAACCATAAAAGTGTTTTTTCTACCTTATCCATCCTATACTAACTCCTCATTGATTGTAAAGAAGTGTGCTAGTGCCAGATTACCCATTGTTGATCAACATTATATCCATAAGTGTGATATCAATTATTAATTTATTATAAAAGTGTGATATATATCTTGTTCATTTTTCAAATAAACCTTTTAATTTGCAAAACAAACCTACTTCTTGGCTCAGTGGGGTCAGGGGGATTCTAAGAGGGGGGTCTTATACAAGGGTTGTCATCCAGAGTACTGAACTGGACATAAAAATACATCAATAAGGGTTTTCCTCAGCATCCCAGACTAGGCATTGACTTAGCTGTAGTGTTGATTGAATATCGCTTACAAGCCTTTCAAGTGCTACCCAAAGCTTGCGTGGTGGGAGAAGTGTCCTTTTGAAATTAAATGCGCTTGCGGGCACCCTAGTCAGATCATTACCTCTCCGCTGTGAAGCAAGAGCTGGGTGGTTTTCATTAGATGGGTGCTGATGCTTGCATCAGGGTCCTATTGCAGTGATTAACTCCCTCCTCTGGGGAGGGAGCTGGGTGGTTTTCATTAGATGTGCCCTGATGTATGCATCAGCGCCCTATTCCAGTGAGTAACTCCCTGCTCTGGGGAGGGAGCTGGGCGGTTTTCATTAGATGGGTGCTGATGTTTGCATCAGGGCCCTATTGCAGTGATTACCTCCCTGCTCTGGGGCGGGAGCTGGGCGGTTTTCATTAGATGGGCGTTGATGCTTGCATCAGGGCCCTATTCCAGTGATTACCTCCCTGCTCTGGGGCGGGAGCTGGGCGGTTTTCATTAGATGGGCGCTGATGCTTGCATCAGGGCCCTATTGCAGTGATTAACTCCCTGCTCTGGGGAGGGAGCTGGGTGGTTTTCATTAGATGGGCGCTGATGCTTGCATCAGGGCCCTATTCCAGTGATTACCTCCCTGCTCTGGGGAGGGAGCTGGGTGGTTTTCAATGGATGGGCGCTGATGCTTGCATCAGGGCCCTATTCCAGTGATTACCTCCCTTCTCTGGGGCGGGAGCTGGGTGGCTTTCAATAGATGGGCGCTGATGCTTGCATCAGGGCCCTATTCCAGTGATTACCTCCCTGCTCTGGGGCGGGAGCTGGGTGGCTTTCAATAGATGGGCGCTGATGCTTGCATCAGGGCCCTATTCCAGTGATGACCTCCCTGCTCTGGGGCGGGAGCTGGGCGGTTTTCATTAGATGGGCGCTGATGCTTGCATCAGGGCCCTATTCCAGTGATGACCTCCCTGCTCTGGGGAGGGAGCTGGGCGGTTTTCAATAGATGGGCGCTGATGCTTGCATCAGCACCCTATTGCAGTGATTAACTCCCTGCTCTGGGGCGGGAGCTGGGCGGTTTTCATTAGATGGGCGCTGATGCTTGCATCAGCACCCTATTCCAGTGATGAACTCCCTGATCTGGGGCGGGAGCTGGGCGGTTTTCATTAGATGGTGCTGATGCTTGCATCAGCACCCTATTCCAGTGATGAACTCCCTGCTCTGGGGCGGGAGCTGGGCGGTTTTCATTAGATGGGCGCTGATGCTTGCATCAGGGCCCTATTCCAGTGATTACCTCCCTGCTCTGACATGGGGCATGCGGGGCACGGCGGGGAAGGAGGGGTGCCAAATTGTTATCTTTTGGGTGGTGTAGCGGACAGTTTTAAAAGTTGGGTCGCAAGTGGGCCCATGAGTGACCATCCAGCCCCCCACCCCCAGTGCCCCCACGTTCAATAGCAGTTGTTCCTTTGCTTTCAGGACTCTTGCCCCAGTAACCCTCAGGCATAGGCTCACCACTCTGCTACGAATTGACCTCAAAAAGGGAAGCCTACGGATGAGTGCAGCTCAAAATCAAAGAGGAAACCTCCTTGGGGGGATGAAAGGGGGAGCAGGGGGTGCTTTGGGCAGGGCATGCTTCTGCCCTATGCCACTGTATGTGTGTTGTTGCTGCCTCTCAGGGGGCAGAGATTTTCCAGGTTCTTGTTTTACAGCCCCTTACCCATCCCCGCCCCTAGGTGGCACCTCAGCAGAGTGCTGCCGCCTGCCTTCCACGCCCTCAATAAGCCCTCCTAAACCAGTGGCATGTTCTGCCAGTGCCTGTGTCTCGTGCCAATTTCTATCACCAGCAGGTGTGTCCGGTCTAGATAGAAATCATGACTGCGGCAAAGTTATACAACGCTGGTGGGTTCGGCCAACCAAACACATGTATTTTCTCAGTGGATTAAGTGGGATGCTAAATCGAGGGGGCGTGGGTCTCATTGTGTGGTTTGGCCTAACTATGTGTGTACTTAGTCCACACCCCCTAACAAGAGCACCTCCTCACCTAAGGGGGTAGGGTGTGTAAGCAGGGAGCTGCGGCTTACTGGCACTATTTCCTTTGGTGAGCCCAGTCCCTAGGTGCTGTCCGCACCAAAGGGGGGACACCAGTGTACCCCAGCTCTAGCGTGCAGCAGGCAGCTCTTTCAATGATGGAGCCCACGTGGTTTTACCATCTCAGAATGTGTTGGAGGACTGCTGGGCCTTCACCACTGGCTTTGATCCCCTGACCAACATGTGGCAAACTGGTAAACATATCTACACAGTGATGACTTTAACTCGCCGGACTATCATATCGGTACAGCGGTATGCGGGATACCTCAAGCAGTGATTACAAGTTCTGGACAGCACTTTTCATTTGGTCCAAGGTGGTCAAAAATATACAAAAATAATATTAACTTTTTCAGGAAAAGACAAACAAACAAAAAAACATCACTTCATACTGGACGAAACATTTTCACAGTAAGAGTTCCAAAGTCTGCAATTCACTTAAGCAAATCAAACACTCTAATAACTCCCAATAACTCCTAACAGCCAGTACTGACTGGCTGCCAACCTCCAAGCCGAGCCCAATGCACGTGCGCACTGAGAACATTGCTACGTGTACCCTGAGCAGGGCTGCGCGTGTCCCTCTGCACTCTGCACTCTCACCTCTGCAGGCCGGCCGGTGGTCGCTCCAGGCTGCAAACATGTCGCTGATCTTCATGCAGGTGATGCTTTTGGAACCCTGCAGGTCGTAGCCGTCGTTGCAGGCGAACTGGATGCTGGAGCCCAACCTGCAAAGGGGAGCAGAACAGACACCAGTTCACACTTCACGCTCCCACACAGCGCGGGTGGGGTGGGGATGCAGAGGCGCAAGGGTGGCTAATGAACGGTTTATGCCTGCACAGTTTCTTGAAGCTCCATTTCTGGAAGCCCACCCAATAATTAAAGTGCAGGGTGGGTGTGCAGAAGAGGAATTGAAACCTTATCTCTCTATAACATATGGTTCAGATTGTGTAGAGCCTCAGATCTTTGAAAACACCCTACGTTGGCAAGGACGAGTGTGCCCGCCCTTTTCTGCATAGACTTACATAACAGCCTGGCACTAGAAGGTGGCAAACATACCCTCAATTGGAAAGTTAAAGCCAGCCTAATCCCAGGCCTCACGAGGCACCATGCTTAACCAGACAAGGCGGGACAGGATGCATGCGGCCGTCACGTGTGGCAGTCCATGTTACCCTGGCACCAACCGAGCAACCGGTCGCTGTCCTGGCGTCCAGCAGCGCCAGAGATTGGCGTCCTGGTGCCAGCTATGCGACAGCCCGGCATCCAGGTGTCAGCATTGCCAATGCTGGGCATCCTGCTGGGTCGAAGAGAGCGGGTAATTCCTGGCGCGGTATTTGCTAGTGACTTGCAGGTTTCAGAACAATTCTTTGATCATTTTTAAATACGAGTATTCTTTTTTGTTTGGTTAATTAATGCTAACACACTGAACGCCAGTTATACAATGTTTTTTGCAGGCTGGCCCACTGACCAAACGCACCCACAGATTAGACCTGTGAAATTTTGTGAGTGAAACAGACACACTTCTTTGATTTGTAAAGACCCACAATGCGTATATTTCATAGGACTCCAGTCCTGCAGTTTTCTTTCAAAATTCATTATTGATATTTTTACTTCATTGGAAATACAATTTTAATCAATTTTAATTTAATTTAATTCCATTTAAATCCATTTTATAATCTGTTACTTAAGTCTAAATATTCAGCGGATGTGACCCAAGACTACAGCTACCAGGATGCACTAGAATGCTTCATGACAGCCAAACTATGCACATGGTCTACTGTTAAAGTCAATTTGCTGCTCTGAGGACAAGGTTTACAGGAGGAATCAGAGTTATGAGACTTTCTGAAAAAAGATGTTTGCAAAATGCCGCTGCTCCTCCGCTGTTGACCTTTCTACAGCTCGAAGTGCCGCCACTCTAACCAAAGCAGAAACTACTTTCCGCCATCCAGTTTGCTCCAACTGCAACACCAACTTCTATGATTAGTTTTTATAGATACTACAACATAAAATCTAAATTGAAAGAGAGTTTTTGCAACTATCTTAACTCATTAAAATGAGACGTGAAAGACTGAAAGATGTTGTCACCCTTGGTTCAACAGACATAGGTCAATGGTGGCCATTTTAGGTCTTTGAACGCTCCCTGGATGGTCCAAAATGGTGGAAGCTCCGCCTTGACTTGTGTCAATTTCATACCCTTCAGAAACTCGGCTGGCGGTATCCCAGCCCCCGTCGCCTCGCGCGCCCATATGTTTATGCAGAGATGTTCATGCACCTCAAAGGAAGCACGCGGCGCAAGTAAATCAGTTTATCGAGCGCAGAACTCAAGCTCGAATGGGGTTTTCTGATAGCGATCTGTCAATTTCTGCTATCAGACAGCTGTGGCATGATGACGACTGTCCTTATTTGATGACATGCAAAGCGCTTTGTTGACTATTGATTCGCGTGGAGGGGACCCGCTGCCGTGCTGAGCTCCTCCAACAACCTACTCCACTCCTACCTTGCTGGAGACCTTGTAGAGTGGGCTTCCTCCAATAATGCTAACAAAATAAGGGTAGGACCACTCCTGCTGAGTAAGGGAACAGAACATACAAACAAGGGCGTGTGTTCCACAGAGGACTTACATGCATTGCAGATGAATGCCTCCTTATTGTATTTCCTAAGATTTGTTTTTCTCTTTAACCCTGCCATTAAAAACAAAAATCAAAAACTTGAATAACACACATCCTTTGCAGTGTCCACCTTGTTGCTGTGTGGATAAGGAGACCTGCCCATCAACGCACAGCAGACTGCACGCTCCAACACACTTCCTGGCACGAGGGATTGGCAGGGATTGGTTTGGCCTGTTCCCAGGGATTGGCCAGAGGGTGGTTGCCTGCATGGCCCAGCTGTTGACAGCACACCTGCCTCTCTTGCCACATGGTCTCCTGTCTGCCCACAGGTGGTTGTTGGTTTAATATTGCACACTCAATTATTTGGCTTTTCAAATGGAACCCAGGAAGGGGTAAGGACAGTTGTGTGTCTGGATGAGGTCAGCATTGGGTTGTACAGGTCTTGACTGGCCCAACAAGCCCCTCCCCCCTACTGTGTCCACCCGAGGACTACAGCCAGGGGGTGCATCTACCTATGACGGGGTCATAGAACCCCAGAAGAAGAGGGCAAACCCAATCACATTTGAACAAAGGGAGATCGAACCTATTGAAATGAACATTTCCAATAATTTGGAGATGAAACTTGAAAGATATTCTCCAAAATTTGGAGCCACAGTTCAAGTGACTGTGTTAGATAACAGCATTTCTTGGCTTGGCCTTCTCAAGCTTGTGGCTCCTTTTTCTGTTTTCATTTAATTTATTTTATTTTTATTTTGCTTTCCTATTTGGATTCTTTAATTTTATTAATTTTCATTCTGTTGTTAGGGCTAAAAAAAAAGAAAAACGCCTAGGTTTTAGGACAAACATTTTAAGTGTCAGCTCAGATACCCCCAAAAGTCATATCATGAGGGGTTCAAATCAGGTGAACCTTGACGGCCTTAGGGCCTTAGTTTCCGCTTTATAAATTGTATAATGATCATGTGATCTTATTCAAAGCGCCATTTTGTACACCCTATGCCATAGCTCGTGTTGATCAGCGGATGCCTATGGGTTAGGTGTGCTGTACACATTACAAACTAAATAAATGCATACATACATATATGCCTCGGCCAACCCTACACAGCACTGTACAAAGGTTAAGGCGAGTCAAGGCACGCCAAGGTCAACTCATATAAAACACTAAATAATTGGCATCAGGAACAGTCCCTGGCCTCAGTGAGGTGCAGGCCTTTTGCAGACCATTTAGGTCCCATCTCCTGATGCACTTTTCTTTTTAAATTCTTCCCCTATACTTGATATAGATTGTAAACCCTCTACTCGATATGCCATCAGCGGGCACGTCACAGTCTACCCGGTTAATGTGCCACACTACCAGCAGCCAGGTTACAAACATTCTCCAGGGTTGCAAAAGCAATGTTTCATGGTATTTCTGATCCCTTGACATTGAGTTTGATGGCGATGGATGATGGGAGTAAACATTACCATGTTGCAAGGAACCTATGCCTTCAGTGCATAGTTACACCATGGCAAGTTTGCCCTGGTGCTAACATCATGCCACTTTATTTATTTATTTATGTATTTATTTATTCATTTATTTATTTATTTATGTATTTATTTTATTAGTTGACTGCGCCCAAACCTGTAAGTATCACAGCGCTGGCACATTGCTGAATAAGTCAAAAACAGAAAGGAACATGGCATTATGGCAAACTTTGCCCTGTGCACAGTTTCTGTGATCTAGCCTCAGGTGTGTGCCAGACATTTGCTTTCTTCGACTCTTGAAGACCTGCCACCTGTGCCAGCTTTTAAGGTCCCAGATTCCCGGAATGGCAAGAGACACTGATGGCCAGTCAGGCGTGGCAAGTCCTGACGACTACAGGGGCTGACACTCTGACGCTCCCCCACTAGGGGGCAGTGCAGAGCCTGTTTCTGATCTTGTAGAAAGGGACATGGCTTTCTATTACAATGGCAGCATTCATGCATGGCTGTATCTTGCATGCCACACGCTAGGGAAAATAATTGCATCGATAAGAGGAAGGCCAATTTGAACTAAAAAGAAAGCTTTGAAGCTTTTAGGAATGGGTTCTTTCGTTGCAGACCACCTCACGTCCCGTATCCACCATGTTAAGGGTGCGATACGGCTTAAGACCCAGCCTCCTGTGAGGGAATTTAATGGACAAACACTTGTCATAATAATTGCAATCAAAATTAAATATCGATCCCTGCTGCAAGTGGCCTGCTTCATGTGGCTACATAATGAATTCACATTACCCTGAAACCACTGGCAGTGGCCTGTTCCAGCATTTGCATTGACCTGAAACCGCAGAAGGCGGTCCGTGCATGCACGTGCATTACCCTGGAACTACTGCAAGCGACCAGCTCATCAATACATGCAGTCTTAGCCTGACACCAGGGACGCAGCCCGGGCCTTTCAAATTGTGGTAGTTGAAATGAGCCTCGAGCCTCACAGGGACTTATCACAAAGCAACATGTGTGTTTAATGCAGTACATTGAATGTGTGCTTTGCGGAACGCACATTACAGGCTATCTTTTCTGGGAGGCTCATGCTGTCACCTCCCACCGGCCTTGCACTATCCAGCAGCATTTGTATATCCTCCTTACCTGTTTCCACCAGTTTAGACTACAGTAGCACCTTGCTGACTAAAAGCGCTTAATCGTTTTTCGGAGTACATTTAGTGTTTCAGCTCTGCACTTGCTTCCTCTCCATGATAATCTGCAGCTATTACTCCTATCCCTGCATTCCTTTATATCTGTGTTATGATCTATGTAGCCTTTGGATGCCTCAGACCGCCGTTCCCATATGCAGCTAGTGGGCCCTCACACATAATTGTGTAATGGGCCAGCATGAGCCCCGCCACATCTTCAGCCGGCCCTGCCTGACACATATTCACAGAGGTTCAGCGGAAGGCACACATTCATGGCAAGAGCATCTTAAGCAAGAAAGCCATCATTTCACCAGGGAGGCACCTTGAGGGAGATGAGAAAAGAGCATGCCAGGTCCCCTGCCCACTCACGACGCCGGGACCTGCAGGATATAATGCAGCGTGTTTTTCTTATCTGCAAATTCAGAAATTGTGACCAATGCATTAAACCATACAATCAAAACCCGGAGCAACAGAATCCCAAGGAGGCGCATCAAACATGGCCCTGTTCCTTCGATTGGTCCTCATTTTACTCTGTGCCAGCAATCACTGTTTGATTGAGTGCTGCACTTTATCTGGACACTCTTTCTGGAGGCGCTCTTGGTGGAGCGCCGAGAAGCGCCACTTTATGTAGATTAAATATTAATTACTAAATGGCTAAGCTTTGGAGATATTCCAGGGTGCACCTTGTGCCTCAGCCGCAGGGCTTTATTAAGAGCAATGCCAGGCGTGGAACCTATACGCTAGGTACGCAGCGCCACACACTGGCACCTGTGTTCCACACTCACCTATACATGATCACGGCCTGTGTGCAGTTGGTTACATGTGTTAACATCCCCGCAAAAATATTGCCATACAAAAATATTGCCATACAAAAATATTGCCATCATTTTGCTGTGATATTAAGGCATGGAACCTGCGGATGACAGCCCCGCAACCCCCGTATTATTTTAAAAGGAGCGGGGGACACCCCCACAATCCCTGCTCCCAAAAACCCCTAATATTATCCCCACGAAAAATATTGCCTATGGCCGTTCCCGACGACCATATATACGGCGATATTTTTGGTGGGGATAATATTACCTGATACCGTGCAGTTATGGGAGGGGGTGAGCGGGGAGGGGCGCCCCATTGTATTTGATGGCCTGTTGCAGGCATTAAGGGCAAAATGCTGACAGCGAAACACTAAAACATTTTCATGGGAGGTAGAATATGGCGGGGACAAGAGGAAAATGCTGAGGCCGGGGTCCAGGATCCGTTGACCGATGGCTGATATTCCAAAGCCACGAGGCCCATGAGCCAATGAGGAATCGGCTTGTTGAAGAGAGGATCGCTAAAACCGCCACCCGTCTGCTATGTCTCTCCACCTGTTTTAGAGAGACGTCGCCCCCAGGCCAATTCTTAG
Organism: Ambystoma mexicanum; assembly: GCF_040938575.1. Lineage (NCBI taxonomy): Eukaryota > Metazoa > Chordata > Amphibia > Caudata > Ambystomatidae > Ambystoma > Ambystoma mexicanum. Next base: position 64,187,909 of record NC_090934.1, read on the forward strand.
GCAAAAGAAACTTTAAACCATAGAGACATTTTGAAACACGTCAATTTGTCGTAGAGGACACATTGACCAAGTCAAAGCCAGGCCCATTGAGACCACAGCGCTCGTCTCCTCTGCCTCGCCTGACCGCAGGGACTAATACCAGAGTCCAAGCCATGCAGAGGGGATCGGGGAAGAGCGATAGCGTGTCCAGGAACACTCAGGCCTCCCATGTTTTGTCTGTTCCATATGTTCACATCATGGGAGTGTCTCTAAGGTGGAAGGAACTCCTGCCTTTCAAAATCTTCTTCCAAAGGTTTCCAAGCTACCGGAAGTGGATTTCTCCCATGGTGGGAGGCCATTAGGGAGAGCAAGTTCATCTTTGAAGGCCTTTCTCATCAGCTAAGGATTAGCATCCTCTTGGAAACACAAGTTAAGTCCCGTTGGCATTCCCACAGTGCTGGCAATGCTGGACTGTCGGCAACACTACACACAACGCCATGGTGTGTTCATCTATGGTATAGTGTGTGTTTAAGAACCTGGCTATAACCTACACCTGAGCAGGATTGCCTCATACATGGAACACAACCTCTCTGCCACCTGCAATGCTTCCTCCATGTGGGTCTCTAACCCTTCAAGACAACCCAAGGCTCTTCGTTCCAGCTGCAGCGAAGCCGGAGACTAAATAGAGAATTTGCACCTGAGAGACCGGCCCCTCCAGCGGAGTTCCCTTATAAATAGGGGTTGCACCCAAGGACAGCAAAGCGCAGACCCTCAGGTCACTTTCCACCAGTCACCCCCACATCTGGATGCTTAATTCTGTACTTTCTACAATACCCCAGGCCTTTTACACAAATGCGTGCATATTTACGGAGTGCTGACGTCACACTATATGCAACACAACATAATAGCAACAAGAACGGCAACACAAATGGCCAAAATAGTACTAATAATAATAATAATAATATTGATAGTCATTATCGCTATTGTCATCCTTATTATAAATATTAGTATGCAATAACAATAAATCACATTATATTATTCAGAATATTTGTGTTAATAATAGTACCAATACAACTGACGCTACCATTGATGATACTGCTACCAATACTACTATAAGACTAACAATAATAACTATAATAATAACAACAATAAGTAGAATAATAACACTAATATTATTAATAATAATACTAACAAAATCAAGCAACATAGTGACTCATTATTGACCTATGTATAGCACGTTTGGTCAATAATATAAGACACAGATGAAGGTATTCATAGAGAGATGGATAAATGCGCCTTTTGCCCCGGGCTGGTAGGAGATGTGCGCAGTAATTGCTCGGCACGCCGGCCTCCCGATACCCTGGTGTCACGGCCTCTCCTTTCGTTACCATCACCGACTATGTTACCATTGAACGCTCCGCGTGACATGGACCTCTAATTAGCGGGTCCTCCGCTTCGAGCCTGGCGTGGGCAACACAGCGCCGCCCTGGCAGCACCTCATTATAATCGTGCCTTGTCAGTCTGCGGGGGCGCAAGCGGTCCCTCCGTTCTTGGTGGGATTCGCGAGCAGCTCGCGAGCTCTGCTCTGATATCTGGAGGAGCTTGCTCTGTGCCAATGCTGCTCCCATGTTGTTAGGAATCTCTCTGCGTTTCACGCCTCCTTCTTCTGGCTTCGCTTCTAGAGAGGTCACCATGGATGGTGGACCACCTAGGTAGGGTTAACAGGCTCACCAGGTGCTCACAAGCCTGTAGATGCCTCAGTCAGTCCAATACGTGTAATGCCTCCCAATGGTTTGCATCCCATGAAATCCATGGATGTAGGAAACCCTCTCCAGTTCCTTGGGAGTGGTGTGGGGATCAAGTGGAGTCTTGAGGTTTAGCTTTGGGACAGAGAGGAGTTCTGAGGTGTCAACAGAAGCGGGTCATATTGAGTTCGACCCGAAGAAAGAGTCCTTCACAGACCTCACTCCTCTACGCGGGCTCTTAGCGTCCCTTCTACTGAATGCAAGCAAAGCCAAGGGTGGCTGCGTAAAGCAACTGCACAGACTAGTGACTCCGGCTTGACACCGGGGGCTGAAAGCGCTGGAAGAGGGATCAGAACATTGAAAATAACAGTGCACCCCCAAAATTCATCGTGGGGTCAGCAATGTTAGAGAGACTTTTAAAGATTGGACCAAACGCTGGAAGGGTCGACAGGTCGATGCTTACCTATCCGGGTGGCTAGGGGTGGGGGCCGGGGGGAGGGATCGTGGCCTTTCTGTGGGGCAGGAGGGGGTGGAGCTGGGAAGAGTGCAATTGTCTCTCGATCGCGCCATGTATAATATTTTCTGTCGCATATGTTGACAATCAGGGGTGTTGCTAGGTCTGAAAAAGATCCGGGAGACACTAATGTCAGAACTCTCAGGACGCGGGTCTAGCTATAGCCTTTTGGATGTAGCCCCTGAGCTTCAGTCTGGTGGGGCTACAACCAAAAGACCAGGGGCTTAAAACTGTACTTTAAAATAAATAAAAAAATAAAACCCCTGGCATTGCATTAGGAGCTTTCAGAAATGCACCTCAAAAGCCGATTGAGATTCTTTAATTGCGATGTTCCTAGGTCTTGCATGGGTACCTTGCCAAGCGGGCACCCGGCACGCTGGTGAGGTGATCGGCAATTGCTGAATGGAAGGCCACAGGCAGCTCTAGAACCATCACCCACAATGGCCCAATCAGACCAGTTGATCAACATTTCCATCGAAGAATTGAAGGCATTTGTTTCACAAGTCAGAACTCCTGCTGCCCTCTTGGGTGCAGCACGAGGAAGGCATATGGAGGCATTTCTCAAGTAACTGACTCCTTGCACCAGGGAAACAGCATGATTGGATAATGGATGCGAGGGTTCTTTAATCAGCCCCCTCTGTGCAAAACCTGTGCATTCATCCATTCCCAGAAGCTCTCCATTGCACGAAGTGGCTTTAGTACAGCACAAAACCAGACACGTACTTTTGCCCTTAAATGGTTGTCCTCTGTGACAAGCGATCGCCGTTCTAAGGGGTGCCTGGCTCCCACAAGAGCAAGGCGCTATCTTGTGTCAGACGCTCCTAAGACGACCTCCAGCATAAGACGCACTTATGCTTCACCGAGGTGATGAGAAGAGCTTATCCCCTTTGCCACAGTGCTGAAAATGGGGTTACAGACACTGTCCATTGGAGTCCTGTGCCCTGCACTTGTTCAGAGTCCATCACCCCTTTATTTGTGAGGGGATAGAGAGGGTCATCAGGAAAAGCAGCACGTTACAAGGGGGGAAACCTTATAAAATGCTCTATCAATTCCTTTAAAGCCCATATTCCACAGATATCTTTACACCCAACAAGCCCTTGATTTGGGAACAAAGCCTGAATATTAAGTACATGAATTAAAGGGTCCTAAAAAGTAGGGTTCACACTTGTATTGAACCGCATTAAACAGCCTTGAACTGCTTTGGGCGCATGGGTAACGTTATAGACCTCTGTGAGCTATAAAACACCCACATATACGTCTGCGTGCCCACTAGGCAAGCATTAGCCCCGCCTTCTGCACCGCCGCCTGGTGGTGGATGCCAGATCTGTGCAGGTGTCCGCTGTTTGCCCACATTTCTTAGTGTATTGGTTGGATACATATTAACATATCTCATGTATCAACCATTTTCCAATTCCGCCTAATCGATAATGAAGTATTCTTCATAAGCATTTCGTTCACTTCTTTTGTGATGTGTTGCCATGCCTTTGGGTGGATAGAAACTCTAGCCGCCTCCCACTCGGGAGGATAGCTCAGGGGCAACATGCTCGCCTTGGAAGCAAGACGACACAGAGCAACACAGGTTTGATCCCCAGGTCTGCTCTTAGAAACCTCTGGGTATTAAGCACGTTATAAATAACCTATCATATCATATCACTGCAAGCAGTGTCTGAAAAGGTTTAGCACAGAGTCGCATGTTCCAAGCCTAATGGGCGGTTCAAGATTTTCTCACGGGCATCAAAGCCTTCTGTAGCATTTGACGGAAATGCTTATTCTCAGGGTTAAATTATGGGGAGCAATGCACCTTCCATCTGCACAATTCCAACATCCTCATGGGTCCCTGGGCATCAGAAGGGACTTTTCTATATCGGTGTACCGTTTCCAGACTTCCTTCAAGGCAAACACACAGGGGACGCTTCTTGAATCCCAAATCCTTTTCCATGTGTTGCACATTTACATCGCTAGTGCGGGCGCAAGCATTGTTATTGACAAGTCCAGATTGAAACTTTTCCCTTCAAGGGAATCATCTGTGTTTGCAATTCCTGGGTGACCACAGGGCCTAAACCCCAAACTGCACTGCCTAGCTCGAGACTAGGAATGTGTCTTTAACTGTGTCTTACAGAAATCAAGCCAGAAGCATCCGTGAAGAATTCAAAGCCTGAAAAATGGCCATCTGCCAGATCCCAGGCAGAGTAAGTGCCTCATTGATTCTAGCTCTTGAATGTGACTCTTCACCAGAGACATCCGGCACCTCCAAAAGAAGGCCCGTGGGCTACTGCTTCCAGGATCAGAAGACCTGGTATCTTACTTCGACCTAAGACGGCGTATGCTCCCACCTGGACCAGTTTCGTCTCCTAGCACGCATCTGGGTGCTTTGCAACAATAGAACAGTAGATTCTTATTGTATAAGTGCCTAACAAGCAAAAAATAATTACAGATGCAAAAATCTTACAGCCAGTCCAAGCGAAGGATGTAGAGGTGCTTTTACCCAACACAGTTTACGAACGCCGTTCACACAAAGACAAACTAAGTCACTTGGTGACTTTGCAATATGGTTAAATCTTAGCCCACAGGGGTTTGATTTCCTCTTATCATAGCCCAACCCCTAGATCTCACCCTTACACCCTTCACAAAAGGCCCCTCAAATATTCCATATAAATACAAACTTTGATGGCCCTACATGAAAAATGTTTTTTTTTTTTTTGGAAGCCTTTTGGATTGCTAAATACATTGTTCTTTCAAGATTGATTTTCCATTTTACTTCTTCAATATTTTGGTATTTTCTTCTTAGAATATTACTATTTTTTTTAAACCTCTATTTGTGTGGTCATTATGTTATTGCTTAGTTATTTTAAGCTATGTATGCCTTTTTTCATCCCCCAAAATCTATGTCATTTTCATGCCTAGAGATCAGAAACTCTACCAAATAGTGAGAGAAAGGTAACACAGATAGTCTTTGGCTCACAGGGGTTGGTTAATAGCCGACGTGGGATATTAAGCTCTTTCTTATTAGCAAATTCCACTATGGCGGGGCAGAAGGGGCCAGGTTCTGCTTTGGTCCTGAGTCTGATTTTTTTAAAGATGTTGCTTTGTTTTGGAGTTACTATGCTAAAGACGAACGTCGAATAAAGCTGGAATTAATTGAATTGATACTAAAATGTCTATCAATAGCAAACCAAAAAGTCATTATCCAAACAGAATTGAATTTAAAACATGGCTTCCCTTAGACTGTGATCTGCAGCTTGGGGCTCCCCACATGTTTTAGACTACGACTCCCATGATCCATCACCATTGTCTATGCTGGTTAGGGTTGATGTGCGTTGTAGTCCAGAACACCTGGAAAACCAAAGGTTGCAGATCCTTGCTTTTCCCTATTCCATCAAGGAGCTACTTGTTTGTTTATAAAACAAGTAAACTTCTGTAACAAAGGCCACTCTTTTGAGCTGGCCAGCATCTTAAACCCATATTTAAACTAATATTTGCCCTTCTTTTGGCCTTTGGCTCTCACCAGAAGAGGACCAGAGAAGCTCTGGCCATCGAAGATATCTATGGCCTTGCAGACTATTGGTGGTCTTGCCAGAGGTCTTGAATAGCAGCCAATAGGAAAGCAAGATAACGAAAACCACCTTACCTGAAGTCGGATCCAATCCGCTTGCCGCGCTCCGGGATCCCAGGGTCCGGACACATGTTATGACCCTGGGAGACGCCGACCTGAGTTACTGGAAGGCAAGAAGAAAAGAGCACACACAGAGAAGATAGGATATACCAGGAAATGCGATGCCGCTCAATTTGCATATTTTGCCGCTGCCTGAATCGAGGGCACGGGGAGCTATAATTGCTAGTCTGGGCGTAGGAATTTTGAGCGCATTTCCCTCCAAACAAAGCTAATGACTGTAATTGAATCATTTCTGCAACACTTATATTATCCCAAGCCGGCCCCACAATGCGTTGACGGGCAGTAAGACTGGCGCGGTTTCGGAAAGACCTCGCTCGCGCATACAAACACATGTAAATGATATGAAATCGAACAATTCAGCATCCAATATCTTCGCCCACCCCCAAATTTAGACACCATCTGTCACGGCTCCAATCACAGACAGGGCCCCCCCCATCATCAACACCCCCATCAGATATTTATGGAAGACTTGGATGAATGGAACGCAAGAGGTTGGTTGGTAAATTGGTGAAAATGACGTCTACACAATAAGAACAGGTCTATGAGTTGAAATATTGCTCTTCACGTCTATTCTAGGTCATGAGAAGGACAGCCATGGAGCCTAGTTACTTTTTGACAGGTGCACGGTATTCCCAATCCCACCCTGCATTTTACACAATAGGAACTCTGCTATTCTAATTCCATTAGGTTATCTGGCGGGAAACAAAACAACAACTCCCAGAATGCAGTTGGTAGCTCAATGGTTGCCAGTACCGTAATCATAGCGACCCAATGATCCGGGGTATATAATCGTGATCACGGTAAGAAACAGCTCCAATGACTGTCCCCAGATACAAATGATGAAGGGGACCAGGGAGAAACAGGGGTTCCTACAGCCCGAGTCTAGTCAGGGCAACGTTTAGAGGTAGACTGCTCGCTTTATGGACAGGTGGTCGTTCATTCATCCATTCATTGCGGGGTAGACACTAGAGAGACCATCTTCTCCCAAATGCATCTTGGTGCTGCGTTAATGCGAACAAGAGTGGACGATGCATGTTCAGGTCATCTTAGCAATAAAATGCACACATGCAATCTGCACAACTTCAACACATGTTTATAGAAGGAGAGCGGGTGAAAACGCACACACAAGGCAAGCTGTGTTTACAACAAGGCCGCTACATATGACAAACACCTGTTTTTCTGGCCCCATCAGCTTTCTCCATTATTGTCAGTCTATAAATACAAGTACAATGATTGCTATAGTGGTATATTGTTCTAGAGAAAACAAAAAAAAAAGTCTATTCTCCAAAGTGAAGCGTCAACAGTGCCCATCAAACACATTTTGCAGGTCATGTTTCAGCTGCCATCTCCTCAGTTAATATCATAGTCTAGAGCCCCAACTGTTGCTTGATGCTAGCCTCTGATTGGAGCAAGCTCGCTCCCCTAAAATGCTGATGGGCATGGCAGACTGGTGCTGGCACAGGGCTGGATGGTATAGTCTAGGTAAGTCAATGCTTTGTAATGCATAAACATTAAATAACAGTGAACCGCAGGCGGGTGTCAGTTTCTTTCTTTCGCTGGCATGAAGCCCTACTGGACGCAGTTTGGGGCCGTGGTTACACTTGGAAATAACAAAGGCACCCCGTAGTCATTTCAGAGGGAAATTGACTTGCTTTTTGCAAATGAACAGATTGTAAATGAGGATTCACCTTCAATACAAGGTCACTGGGGTTGGGGCAGAGCCAGTCACATCTCACGCTTCAGCCTGATATGTCAGCGCCACTCGCCCATTACTAGCAACATTTTCAGGCAATAACCCTGTTTCGAGAGGGCTGATACCACCAATGATAACAGACACCAACACATCCAAGTTTCCTTTTCCTGTAGGCGCCTATTCATCTATGCAGAAGACTTAGAGTGTTTGGCAACTTTAACCAACATGCCCACACATTGTATGGTTGAAAGGTGCACACTCATTGGCTGCGTACACAGGTGAAAAGTCAACTTTCTGTGTGTAAGTCATCACGCTGGAACTAATGCCGTGCACACCTGAAAGCCCCCCCCACCCCACAAAGGCTACCAGTAAACTGAGTTCCCGCCATTTCCAGTCCCTAATTACATAATAACCAGCGTTACGTCGATTTATTAAGAAAACATAAATACTTGAACAATTGCATTGAAACCTAAGGGAGGATTGTGTTCATAGAGGCAACTTGTAAACACATACCATTATTCTAATATTGAGAAATGCCACACAATTCCATAGAAACGTCAAGCCATTGCCTAATGCATTGGATTATAATGCCACGTGATAGGTCATTTACCTTGTAAAATATGTCGTTGACATATCCCATCTTGGGTCAGCCATTGTTGTTCCCTGACCTCTTGAGGATGTTTCACCCACAGCGATGGATGGCCAATGGTCTAAACCATGGTTCTAATATCATCCCTTGGTTCTGGTGACATCATAAACGCTGAGCTACGCAAGCTGCTGCTTTGGGATGTCATCAGAGGGACCTGAAACACAGTTGGGCCAGAAAGAAATCCGTGCAATGAAGGTATTGGCTTTTTATTTCTGCATATTCTCCTCTTTCTCCTTTGGGAACGTCAAACCTGTGAATTTTTTGGAGAGCATGTCCCTTCTTTTCATTGAAAATCACATGACAAACCAAACATGACTCATATTAAAGGATGTTGTGAGTTTCATTGAAACCCAATTGTATGCATGTTTGTATATCCAAGTAGACCAAAGAATACATCACCATTGTGTCAAATGACTCAGTGTTTAATAGTTCAGAAACAATTCTGGAATCAAAGAGAAAGGCGCAGTCGTGCGATTCAGGGGACGTCTCCAGCACGAGCCATTCAGGAGTTTTGTTGGACCTCGGGAAGGGAACACAAAATGGTCACTGCTTGCCCGATACCCACCCATCTATGTCCTTCCATTCAAGGTTGTGGGTCCACTCCTGTCTACGGTTCCTTTTCCATGCTCTGTCTCTCTGTGACTACGGCACTGACCATGCCACTCCAGGTTAGACCAATTATGGCAATGCGGCCGGAAGTAAGAAGACTTCCAGATAAAAGAAAAAAAAAAGATTGAATTCTGAGTCCCGTCCTATAAAGCGCTTGGAAGCTTGGAACCCCAACCCCCTTGCTCGAGAGTGGAGAATCCCAGTGCAGCTTGTATCGGCTGGTGTTGTGACACTCTCCAACTCACTCCACATGTGTGAACATGTTTCAACCTGGAGGTCCCTGTGCAGGTTGCTCAATTAATGGTGTGAAGGGGATCCAGGAGCAGAGGCAACAGAACAGGAAGATGCAACGGCATCTCTCAAAGGCCCACAACTAATGTCTAGAAGCTTTGCATTGAGATGGAGTGTTTATATGGAAATTGACATCGCTACCCCAGACCTTGTGGCCCAAGCCAGCTTCTCAATATACAAAGCACCATTATGCAATATGTCATCTCACCTGATTCTGCTATACAACTACTAGCCAACGAACCCACAACAGTGTGATCAGACTTACAAATCATACAGTGGCTAAACTCTGCCTTGTGGATTGAGAAACACGTTGGCTCACTCAATAAATACTGTCAAAAAGAAAAACGGGTAATATAGACTCAGCATAGATCAGAGTGTACTTTGAAAGAGAAACACATATTCAAATTCTCCATCAAAATGAACAGACATGTTTTTATTTTTTATTTTTTATTGGACATGTGTATGGCGCCTATAAACAAGTGTTTCCATAAGTGTTTGTTGTGTGTGTGTCTATGCCTTATCCACATAATGCCACCGTGAAGTTCGGAATTGGGAGATGTATTCAGGGTACAACGTCCTTTCATCGCCTGCCTGTTCATCCCCAGGCTTTTTAACGTGCATATTCCATCGAATGTGCTCATCAAATTTTCTAGTGTGGTTGGGAAAGGGCAGATAAGGGTTTGGGTGGGTGGGCAATAGCAAAAAATAAGTGTGGGAGGGTGGCTAGGGGGGTACCCCTAAAAAATAATAATTAAAAAAAAAAAACATGAGCACATTCGATGGAATGTGCACGTTAAAAAGCTTGGGGATGAACAGGCAGGCGATGAAATGACATGGAACTGTATTCAGTTAAGCATGGGAACTTATATTTGTCTCTGGGGTGTATGTGTTTTAATTTGCTTTGTTAACATGTTATTCTAATAATTGTGTTATGTACAAGCAATCAAGAAAGTGTATGCCTGCACGAAGTCAAGATATAGCTAAATCCTTAGTCAAAAATTATAATGTTCTCTTCCAGGGGTTCTTAAATATATCCACCTGCATTGCAGTCGAACAACAATGTTCTTGCAACACAACACACCATACAAGCTAACAACGTGAATCTGGTGAGTAACCTTAAAGCGCCCTTCTCATCACACACACGCACTGATGGCATAGTAACACAACATGGTCATATTATACCTATTCCCTGAAAAGAGCCTGTCATAAACCAATGACTCCTGAACACAGGCATGTGCCTGCATGCACGCATGCACACACATGCACATGGGCACATACACACTCTTATCATGACACAATTTCGGTTAGCATATGGCCCATAATGTCCTTGGGGGGAAACCTGCCTGCCCTCCAATTCCAGGCCATCCAGGAGTGTTTCGCTCCATGGAAGTGTATACGCAGGAGTGCTGTCACAGAAATGTGTGCTCGAGTATGGGTGTGTGCAGTCAGTGCATACATCAACATATGCCTATTTGCATGTTTCTCGCAGATGTGTGTCAGAAAAAATCTACAGTAGTAGGCTACTTCCCACACAAATCACGCGCCATGTGATGCACACTCCAGCATGCAGACAGGCAGACCCAAACATGCCTAGACATTGTGACCGGTCAATGCAACAAGACGCACACATCTGTCGGCACACATCTGTATCCTCATAGGAATTTTAACACCTAAATTAATACTTATTGGGCCTCATTCTGAGTAGGGCGGTAAGGGTTAACGGTCACTGCTAATGAGACCAGTGTCGTCAAACCCTTACCGCCCTACTACGAATTCCCTTTGCGGGTCCTTCCTTAACGCCTGCTTTTAGCAGGCATTAAGGACGGGACCCGCAAAGGGACTTTGGGGTCAATAACAGTACTGTAATTTATGGTACCGTTATTGCCGCCTTCCTCCTTCCCATTGAGCCCTATGGGGGCTTAAATGGGAATGGAGAATGGCCCTGGTGAATGAGGAATTACCGGTTCTTCCGACCTCGGAATTACTTATTTGGACGAGTTTGGATGCCGCCATGCCGCAAATAGTGGCGTGGTTACCTCCGAACTCGGAATGAGGCCCATTGACTACTACAGGAATACCTGCATTGTGACGTCTGTGCAGTACCAGACACATACCTGAACACTAATGAACTCCTTAGTGTACACATAGACACATGGGTTAATACCCCACCTCTCCACACAAAAATAATCTCATCTACAGACTGTTGATCATGATTGCATTGCTACTGCCTCGCATGTGGTGCTGACATGAGTGGCATTGTCATTCTGGAGGCAGTAATCCAGTCCCGGTTTTAATGTTGCTTTCTAAGACTTGTGTTCCCGGATTATAATGGGGAAATCGAGGGCTACAACTTCCAGAAGGCAACATTAAATCCAGGGCTGGACTAGTGTCTCCGGAATGGAATGGGACATTTCGGCATGCGTGCAGTGTGTAGTCTGATTCTTCTATTTGTGTGGGTTATGATCGTGCATTTCTAGAAACACACGCGCAGGAACATGCATTCCACACACTCGTTCATGCACACAGGCATACATGTGTGTGCGAGGCGAGGCATTTGTAGCATCACATGTTTTTTTTTTTCCAGAGGCTCTCTCCGGGGAAGAAGACATGCCTGCCCTGAATGCAGAGAGGAACTGTGCAGCTGTGGGTCATTTCCACATCACGCTGATATGACATAGGAGTGGAATACAGGTTTGAACATCGCATCTCGAAAAGAGAATGTTTAAAGTATGGCTGAGAAAAAACAAAAAACACAATCTACTTCACTGACACTAAAGACGGACAATATACAATGGGAAGAATTCTGGCTGAATTTCACCTGGAGTGACTGGACCCCGTTCTGCTCTTCTCCTTTCACGGCTGCCTCTTTCCTACTGTTACCATGTGAAAGCCACCACATTTAAAATCTAACATTTAACATGAGAGACGTCACAACTTTTGCATTGACCTCATTTGACCTTCGTCTTAACTAAGCGGCTTACACACCTACAACACTATTCCTTGATGTTAGCATGGTGACGCGAGCACCGCCTGTCTCCAGCAGCCCCTGTCACCAAGAATCCTCTGTACTACAAGGGGTTCACTTGAGCACCTCCTCGCAAGTCCATTAGAGTGTTAGTGCTTATGGACCTTTCTTAAGGCCCTCATCAGGCAACACCTCCCTGCTCCCACCCCACCCTTGCATGCCTCTGCACACTGGACTCAGGGGCCAGCCACTTTTGGGTGGATTAACGTGACCCAAAACAAGCACCACTTAGATTAACATCACAAACATCACCCCTTTCCCCTTAACTTGCCTGGTATTTGCTTGACTCCATGTTCAAAACTCCATCCCCTCTTTGCACTAGAGCTGCACCCCTACACCTTGTCCTCATCCTCTGCCGACTACCCATTGATACCACGGGGGTGGGGGCATAACTCACCAACTTCCAAGCCGTTCTGCCCTGAGACCTCCACGCCGGTGATGTGATGCACTAGGAAAGCTTTGTAACATAACAAACACCGTGAGAAAGTTCCCAGTGGCTCACAATGGCCGTGTAATGGCTGCAGAATTGGGAGCCGTTAAGCGCAGAGACTCACTGAGATGCAGGTAGACGTGCACAGAACACACTGAGTTGTGCCTGTACTTGTGCAGCTCCCAGTCCTGCCACAGTATACTCTTCTTCATGTCTTTCAAAGCAGTACTGGTCCATTGGGTAGTGGCCAGGAGTAAAGGGCACCTCACAGCAGAATTTCATGCATCTCCCATCAGAGTCACGCGCACATACCCACACGCCAACATCCGCTGGCACGTACCCACAGCACCCACACACCATGTGAAGTTCATATTTTTAAGGGAGCAAATGGAAACACTAAGTGGCCGATTCATGGAACTATTTGCATGGGAATGAGAGGACTTGCGCGCCAAACTGCGCGCATATCCGCGCTCGGCGATTCCTGGAACCGACTGAGTGGTACTTTCTTGGGACTTGCGTGGCGTTTGCACATGCCCGGAATGTCTGTATTCACAGAAACTTTGGTGCAGCCTCTCGGCAGAGAAATGGCCATGCAAATCCCTCGATCCCTATGCCACCGGAAGGCAGGCATAAGTACACTTGCACATAGTATTCACAGCGCAGAGGTGGGTTTGCATGTCGGATTTAGGGGTGTGTGTATGCAACCGGGGTTCCGATCTAACTTAGGGTGCGTGTATGCAGTGTAGTGGGGTGCAGGAACAGTTTACTCTGGTTTGCATACAGATTTTCAGAGTTTAGACCGAGTTACGATTTTTCATACGCATGTTGTTGGGGTGCCGGCAAAATTTATGGGGGACCTTGCACAGGTCCTGTTTGCGGTAAACCCAGTGCACTGTTTGAAGGGTACATGTATTTGGGCCCGGTGCAGCACTCAAAGGTAGCTGTTCTGGCTGTTTATGCTTTGCGTATGGGAGTGTCGGGGTCGTTCCGGGTGCAACTTGCGATTACGGTTACTTTGCACAGTAAATTCCATGGATACGCGGGCCAAACATTTTATAATCTGTGCACAGGCTCGCGCAGTGTCCTTCTCGGCAAGCAGCCCTTGCAGGATTTCTGCACACAGTTCCATGAACCGGGCCCTAATTTACAACACCTGTCTGCCCTTCGCCATCTCCGGAGTGCGCTGCGGTAATCCGCGACTAATGCCTCCATGCCTCAGAGTTGCTTTTAAACTGCACCCATTTCTTTTCATGACAACCTGCAAACAGGGATGACGAGTGGGCAGGGGTAAATGCAGCTTTAATGCGGAAGTGAACAAAAGACAGGAGAAAAAAAAGGCACCAGGCAGCTGCTGCCACGTGCAGGGGAGTGATATGTGAGTGTGCGTGAGTGCGCTTCAGTGTGCGCACGTTTCATAGATTGCGCGAGTCACAGAAGGCAGGGAGAAGAGTGAAACAGCCATTAACAGAGAAATAAAATGACTACTGGTCCACTTACAGAAAACACCTGAGAAAACAGGTCAATAATGCAGAAAGAAAGAGAAGCAGAAAAAAAAAAAATAATACTTATGGGAAAAGATACAATAAAATAAGAAAACAAGAATGGCTGAACAAACAGATGACCTCGGGTAGAGAGAGAGGAAGGAAGGAAGGAAGGAAGGAAGGAAGGAAGGAAGGAAGGAAGGAAGGAAGGAAGGAAGGAAGGAAGGAAGGAAGGAAGGAAGGAAGGAAGGAAGGAAGGAAGGAAGGAAGGAAGGAAGGAAGGAAGGAAGGAAGGAAGGAAGGAAGGAAGGAAGGAAGGAAGGAAGAGGAGGTGGTACAGGTAACCTTACCATACCCATTGCCACCTTGACAATGTGAGGATGCAGATGAAGTAAAGGTACGAAGAAGTAAATGCATGAAGAAGTGAACGTAGAAGTGTGTAGGAAGCCATTTAGGTGAAGTAAAGGGGACACACCTATACGATGGGCACACAAGTCTGCCTCACCATCTCCAAGGCTGCACCATGTTACCAAACATGCCAACATCAAAAAGAAGGTAATGAAAAGCATAATTCCTTCATCCTGCATCAGGACGGGCATCGCCCCATCTCCAGAAGCCTCCATGGCACTAGAAGGCACAGCGTTACAGAATAGGCGCTAAGGAATTCATAAAGAAAAAAGAAAATGGTGTCCCTTTGTTTAAAAGACATTGGGCCTCATCATGAGTTGGGCGGTGCGCCGGGATACCACCCAACGCAATAAGAGTTACCGCACTTCTGTCGGGCACACTTCGCAGCTGATCACGAGTTGCAGTGGGGAGGTAAATACACATTCCCATCGGGTCCATTGGACCCAATGGGGTTTCTTGGCGCTATTAGAAGCGACGCTATTAGCGCCATGCTAGCACTGAAAACGGGCAGAACATTGAAATTTCCCATTTTCTGCCCAACTCGTGATTGTGCGGAGGTGCAAATGCGGCAGTAATAGATTTACCGCTGCATTTTACTACTCTGCCCAACTGGTGATGAGGCCCTTTGTTTTGAAAGTCTTAGGTTTGGTCGAGCACTTTATATCGATTCGACCGAATACATATAAACTGCACATGTAAATGTTTATCTGTATGTAGAAGCAGAGTGGTAAAGAGATAGGGGGTGAGAAGGGGTGTGGGCATTGGCAGGGGAGGGGGGATTTTGGGTGTCCCTCCAATAAAACAAGTTGAATTCAGGTCTACAGAAACTAGTCGACTAAACTGCAGACTTTGAAAGTGGGTCTTATTCATAGCATGACAAGCTCCATAAGACAGGCATTCTCCAGCTGTGCATATCAACTTTAGAATACTACACAGGGACACCTCTGATTGGCCCCACCCTCCTGCCCTCCAGGAAGTAACTGAACATCTTACTTGTCAAGGAACCCTTGTTGACACCCTGGTAGCACCACTCTCCTGTTACTCCCCCCAACCTCAGGCTCTCTCTTCCTCTCCTGCTCTGTAGTATGTGTTATATATGGCATATATATATCCTAGACATATGTAAATAGACTGTCGTGGGAAAATGTTGGAA